>NW_017729024.1:181301410-181308122 GCF_001723915.1 Gavialis gangeticus | reverse complement strand
GGGGGGGGGGGGGGCCATGCTAAATTAAATGAAGGTGGGAAAGTGGAACCTTCGGGCCCTTGGTACTGCAACACAGCCTGGAATGCATGCTGGGTAACTTTCTAACTGTCTTGAGCCAGTAAGTGCACATGTGCTGCAGGTTTTTGTGTACATTCTGGCAAAGCTGTTTTCTTTTTTAGTCATTTTTTACTTACATACTACAAAATAATTAGTAATATTAAAGTACTCTGACATACCCCAAAGCTTCCCCAACCCCTCACCCTGCCCCCAAGCTTAATGATATAAGATAGCTATCACAAAAATATTGGTATGATAAGGCATAGATTAAATTCAGTATCCAGAAAAATGCTTATTTGTTCTGCTTCCTTTGTTCTTCCATCTTCTCAATCAGTTGAAATAGTCATATTGCTACCAAAGAAAACCAATATAAGCTGTTAGGAGTCAACTGTTGTTGACATGATTTTGTAGCAGTACAAGTGTTGCAAAACCACTTCAGCTTTAACCTGGCTTCATTCAAAGTCAAAGTTGGAGTGAAGTAGATCCTGTAGCACTACGGGATCATACAGAGGGAACAGCTACAGTGTAGTGGCTGATGCATGCATCAGTTTTCCCCCTCCCCTCGAAAGCAGCTACAGAATGCGTTGGCCCACATGCTTAGTCTTTCTTCCTCTCTCCTTCCATCTTTGATTTGTTAGAAGACTCTCGGTATAATATTCCTCCTTTACTTCTCTTCAATATTCCTTTACTGCTCTTTGTGGGTGAAATGACAGGCTCTTTGGATAAAGGGAGAACTATGATTCATAGAGTCATAGATTCATAGATTCAGGGTCGGAAGGGACCTAGTAGATCTTCTAGCCCGACCCCCCGCCAGGGCGGGAGAACAACAAAAAACCCCAAAAAGAGAAATGGGACTCAAACGAGTCCAGCCAGGTAGGCATCCAGCCTCTTCTTAAAGACCCCCAGGGTAGGGGCCAGCACCACTTCCCTTGGAAGTTGGTTCCAGCTCCTAGCCGCCCTAACTGTGAAGTAGTTTTTGCGGATGTCCAATCTATACCTCCTCTCCATCAACTTGTGCCCATTACTCCTTGTTATGCCAGCGGGCGCTAGGGGAAACAGCGTCTCCCCCAAACCCTTCTGGTCCCCCCTAGTGAGTCTATAGACAGTCACCAGGTCCCCCCTCAGCCTTCTCTTGTGGAGGCTGAATAGGTTCAGGTCCCGCAGTCTCTCACTGTAGGGTCTGCCCTGTTGTCCCCGGATCATGCGGGTGGCCCTCCTCTGGACCCTCTCCATATTGTCCACATCCCTCTTGAAATGGGGCGCACAGAACTGGACACAATACTCCAGCTGTGGCCTGACCAGCGTCGCATAGAGGGGGAGGATCACCTCCTTGGCTCTACTCGAGATGCACCTGTGGATGCACGACAAGGTCCGGTTAGCCCTGCCAACCATGACCTCGCATTGTCGGCCCATGTTCATCTTGGAGTCAATAATGACTCCAAGATCCCTTTCTGCCTCCGTGCTCTCGAGTAAGGAGTTCCCCATTGTATAAGTGTGCTGCTGGTTCCTACTGCCCAAGTGCAGCACCCTGCACTTGTCCGTGTTAAAACGCATCCTGTTCCTGTTAGCCCACCCCTGTAACCTATCCAGATCCCTCTGCAATCTCTCACTCCCTGCTAGCGTGCTCACCTCCCCCCAGATTTTGGTGTCATCAGCGAATTTAAACAGGTTACTTTCCACCCCATCATCCAGATTTGGTATACCTTGCCTTTTAGGCAGGCTTTTGACATGGTCTTCTATGACATTCTCATTAACAAGAGAAAGAAATGGAAACTAAATGCAAGTATTGTAAGGTGGATATTTAACGGGTTGGATCATCCTACTCAGTGAGTAATCCTTAATGGCTAAATGTCTAGTTGGGGGGCAGTGTCAGTGGGGCTCCCCAGGGATCTGTCCTGGGTCTGGTACTGCTTGATATCTACATTTAATTGTTTGAACAATGGGATTGAGTGCTTAGTAAATTTGTGGATGACACCAGGTTGGATGGAACTGCTGACACTCCAGAGGGCAGGGCTAGGATCCAGAATGATCTGGTCAACCTGATGAAACAGTCCTCAGTCAAAGAGATGAGATTCAACAAGGACAAGTACCAAATCCTGCACTTGGGATGATGATCTCACGAGGTCCCTTCCAGCCCTAAACTTCTATGAATCTGTGAAATACTTGCATGCACAAATGCAGCCTGGGGAATGACTGGCTAGGCTGCAGTACTGCAAAGGAGGACTGGGGGTTACAGTGGACCACAAGTTGACTGTGAGCCAACAGTGTGCTCATCTGGCAAAAAAACCCAACGTATTACTGGGTTGTGTCACTTGCAGATCAAGGGAAAGATTCCTGTGCTCTGTTCATCACTGGTGAGGCCTCACCTTTAGAGTACTGTGTCCCGTTCTGGACTTTACACTTCAAAAAGAGGTGGACAGTTTAAAAATGTGTCCAGAGCAGGACAACAGAAATAATCAGAGGCTCAGGAGATGAGACTTATGAGGAAAGGCTGAAATAATGTGGGTTATTTAGCCTAGAGAAGAGAAGGCTGAGGTGGGATTTGAGAAGTCTAAGAGTACCTGAAGGGTGATTTATAGAAAGGATGGAGATGGGCTTTTCTCTCTGGCTGTAGGGTAGAGAACTAAGAGCAATGGTCTCAAACTATGGCAGGGGTAAAGAACTAGAAACCACCTCCCTTGCCTTCCCCCCCTTTTAAGAACCGAACATTCACATTGATATTAAGAAGGTCCCCAAATGAAAAGTAGTACAGGAGATGGCATTGGTCCTGTGGTCTTTGAGTCTCAAAAAAACAGCTCCAGCTGTTAGATAAATGCCTACCCACAAGTGTCTGGACATACAGGTAGATCCCCGCCAGGTGGTGGGTACTAACCTTTTCTTACCCTCACTCAGTTAATGTGCAATAAAATCTAAGTCCCTTATCAGTATTTCATTATGCCATATGCTGTACTAACAAGTCACATGGTTTATTACAATCTTACGACTTTTTGTGGCAAGTCATTTAAGTGAGAATTTCAGCTTTCAAATAAAAAACATTTTATGATTAAAGAGAAAAGCATAAAAAATGGAGTCAAACTAAGGCCAACAACTTGGAATCCTGAAGGCAATTAGGAACATTTATTTTTCAAGAAAATCCTTAGTTTTAAGCTAATCTTAAAGCCTTGCTTCATAAGTTTTGAATAGATGCCTTATTTGAATGAGATGGGCAATACTCTGCCTTGCAGTAATGAGAACTAATACATAACGTGACCACTAGAGACATGTTATTACTGTGATTATCAAAATAAAGTTTGATTTTTAAGAAGACGTTAATCTCAGTCTTCACCTGGGAAGCTGGGTAATTCAGCTGCCTCTTTTCAGTGATGAAATCTAAGTTAAGATAAATAATTTAGAATTTTGCATGGACAAGTAGGTATCGTCTTTCTGGCATAAGTACTGGACAGACTATAGATTGCGATATTGAGGGTTCAACCTCTTGGTGGTCCAGAAATCATGGAGACAGAAGTCTTAACATCAGAAGTGCTCTTTCTCTGGTCAACAGTTAAGAAATTGTGGCAGTGCACTTAGTCTTCTCTGCATTCATGTTTGTACTCCCTAAGCTCAGTGTGCTGTGCTGTGCTGTGCTCTTCCAGGGTACTTCATAGACAGGGAATATAAGAATATAAACAGTTCGTTGAAAGGCAAGGGTTTTTTGCGCGGGGGGGGAGCCTTTTGTGGCATCTTTCCCTGGACCAACTATAGTTGGGGGAGAGGTCAGACAACAGAAGAGCTGGAGCTGGGCATTTTGGCACCCAGTACAAGTCACATGGCAGGCAAATTGTCCCATATGTGCTACTATGTTTTTTTGAAAGAAGACACTTGTTTGTATATGATATAATAACAATAGAAAAGAGCATGGACCCGAATTAGTGTTAAAAAGAGAGGATCACAAGTTTGCTAAATTGTTGCATGTAGCAGCATGTATCAGCACAGAATGCCATGTATGAAAAGACAAGTTCTTTGGGTAAATCCAATATCTTTTTTAGACCAACTCAGAGTTGGAAAAATTCTTCTTTGCAAGCTTTTAGGTACAGATACCCTTTGCCAGACTGAAGAAGTATCTGCAGGTGGTCTGTGCTCTTCCTGGATGGAGTGGTAAAGCAGCCAGAGGCCAGTATGTATGCAAGAAAGCCAGTCATTTTAAATGTAAATTGAGATGGTCAGTAGGTGAGAGACAGGTGGGGGTGGGGGAGAGATTGTAATATTTTGCAATGGATACAAAAAATCAAGGATTTAATATAGGCATTGGATTTATGACGCATTACAACCTGCCTGATATCTGACTGCCTTTAGCTGACCACCTACATTCCTTCACACTTTTCCCTACCTCTTTCCCCACTCCTGTCTCTACCCTTTGTCTTCCAAACTTGCACTCATCTGAATGCCACAGACTTCTTGTTCACTTCAGCTTCTTTTCCAACTTGGAGAACTCAGAACGACAGCAGTCTCCCAATGCCTGAAGAAGAGTGTTTGTGCCCAAAAGCTTGCAAAGAACTTTCCCCCAACTATTTAGTTGGATAATAAAAGATTTCACATCTACCCAAAGAACCTTGCCTGCCTATGTCCTTAGACCAACATGGCTACAACCGCCAACACTGCAACATGTACAGAAAGAAGTACTAGAAAGCTCGCAACTGAAATGGCACTCCCTTGTTTTCAAATAAAAAAACTATAATTAATTCATGAAACAAGCCCCTTCTCAAGTTAAAAACAACATTTATTAAAACATTACCCCAAATTAATATAAATCCTAGAGTTTTCAAGGAAGCCTGGGGTTAAAGACAAATTTTCAGATTCTCTAGGATCCTTATGAAATCCTGTGCCAGTAGGCATCTTACTTAAATATGAATTTGCTTTGCCTTTAACAATGCAAACTTGTCAATTAAGGATTCATAGTTTAGCAGATTCACTATATGTCACTCAGTTGACAAGATTTCCAAGTCAGATAATCTTTCTTGTCCAATCAGAGACCTTAGGTAGTTTTAAACTAATTTTAAGTGACTGAAGCTGAGCTTGGCAGTAGCAATAGTTATAGGTAATGTCAAAAAATCCTTGAGGCAACGTTGATATCTGACTACATCAAGCGGCCTTACATACCTTGGCCTTCCCATCTCTAAGATTCTAGCAGTCTGGTTGTCCTGCTGCCAAAAGCTGGAGGAACCAAGGCTTTGGCACATGACTCTTGGGAAAATTTTATTTCTTACCTGGTTCTTGGCACTGCAGAATGGTTGAGCTCAAGGGCAGCCCAGCAAGATAAACAGCTAATCACAAGTTGCCATTTCTTTCCCCCTTGCTCTTTGTAAAATAATCTGCAAATCAGAAAATAATTCATCTCAGGAACCAGGTGTCAACATCATGTGGTCAAATGTTGCCAATAGCATTCTGGTCTGCTGAGCTGAAAGCACCTTTTTTTTCATAGAAAGAACCAAAATGTGGCCCTTTGATTGTCAAGCAGAATTGCTGCTGGCTGCAGGTGGTTCAGACTGACATCCCCCAGGTTAGATAGCTCATGCCCTTCTCCCAAACCACTTCTGAGGAGAAACCGCTTATGGGGCTGGGCTTTTCTGTGGGGTGACCCTGTACCCTATGTAGCTGGGACAGCCCTATTCTCAAAATCTGACCTAGTGAAGGAGAAGTTCCTGGACAGAGAAACTGAGGAGGCTCCTGGGACTGGTGTTTCAGCCCAGCCACACCCCAGGACCTCCCACCCTCTGCCCCTGGCACAAGGGCATCACATCCTGCCCCAGTCTATGGCTGAAAGGTCTCTCTCATTGTGGGTTGTGTCCAGGGGCCTTTGCTGACTCCATCCTGTCTGTGCTTGGAGCTGCCAGGGGAACATGAGGCTCATTCACTTTGGTCCATCCATGCATGTGGCAGCGAGACCCGATGCATCCCACCCAGCTGAACCAGGCAGGTTTCTGCACCCTGGGCCCTACCCTGGAAGCTAAGCTCATCCCTGCCCCGGCCCGTGCTCTGTCCAGTGGTCAGAACAGGGCCAGCCAATGTCTGTAGTATAGCCCATGTACAGAAGGGAATGGGGGTTAGAGATAGGGAGCCCAAGATGAGGGCCAGCAAGAACTCCTGCACAAAGAAGGGCCAAGAGAAGACGAGCTCAACTCCTGGAGGAGGGTCCAAGCTATGGGAGCAGGCCCATTTCAGCCAGTGGGAGCACATCGGTTCCCCCTGCTACCTGTGGTGGTGGATGACAGCAAATGAGCCCCATGTGTTGCCTCCTCCCCCCCTCCCCGGCCGGCTTCCCCCTTGCGGGCCCCGCTCGGCGGAGCCAGGAGCGCGAGCTTGGCAGAGACTGTGCCCGCTGGAGGCGCGCGGAACGAGCGGCTGGCACTGACTTGCACGCCGGATTGGAACGCCAACTCGCACTGTCACAGCGACTGCCCAATCACCCGCCGCCAGCCCCCCCAACAGCCAATGACAGTTGACTCGCGACCGGCCTATGGGGGGAGCGTTCCAAGCCATCAGCCAATCCGCGCCTGCGGTGCGAAGCCAACCCCATACAATGTTGCAATGCGGCTTCCGGCGCCCGAGCTGCTGGGAGGAGCTGCTGACCCGGGGGTGGGTAGGGGGCTGCTGGGCCGAGGCGGCCGGTGGGATGTCT
>NW_017729024.1:181293379-181296410 GCF_001723915.1 Gavialis gangeticus | reverse complement strand
ACACGAGTAACTAAACATCATTTCCATTTGCTTTAGGAACACCTCCTCCTACCCCCACTCCCAATGCAAGGGTGCCCAGCATCAGTGTAGCCTTGTCACTGCCCTTAATATAGTACTGAAGACAACCTTTCCTTGACGATTGTGGCTACAGCAGCACTGCAACCTGACTAGAGCTTGTTGGGATTGGTGATCCTTATCTTAAAAATAACTATAAATAAATGAACTACTTCTTTAAGACAAAAGGTTAGCATGACAGTGCAAGGTGAAGGTCATTTGTGCTGATTGAAGATAAGAATATCACTACTTCTACCAAGTTCTGCAGCAGCTGATAAAAGCATAGAAGAAAACCTTCTCCTAAGAGAAAGTGCAGCACGCGCACAGGAAAAACACATGCTTAATAACACCATTTACAGCATCTCCTGTATCATTTTTGTTACAAGTAGTATGGTTGTTGGTACAATTTAAACAGAAAGATAGAGGATTAAGAGTAATAGTCCCCCAATCCCCATAATTAGTGGGTGTTCGGGTTTGTGTCACTCACATATTACCAGTAAGTGCTCTTCCATTAGTCACTGACTGCTGATTGTACATTTCAAACCTGTGTATGTTCTTAAAGCTAGTGTCTATTAAAGAATTGATTCTCAGGAATATATGTAAAAATATGTTGGTTTTGCCAACCCAGGACACCAGCAAAGCCCTGCCATGGCCAGTATCCCAGTTTATGTTCTGCAGCAGAGGTTGCAGACTCTTGTCATGTGACGCAGAAACCTCTTGCGTGCATAATCGTCCCTGAACGATAGTAGAACTTTTCCGTTCCCTTCTGTGGACAATAAATGTGCATTCCTACAGAGAGCTTTATGCAGGCAATCTCCAGAAGGGAGAGGGAATTTTTCAGGGGCTGCATTGCAGACATTTGTGCTTTCTTATACAGTAGAGAGCTGATTATCTGGAAGCTGAGTTTTGTGAAAGTCAGTTCACCAAAGGTTTTATAGTAACAAAAGCATCCAGCCACAGTTGGGTTTTGCTGGTTGATGAGACAACTGTATGTTGTTTATTTAGTAGTGCTTTGAGAGTTTAAAATGTTACACGGTAACATTTTTTATTTCTTTTTGCTTTTCAATATTTGCTGCACAATAATTAAAATATAGTTTGTACCATTTCATGCTGCTCTGTTTGAGTTTCTAGAGAAATGGATTATCCGGAATGATAGTGGCACTAATTATTCCAGATAATCAACATTCTACTGTGTTTGGCATTTTACTCCCATAGTCGCTGAGCTGTCTTTTTGGAGCTACTTGATGTCAGAGGCATTGTGATACTTTTCACTCATTATTCACTTTAGGTATGTCCCCTTTTCCCCAAATCCCAGCTCCCCCTCCCCCCCGCTTTTTACAGGGCTGTTGAATCTGTTCTGCATTTTCCCAGAGAAGTAGAGGAGCATCCAGCTCCTCCATCCTTTAAAGTATGTTGGTAAAACTGGACTATTAAAGATGAGAGTATAAGATGTATAGCTGACTACTTTCCTTTCCCATTTAATCCAAAACAAGGTAAAAAAGAGACGGCCAAGGATTGGAATGCCGAGGGTTTAAGAGAAACCTGCTCTTGACTGCTTGCCAAGGTTTTATAGATACATAAAGGAGAGAGAGGTTGCAAGATGAGAATTATTTATTTCTCCTGCAGGAAAAATGCTGAAAACTAGAAATGAAAGCAATTAAATATGAATCCTATGTTGAAGGTAGTGTAATTGAGAACATTTTTCCTTTTTTTTTTTTGTTTTCAGCAAAGAGATCCCTCATCAAGATTAAGGTCTTGCAGCGTAACAGATGCAGTTGCTGAACAGTCTCAATTATCACTGGTAAACAAAAGCTGATTTTTATCTATCTTCTGTATTCTGGTTTTAAAAAATTTGCTTCTGAATGGTACCTTTTCCTGTGGTGATGGATTTAGCTGTTTATCATTTAACTTGTACAATATACATTTCACAAACTGTAGCTGATACCAAATTAACATCACAATGCACAGAACCACATAGTAGTGAGATCATACTCATTTTTACAAAAGGTGTAGGAAAGATGATTAATCCAGTGGATGAAATACCCACCGACTTCAGTGCAGTAGTATTTTGCATCTAATTCTGTCTGTTTACGCTTGTCAGATCTAAAATTAGTATAACTGAGGGAATCTTTCCTAATATTTTTTTTAATGTTTTTTAAAAGGAAGGTTTGTTAGGGAATTTCTTTTAGAAACATGAATCCGTATCCTATTAGTAAGGTGACCATATTACTTCTAAGGAAATCTGGGACACTGCCCCCCTTCCTCTCTCACGTCAGCAGCACTGCTGCAGGCAGTGGCATTCTACCATGGTGCCTGCCACCCACATGACTGGCATACCATGCCGCTCTGCCTCCCCATTAGACTGTGCCCATGCCTCTGCAATTCTGGGACTTCAGTTTTAGTTTTCCCCAACCAGCAGGGACTGGCCTATAAAATCCAGGACGGTCCCAGCCAAACCAGGACATATGATCACACTACCTATTAGGAACCATAACAACTACAGCGACACTAGGACTCTTTAAAAATAAATTAATGTTGGCATCAAGACAGTTATGCTTAAGTATTCATATAATTGCATAACTAGAGTGGGGCAAAACCAGTGAATTTTTTTCCTTGAAATTTGAAAGGTGAGGGTATATTTTGAAACAAGTTTACATTAGGGCTCTGCAAAGCTTCGGGTGCTGATTCGATTTGGAGGAGATTCGGCCCACTTCGGTGGCTGAATCTCCAAATCCAAAATGAATCAGGACCAGTAAAAAAAAAGTCCGAATCAATTCGAAGCTCTCTGAATCTTCGGGATAGATTCGGAGAGCTTCAATGATTTGGGCAGTCCCCACATGCTGCAGCAGGGAGCCGGAGCCAGACTCCATGCCAGTAAGTAGGGGGTGGGGGAGAGGGGACTGGAGGAGCGGGGAGGGGCTGTGGGGGTACCCCTGCCAGGCCCCATCCCCTGCCTGCTGCCCCAGACCCCCATGAC
>NW_017729024.1:181292752-181293028 GCF_001723915.1 Gavialis gangeticus | reverse complement strand
CCCCCCCCCCCCCACTCCTCCAGCCCTGTCCACCTCAGGGCATGGCTGCCATGTCCACCTCAGCTCCAGCTCTCTAAGAAAAAAAAACCCCCAAACGCCGCCCCCGCCCCCCGACTCACTGGCTCCAGCAGCAGCCTCGGGGCTTCAGGGGGCACATGGAAGAGCCCTCCAAGGAGTGCAGGGCAGCAGGGATCACCCCCCGCCAGGCAGGAACTGGTGAGTTAGGGGTGTTTTTTTTTTTCTTAAAGGGCTGGGGCTGGGGCAGGCGGGGCAGCC
>NW_017729024.1:181280823-181287752 GCF_001723915.1 Gavialis gangeticus | reverse complement strand
ATAGGGTGGGGCTGAGGGAGTCGGGGGGTCAGGGGGCTCGTGCAGAGCCCCCCATGCAACATGGGACAGTGGGGCTCAGTGGGGATCGCCCCCTTGCCTGGCAGCACCCCGTGAGTCGGGGCTTTTTTTTTCAAAGTGCTGGAGCTGGGGCAGGCGGGGCAGCCAGTGCTGGGGGTGGAAGAGTGGGCAGGGGATGGGCCTGGCTGATTCAGAGATTCGGCTGAACTGCTTTGGGACAGTGATTCAAATCACTGAATCAAATCACTGTCCCCTGAATCCAAAGCAAATACTAGCTGCTTCGCATAGGCCTAGTTTACATTATCCATACTTGGTATTTCAGTGACCATTGGACTTCCTCAGCTTTTTTTAACATGGTTCAGGTTTTTCAAAGTCTCTCTTGCTCAGGCTCGCACTCACTTTCTGTCTCTCACAAATGCACATGCACGCATACATACATGCAAAACACCCATTGAGAGGAGAATTAAAACCAGTACTATTTTGCAAATGTGAAAAAATACACACAGGGCATGTCTATATGTGCAGTTAATGTGGACCAATTTATTCGTGCGCACTACATGGAACTCGGTTGGAGCAGTCCAGGTTGGCAGGTGACTCAGGCGTCAGGTTGCCAGCCAAGGGCTGCTCTGACCAGGCTCCAAGTGCTGCAGGGGTGGAGCTGGCTGGAGTATAGGGTGCCTCAGCTCGGGGCCAGCCAGCAGGCAGACCCCGCACTGAGGCACTCTGCATATGCACCAGCCAGCCGCAGAGCAGCACATGTTGTTGGGGGACCTTCCAGCCCAGGACTGGCTGCTCCCTCATCTCGAGGTGTACTGAACCCCAGGCAGCTGCTTCATTGCTACTTGAGATGCAGCATGCCTCAATACGGGGCTCTGCAGCACGTGGAGACAGGAGAGCAACCTTGGGCTGGCTGCTCCCCCATCTCTACTTGCCGCTCCATGGCTGGCTGGGGCACAGTGTGCTTCAGTGTTGCAGCTGCCTGCCAGCTAGCCCTGCACTGAAGCACCCTATGCTGCAGCCAGCCGGGGCAGCATTTACTTATGAGCTGCTCCTCACGAAAAAACTCCACAGCAGGTTAGTACTTGTATTTTACAAGACTGTCCCGCTGCAGACTAGATTAGCTTCATGCACCCTACTAGAGGCATACGTGTAGATGCCGAGACGTTTACTGCACAGTTAATTAGTCAACTGTACAGTAAGCATCTTGTGTAGATGCACCCATATTGTACTAAATAGTAGAAACTTTACCTAATTCTTTTTTTAAAATGATCTAACGTGCCACCTAGCTTTATTCACAATGCTTCTCTTTACATTGGTTTGTGCAAAAGTCAAACACTTGTGTCTAATATCCACGCTAATTTTATGACCTGTATGATGCATTATTTTTTCTTAATGTATCCAATCGTAGAAATTAACTGAATCCTTTTAAACAGGAAAAGGTACTGAAAGATTTTTTCGAAAGGGTAGTTGTGGGTTCTGTGTCACTCTATAAGTACGTAGGCCTTTACTGCTGATACCAAGGAAGCTCTGTACATTTTCTTATCCTTGAATTTAATTCTACGGTGCCAAAGAATTGTGCACCAGTATGAGCTAAATCACAAATGTAGTTTAGCTTTTGGCTTCAGCTTTTCAGAATACTTCAAAACGTGACATATCCAGAAAATGGATATTTCCTTTAGAATCTTAACAAATCCCTATTATTATACATATGAACTTACAAATGAAAAGCATTATTAACGCTTGCATGGGAATGTTGGATGAATACAAAATAATATAAGGTGATTACTAGGATTTCTTTCTTCATTTGTTGCTACTAAACTATTATAGGTTATTTATTTTTAGTTAGATATTGGTCAGATAATTCATTTATATAAATGTGGTTTTGTTAAACAGTTGATAGCTTTTCCACACTTCTTTGTATTATTAATTTTTAATGCACTGTAAAGCTAGAGAGTATCCAGTCATTCTACACGTCATTCTGAGATGATATGATATTACAATGATAAATGTTTTGGAGTGTGTCTAATGGAAATGCTTCTAAAGTACTATCTACCTATTTTCTTTCCTGGATAAAAATGGTTGTCTTGCACTGGTCCCTTGGGTATCTGCTTTTTCTGTATTTTCATTTTTCTTTGTCTTTATCAATAATGGGTTCTTTTTGCTGGTGTATAAGGTTGGGCTTTGTCACAATTCTTTTTTCAGTGTGTTGTTTTATAAATGTTGACTAAGGACTTAAAGCAGCAGAACTGAAAATGTTACTTGATCTGTCCTATCTTCAAGCTCTACTGGACTAATAGTAATTTTTCTTCTACCAACTAAAACCACACCTTATTCCTAAGTAAGCTGTCTTTGCAGGGCAATCTTGCTTCTTTCTAAAATCTTGGAATACCAGGTTCTTCTTTTCACAGAGCTTAGCACTCACTGATGGCCACAATATAGCCTCTTCATTTCTAAATGGCTGAGCTTCGTTTGTAGAGCTGAACATCTATAATGCCTTTGTGTCTGAAGGATGTGATTGCCTTACATTCCAGTAAAGGTTCTGTCATTATCATAGCAGTAGCGAATATATTGAATCATTGAGCAGAGCTCTTACAAATTAGCTTCCCCAGTCTTGGAAGTCATTGCACAAGTAATGTGTGTACATCTGACAAGGTTATCAGTGATTGATGGCTTCATTTTTCATGGTATGGCTTTTTATTTCATTGTATTATAATCTAATTGCTCTCCATTAAAGTGTGTAAGAGAGTGGCTGTGATTCCTTGTTCCTGAAGATATGAGAGTAATCTATGCCCTTCATCACTAAATATACTTATCTGTAACATTAATTATCATTTAACAGCAGAGTGGTCCATCTAGGAGAGCTCGTTCTTCAACTGTCACAGGTGGTGAAGAACCAATGGTAATAATACTCTTTATCAAACACTTTATGTAAATAACTTGTGGGTTGGGTTAGGATCTTGTAAGGCAATGAACATTTTTTTTATACAGCATCAGTATGCTGGTTACAATGAGTTATTTCAGAAACAATAGCTGTGTTGATATTGTCTTTTGTGTGTGTTTGAAATACTTTATCCAGCTAGTAAATACTATAATACCAAAACTGTATTAGATTCTATAAAGGTAAATGATTTTTAGACAGAACTACCCTCTTGGTAAATACCATTGAGTTGCCATAAAATTAAATGATAACAGTGCTGTGATGCTCAGCCTTCTGGCTCTGTGGGCTGGATGAGTGGCACAGGGTTGGTGTGCAGTTGTGATCCTGTGCACTGGTCCAGTCCCACTCACTGGATCCAGCATGTGCCAAACTGGTACCGTGCTTCAGATCTAGCTGCACACTGGCCCAGTCCCATGCTCTAGATCTAGCTGCACACTGGCCCAGTCCCATGCTCCATATCTAGCTGCACACCAACACGGTCCCATGCTCCAGATAGCTGCATTCCCCAAACCTGCTCATTGCATCAAGCCACAACATGACCCCTCACACTGGCTGCACCACAGACTGCTGATGTAGCACAGAGGGCCACATTATCTGGCCTACAGGCCTTCCTGCAGGTCCAGGAATTTGGGAGCAAGGGTGCCACATTAACGCTCCCTCTGCTCGCGTACTGTCAAACTTCCCAACCCGCGGGGAGTCCTTTGTGCTGAATGATACAGCTCCTTGGGCTGGAGATTGAGCACTACTTATACAGTACTTAATTTTTTATTGTTAAAATGCCATTTAAAAACCAACAGACACTTTGGAAATATAGTTTTTACCACCTTTACTAGCTGATCTTGCATCTACCTTCCTGACATGCACAGAGGACTAATTCAGTGTAATTCTTAGGCTTTAATATAACTGTAAGAACCATGGGACCATACACTTCTCAGTACAGAAACTTGTACTTTATTGCCAACCTTGATTTTTCCAGTCCCCACTCACTAGCCTGAGACTGGATGTTTTTACCTTGAACCATTCAAAAATATGCTCTAGTTTGTAAATATTGCAAGTTTTCCATCACTAAATCATTTTTCCTATCTCATTAGACTTTGTCAAAGCATGCCATGTACTTAGTCTGTTCAAATGTAAATATAAAGCAGTAGAGTGTCCTATTCATAACAGTAGCAATAATAATATTGAGATTTTATAAATATATGTGTATGTCAGTGGAAGCCAGTGTAATTAAGGTTGATTTATTGGTGGTGGCGTTATGTGCTCATTACTGACAAAATGAAGACCCATTATGTTGCACTTCATGTACTTGCTCTTTGTTAAATGTCCAAACCAGTAAAGGATTTCTTGTGCTAAGAGCCAGTACCTTTCACAGAAAAGTGCTTTTGGCTTCCAGGGCAAAACTGAGGATTGAGAGCCCATAGAACAGGCAAAAATGTGTGGTATTGATCCCCAATGTAGTGCCAGTCTTTGGTTGGCAGATACTTAGAAACACATTGGCTGCTTGCAGATGTTAAAAAAAACTGCACTTTACTGGAAGCAGTAGCGTGTTACTTCAACCTGGGTCCATAGCATCTGCATAGCTCAGGTGTTTCAGTGAGGCTTTTTGGTACTTTTATCTAAAGTTGGTTCAATAAGCTATTAGATAAGTGCCAAAAAACCTCCACTAAAGCGCCCAATCTGTATAGACATCAGGCAAGCCAGGTCCAACTAACACGCTGCCTTGCCTGGGTATGTGCTAGGCCACTGATTTGGGGTTTTGAGGGGGGGGAGGGTTGTGTGGGGAAGTTAACCTCTGCACACAGCCATTGTTTGCAACCAGAGTTGCAAAAGCTGAAGTCAGATTAGAGCTACTTTGTGAGTGCCTTATCATGAATTCTAAAATAGGTGTACATTTTGGATATTGTGACTGAGTATATTGCTGCTCAGGAAGGGGAAATTGGTGCTCAATGCTTGTAGTCATATTGATTCTGTGAATACCATGGAAATTTCAACCCAAATTGCAAAAAGAATTTAGGCATCTAAAGTGAAAGTTAGGCAAAATTTAGGCTTATAAGTTCAGAACAGTGTTCTTCAGAACACCACCATAACCCCTTGTCACATAGGCATTTAATATTCTTCTTCGGTACATGCCCAGAATTGCCCGCATCTTCAAAGGGCCAAGGATCTTTGCACTTAACCTCAACTTTAGTTGGAGTGGGATGTGCAAACTAGATGTTGCTTCACTTAGATCCCCTTGTGGGCCCAACCCAGTTAGGTACATCTGTGTGTCAAAAGAAAGGAGTGATCCCTGCTGTGTTTTTGAAAGAAATGACTTGCGTCTCAAAGCCAGGAAAGGGTTCTGGGCTACGAATCTCAATTTCTTGCTCCCCTGCTCAGTGTTTTGACACTAAGTGGTTCCTTGGTTGCTGTGCTGGCTGTTGGGAATCTCCAGGTGAGACGCTTAAACTAACTCCCTGCCTTGTGCCTTGTTCACGGTGTACACTTCTCACCAAGAGCCAAGCACCTACCAGTTAAAAGTTATGATGCTCCATGCGTAGACTGCCTCTGTGTCACATTTGGGAGAGCTGCCACGAAGCATGCCCTGCCAATCCTACTGCGCATGCCTCAGCTCCTCAGAGTGAGCGGTCATGAGAGAGTGCTCAAAGTTTCCTTTAGGATCTCCGTCTCAGAGGTGCTCCTGTGCGTGCCCTCAGGGCTGCTCTAAGGTGACTGCCTCACCATGTCCAGGATTAAGTGTACACTGGCAGGGAGTACATGGGCTTCACAGCGGCACTTGCAAGCACTGTACAGAGACGGTGTAGATATGTCCTTGGTGTGTCTGTAGGTTTAACCTTGAATGCTCATAAGAAATTAATGCACGTGCACAAAGCATTGCTCTACTGAATAACAGTATTCCATCTGCCTGAGATATTGCACTGGGCCTTATTTTTTCACTTAGGTCTGTTACAGAAGATGAGTAAAATGTGATAGTTTATGCAAGACAGGCTAGGTTCTTTGAGTAGGTGTGATATCTTTTATTAGACCTGCTAAGTAGTTGGGAAAAAGTTCTTAGCAGGCTTCCGGGCACAGTCGCCCTTCTTCAGGCATAAGAAGTCTCTGCTTTATGCCTGAAGAAGAATGACTGTGCCCAAAAGCTTGCTAAGAACTTTTTCTCAACTACTCAGTTGGTTTAATAAAAGATATCACATCTACTCAAAGAGCTGTGCTTGCCTATGTCTTTAGACCAACATGGCTACAACCAAAAACCCAGGATAGGTTATGCAAGACAGGTGTTTCTCTGCATGTATGTTGATGCACAGTATTTATAGCATGCCTCTGTGTGTGTGTGTGTGTGTGTGTGTGTAAAATTTGTCCATTTGGTTTTAACAGGTTTACTTTTCAACAGTACTTTTTTCCTGAAAGCATCCAAGGAAGCTAACTGTTATTTCTTGAGAGATGATCTGTAAAGCGTAGAACTGAGCAAAGCAGTAACAGTGTCAGAGACTGAGCTAAAATACCTGAATATGTTGCTTCCATCTCTGTTTATATAAGGAAACTTTTTTAAAAAGTGGCATGCTTCTGGGAATCCCTCCTGGGCTGCTGAAGAGAATGCAGTGCTGCAGTCCAGTGTATTTAAATGACTTTCTTCTTGATTTGGTGTTTTCATTTGGAAAGTTAGTTAATTATGCCTCTTTCTTCTGTTTGGTACATATGGCCCCCACAATTCTCCCATCTTCAGAAGTCTTGTACAGGAGTTTTTGTCTCTCTTTTTATGATTCTCAGTTTTGCCTTGGTGTATGTCTCCAAGTTGTCTTGAGCCCACTTTGCACTCTGCTTTGGAGATCCCAGTCCAATGCCTGCCTTGTTAAACTGTGGGTCATTTTTTCTACAAACATCTCCGTCATTTCCATTTTTGTTGCCTTATTTCTAGTCCTGTTTGTTTCCCTTTAATCCTTTGCTGTAGTACTTCATTCTGATTTCCAACCCCCCCCCC
>NW_017729024.1:181272678-181275823 GCF_001723915.1 Gavialis gangeticus | reverse complement strand
GATTGTGTCTATTACTGCTGTTTATGAAGATTTGGAGTTTACAAACTAAGATCTTATTAAGTCGTCTTATGTCAGTGCCATGCATTTCAGTGCCATGCACTAAGGCAACTTCTGTTCTGTTCGTGTTAGATACAGAGCTTAGTTTAGAGCACAAGATTTCTGTTTCTCCAGATTGGTTTCAGGTTCATTTGGCTCTAATGTCTTTGCCTGGTTCACTTATTGACTTAGAAAATTCAGTTCATAATAAGGTAAAATGCTGCAAATATGTTAAATCAATTTATGAGTTGAGAGGTGATCTAAAGAAAGAGAGAAATTAATGCCATTAAGATGCCATATGTGGCATCTTTACTACATCCCTCTCCTTTGTGGCTGTCTCCCCGTAACTCTAAGATGATGTCTACAGTAGTAAACTGTGCTTTAGTGGCAGTGCTGCAGTACTTCGGGCAAGCTGCCTCCCAGGCCGGAGGCATCTGCACAGTGCCGTAAGCAGACTAACTAGCACAGACACACGCTTGTTGGCACCATCTTTCATTGCCACCCAGTAAATTTCTGTGCAGACCTGGACTAAACCATGTATTTGCGTTGTTCACTAAATACATCCTTTTAATTTTGTTTTGAATAGAAATGTAGATATAAAGACTGAGCAGTTCGAAAACTCTCTTGCAGTTCTGAGATGGCCATATCCTATATTTAGTTTCACTTAATTTTATATTGTAAAAAAATAACAATAACCTGCTTTCATGTACAGTACATACATCCCTAAAAAAGCAAGTCATTGGCTGACAGTCACACAGGCTACATTGCTTCTAACCAAACAAGCTGGTTAAGCACTGCCATCTTTTTAACTAACATTCATTTAGCAAGTGAATGAACCAAGGTACCATGATCTGCCCCAGCAGATACTGTTTAGTTTTCCTTTGATTCCTTTTCCCCTTCTGTGTGGTTGTCTCTGAAAACAAGTTGTCTAGACAGATTGTGACATTTCTGTCATTGGAAGTTTCTAAGTGCAGGCTAGACAACCATTTGTCTGTGGTTGTCTAGAAATGGATGTCCTGCCTTGAATGGGAGCTGGGACTAGAAGACCTCTCCATGTCTCTGCCAATCCTATTTTTCTATATTTATAATTTTCTTGTCTTTCCTGTCCAAGTAACTTGTCCACTTCCCCCCGTTCTTTATCTTAGTTGGACTTACACTTCCTTCTTCAAACCTTCTACATTACATTATTTCACAGCTCAACTGTATATACCTTGTGATTTTGCATAAGAGAGAATTGCCTTAGACGAGAATGAAGTAAGATTTCCAAGAATTAGGAATTTGGTAAGAGCATAACGCAAGAACAGGAGTTATTGCGAAATATGTTGCTGGAGCAACAGGGAACTTCAGTGGGCCAGAGAAAGCCACCATGTCTCACCAGGATATTGTCTGGAGCAATTTTTGTCATTTACAATATGGTTTTCCTTAACATGGTATATATACAGTATATATTATTGGTACAAGAAGATATGCAAAATCATTGGCTATGAATAAGGCCTGAACATTTTGTTATGTCAGTCAACTCAGAGATGTCTCTAGCTATGGTAGCCTTATTTCCGTCCTGTAAAGCATATGGTTTTTTAGTTTCTTGGATTGCTCTGTGTTTTTACAAGAAAGTGTATTTCAATCAAGATCTTTTATACTTGCATTTAAGATTGTCAGCAAACGAAGGGAAAAATAAAAGAATCTGAGAGTTCAGTGCCCTGTGAACAAATTAATAATGGCAGAGGATAGTGCTGGACTGTAAAAATTAAATCTAATTCATCCATGCATCACAGGCTTTAATCTGTTTGCATCCTTCCATCCTATGTAGGTAAAAATACAGTAAATTGCTTCTATTTTTTACTTATATTTTCAGCCATTTTATATTTGTGAATATTTCATTACCTGGCAGTAGGGGGTTTTGTTTATTTTTAACATTGAACTTAAATTTGAGGTAAATAAGAACTGATTAGTGATGTTTGTTTATAAGGGCTAAATTTCAGTCCTTTAAGCATTTATTATTTTTCTGGCTGCTGTTTTTTTTAGCAGTGGAACTTCATGGTTTCTGGTACATTAAATTGCTTCAATCACATACTGTACTGACATCTTTTCATTACAGTGATATCAAATGTGGCGTTCTAGTTTTTAAATGCTATTTTCAACTCAATTTTGTATGGAAGGTTGCAGATTAAAATATGAATCAGGTTACAAAATGAATGTCCATACTCAAAGTCCATACTTATTGAAGGCAAATAAATGTTGTACAATGATCTAAAATAAAAAATACAGTTGTAACTGTCCCATGATTTATGCAACGGTGACTGATGTAGAGCAGGAGGGTAAGCTTTTCCATCCCCTAAATTTCTTGCCCATATATTTCCAGATGGCTAGTTCATTTTACCACCTGGTTTACCTCCGATTTTCATGGGGCAGGTTCCAAGTGTAAGATGCCAAAAGTAATGCTTGGATTTTTAAGCTAAAAACAATTATTTGATCAATGAGTAGCAGAAGCATTTACTTTGTTCCAGTCAAGGATGATTTTACCTTCCAAGTACATCCTTTAGCCTGACTTAGTGGAAGTCTTTCCGAAATGAAAAGCTCATTATTTAAGAATGATGTTCCATTTTGTGCTTAGAGGCTTAGTAATTTTCCTGCTGATTTGGTTGGGACCTGTCTTGGGTCAACAGCTTCAAAAATTTATTTTGAGCTGCCCATGATCTCTTCTTAATGTACATTACCCCTCATACTCTGAAGGCTGCCTTTTTCTGAGGGCTGCATATTTGATCTGACCTCCCCATCTCCCCGCTTTGCTTTTCTAGATTGTGATTTCTTTTGCCAGTTGTACATATCAGGGATTTGATCTTGCAAAATGCTAACAGTCGTTAATTCCCACTAACCTCAATGAGAATCAAAAGCACTCAACATCTCAAAGGTGTTTAGTACCTTGCAAGATTGAGTATTGAATTTGGGACTTTGTTTTGCCCATAAAACATCATTTTAAGTGCCTGTTGGTTATTAATGAGCTTCAGTGTAGGTATCAAGAATACTCCTTCATACTGAGGCATCTAGATGGGGGAAAAATAATCTGATACAGAATTCTAGAAGCTGTGCAAAAAAAAAAAAAAGACGA
>NW_017729024.1:181269037-181272543 GCF_001723915.1 Gavialis gangeticus | reverse complement strand
AAAAAAAAAAAAAAGACGACATCCCATCCTTTCTTGGCTTAAGGAAACTACTATTTCTAACAAAATGAGCAAAGAGTACACATTGAGAACCAACAGAAGATCTTTTGTTCTCAGCAAAACCTCTGACTACATGTTCAGTTTCTCTTTTCGTCAGCACAGCTGCATATCTTCCCCCTGAGCTTGCTTGAAATTGCAGTAACACACACTGTGCTCTAAAGTGAAAATGATATACCTTCTAATCTGATTTCTGTCAAGCAATGGAGGACTAGCTGTTAACTACATTCTGTGCCCTTTTAAGTTTGACATCTGAAAAGAATGTTTAAAAAGATTGTATAAAAAATTATATTCAGTTGTTGGAGCATATGTCCCCTTGTGTTGTGTGCAGGGTTGTTGCCTTAAAAGTATGGCTTCATTGCAGGCTGCACCAGATTTAATGAGCACTGGAGAAATCTCTTCTCTAGAGCAAAGGGTGACTACAATAAGCATGCCTGTGTTTCTCCGCTTCTTCTTTCTCATATCCAGCCACTGCCTGTTGTCAGACGTCTACAAAACTTTACGATTAACCTCGTGCGTGTGTGTGTGTGTGTGTACATGCACGTGCGTGTGAAGTATAGTATCTTGCTTCTTTCAGGAATATCCATTAACACTATCTTCTCTTTTCCAAACAGTCTGAAAAGAACTCTTAAATCTTCTTTCATGCAGCAGATTGTTAAGAAAACAGAGCGTGTAAATGCAGGCACAACTGCTCTCTGCAGCTCAGATATGACACAGATCCTTCCACTGGCTCACATATCAGAACTAGTACTTCCAGCTCAAGAACTTGCATTATTACATTCAACATGAAGCTCAGGGGCTACAATCACAGCGAGTCTAACTGCTTAAAAACTGACTTTTTCTCCACTTACCCTGCCCTGCTTTCCAAATCATGTAAATCCTAGCACAGATACACTGCCTTAACATCAGAATTTTCACTTGAGATTACATGGTGAGCATTAATTGCATATTTTATATCCATAAGAGATTGCTGTGTTGGCTGTTGTCATCTACCCAAGGAATGCCATGGATTGAAGCATATTGTTTTAAGAAAGGGCCTTGGTGTATTTTTTCTGAGCTTCAAAGCCACCCTTCTATTAGAATGATTGTTAGAGATGATGAACTAAAGCATAACACAGAAACTGCTAAGATAGTTAGGGTCTGGCCCTTGCTTTTTCTTGTCCTGATACAAGTATTTTGTTTAATCAGTCACCTGTTAATGAAAGAAATTTTGAGATAAGAATAAAGAAAACCCCAATATTTTAGTCCCTTAGTAATCGAAGCTTATTGACAATATACTGCAGGACACCTTGCAGTTCCTTATGCTTCCCTCCTAATTTTGGATTCACTATTGGAGTCATTATTGACTCCAAGATGAACATGGGCCGACAATGCGAGGTCGTGGTTGGCAGGGCTAACCGGACCTTATCGTGCATCCACAGGTGCATCTCGAGTAGAGCCAAGGAGGTGATCCTCCCCCTCTATGCGACGCTGGTCAGGCCACAGCTGGAGTATTGTGTCCAGTTCTGTGCGCCCCATTTCAAGAGGGATGTGGACAACATGGAGAGGGTCCAGAGGAGGGCCACCCGCATGATCCGGGGACAACAGGGCAGACCCTACAGTGAGAGACTGCGGGACCTGAACCTATTCAGCCTCCACAAGAGAAGGCTGAGGGGGGACCTGGTGACCGTCTATAAACTCACTAGGGGGGACCAGAAGGGTTTGGGGGAGACGCTGTTTCCCCTAGCGCCCGCTGGCATAACAAGGAGTAATGGGCACAAGTTGATGGAGAGGAGGTATAGATTGGACATCCGCAAAAACTACTTCACAGTTAGGGCGGCTAGGAGCTGGAACCAACTTCCAAGGGAAGTGGTGCTGGCCCCTACCCTGGGGGTCTTTAAGAAGAGGCTGGATGCCTACCTGGCTGGACTCATTTGAGTCCCGTTTTTGTTTTGGGGTTTTGTTGTTCTCCCGCCCTGGCGGGGGGTCGGGCTAGAAGATCTACTAGGTCCCTTCCGACCCTAAATCTATGAAACTATGAAACTAGAGGCCAGGAAGATTGTCCTACAAAAATTAAAGATATCCTCTCTGGGCAATTTTCTGTTGAATAGCTGCCTATTAAACATGAGGCTCATTTGGATTTGCATCAGTTATGAGAGCTAAGCATCTGTCCTGTTTTTCTCTGATTGGCAATAAGAATAGCAGTTTTCATTCCCTCATCCAAGTGACATTTGGGGGCAAGAGGGGCATAAAGCTAGGATGTCACTTGGTTTAATAGGGAGGAAAGTAAACAAACATAAAAATTGAAAGCACGTTGAGACTGCAGAGTTAAACATTTAAAGGTTAGGAAATACCAGATGGAAGGTTGCAAAGGGCAAGCCTTTTGTACCTGCTTCCTCTATGCAGCGTTATCACAAAAGCTGCCAGCCTGGAGTGTGCATCCAGATTGCCATTTCAATTCCGTATGCACAATCAGTGTGGTAAAACCCCAATACTCTCCAATTTAAAAATGAAACATTGACAGCTTGACAAGTTGCAACTTGTTTTGATCATGTTAACTCTTCCATTACGTGCCTTTGAGCCTATGAAATTTGGCAGACTCAGATGGGCTGGCTTCAAAACCTGTCGTCTTTTATAAGCAATTTTATTAGCCAGCAGTGAAGCAGAAATACCAAACTGCAGTCTACAGAAGGTCCGAAAGGACATGATTCATCCAAAGTGAGAGCCCGTCCATATTTACAGAGTGGTTTGAACAAAGGCTATGATTTAGGTTCAATCACATCGTGTTAAGAACACTGCAATATGCGCTCGGATGTAATGAGGCTTCATTTGAGAAATATGAGCAAATATTCTTTCAGGAGCATTTTCCATGAGGAGGCCCTGCGTTTTGCAGTGTGATATATTTTTTCCCTTTTAATATTGTTCCAGAATTAAAGCCTGATTGACTTAAACAGTGCATGTTCTTGTTGACTCTCATGCTTCATATAGATTTTTGGTTTCCTGTATAATTCCAGAGTTAAACTGTGGTATCCTTGTTGTGTTGTTAACTGGTCTTTCTTGCACTGCTATCATCTATATGTTGCCACATGTTATATATTCATGTCCTGCTATTCTATGGATTGTTAACGTAGCACTGGACAGAAGAGTGTCGTCTCTCTGTGGAAGGACTGCCTTTTTCTTTTCGTGATCATTTACTCTCCAAAAAACCCCAAACCCTGACTTTAGATCTGAAGGTGAACTTTGGGTCCCTAGGAAAATAATCAGAACTTCAAACCCTGACTCTGTATATTCTCCCTTAGTTGTCCCAAACTCTTGCCTGAAGATTAACTACTTGACCTACACAACAGCCTTTGGGGTAGATATGTGGAAAATGAGGCAGAGGTTGTGACTGACCTGAGACTACTTAGTCACTCCATAGCAAAGACAGGATAAGTTTTGTTTTTTTTTTTTTTTTTTTTTTTTTTTTTCCCCCC
>NW_017729024.1:181246227-181264037 GCF_001723915.1 Gavialis gangeticus | reverse complement strand
AGAGGTTGTGACTGACCTGAGACTACTTAGTCACTCCATAGCAAAGACAGGATAAGTTTTTTTTGTTTTTTTTTTTTCTTCTTCTCCCCACCAAATGGTCTCTCTGACTGCTTCTTACCATCACAGCTACAGGGAGTAAATAAAAAGGAAAACCATAAAAAATGAAAGCAGTTTCTATCATGATGCATAGTTTCCAGTTCATTTTTGTAACCCCTGTTAGTTTCCTGGTGTGGGAGTTTAGGAATGGCATACGTCAAAAAAAGGTATTAGATTTCTGAAGATAATTAATCTTTCTCAAGTTACCACAAATAACAATATGGTAATTTCTTGCATAAACAGCCATCAGTGGCCTATGTGCATACAACACCGGGCTTACCTTCAGGCTGGGAAGAAAGGAAAGATGCTAAGGGACGTACTTATTATGTCAATCATAACAATCGAACCACAACTTGGACTCGGCCCATTATGCAGGTATGAAGATTGTTATCCTGATTAAAAACTGCAAGAAAATGCTTAATATATATTAGGTATACATCACTTGTGAAAGAGCTCTGCAAGGCTCTTAAACAGCAACAAGTTATGGATTGTGGTGACAATTCAAAACAAAGCAATTGCCTGTAACCATGAAGATGAAGATTTACAGTAATTGAAGTTAATTCTTTTGCTAAGTATCTGTTAAGGGAAGAATAAAAATGTAGTTAAGAACACAGTGCTCAAAATTTGAGACGGATGCGTAAAGTAAGTTGTACATTTTACAATCCAATTCCAAAGGAAGATTTTATTCTTGTAGCACTTAATATAGATAGTCTGGGTCATTTTTTTTTATTTTAATGAGACTAATTTTTGCTTCCATTGAACATGGCTTTTGAAATTAATCTGTTTAATACTTATTTCAAAAAAAATTAACAGAGTAGCAACAGCTTTTTTTAACAGTCTAACTATGGATTAAGATAATTCTGACATTTAGCTAAACTTCTTTTTGCCTCTGAACTAGCTTGCAGAAGATGGTGCAGTTGGGTCAGCAACAAACAGTAACAACCATCTCAGTGAACCTCAGATAAGACGGCCTCGTAGCCTCAGTTCACCCACAGTAACTTTATCTGCTCCACTTGAGGTGAGAAGTCGTGTCTCATCTAACAAGGATTGCTTCTGTACTGACTTCTCATTCTTTTTGTTGTCTTTTAACTTTTTATATTCATTCCAGTTTTGCAGCCAACCATTCTTCTTTCCTTATCTGTTGTTTTGCCTTGCAACAATGCTATTTTCTGAAGCAGTGTTTTCCACATGTACTTTTATTTTGTGTAATAGTGTTACCTAATTCTCTTATTCAGCTCTCACAGTCACTGCTTGGTATGGGAAATATTCTTTCTCCTGCAGGGTTGTTTGGTAGCATTAGCTCATTTCACTGTGTGTGTATACACTATAATACTTGCATTATTGTCACTCCTTTTTAAGATGTGTCAAATTAGACATTAAAATTAGTACATCAAGTTAGAAATAGTCTCAAAAGCTGAATCATTTATTTTGAAAAGTGGATGATGTGAACTGTAAAGCAAGGCCATGCAGACTGAGTTTGGAAAGTCTTGGAAGGAAGACTGGCTTAAAACTTTTGGGTTGTATTCTTTTTCTTTCAGTAGGATATTTTAATTTTCTTTTAGTACTTTTGAAGATAATTCTAGGAATTCGTTGTTGGTGTAGACTTAGCTGTCAACTTTGATGCAAAAATTTTTCCAGAGTAGTTTTTGCAGCCTACATGCACTTAAAGACAGCGGGACTGCCACTTCTGAAAATGTGACTTTGATTCCAAAAAATGTTGTGATGCTGAAGAGAACAGACTAAAGTTTGAAATACATATTTAAGCATCCAACATCCAGTTGTGAATACATATGTATTTAAGGTTGTAACTTTTGGCAGCAAGATCTAGTATCTTGACTGATTATATTCATACACTCACATTAAATATAATCTTCCATTACAACAATGTGCTGTTATTTATTCCTCAAGAAAATGTCTGAAGAATTTTCTCAGGATGCACGTAACTGAGGGGTCGATCCATATTTGTTTTGTAGGTGCCTAAACAGGATTTAGGAACCTAGAGCACCAGGGAGTCTGCTCCGACGTGCTGTAATTACAGCACATCAGAGCAGACTCAATCAAGTCTGCTGGAGCACAGTAACTACTGTGCTCCAGCAGCTCCCAGTGTCATGTGTATCAGCGTCCCTGTGCTGAAAAATGACGGTGGGGTGCTTTAAATCTTGTTCAAGCTTTAGTTAAAGTGTCCCCACTGCCACTTTTTTAAGCATGGGGATGCTGATATACATGATGCTCTGGGAGCTTCAATTAGAGCAGCTCTTGGAACCTCTCAAATTAAAGCGCTCTCCCCCCCGCCCCTCCAGAGCACATCAGTAAATGCCCCTAAATCCTAAAGAACAATTCATTTTTGGTCCTACTCCACAAAATGTTTTTGATTCCTATGTTCACATGGTGCCTCCAAGTTCCTTTTTCACCTGTACTTGATCTTCTGCACATACTTAGAACTTCTCCAGTTTTATTTCCTAGGTATCTAACACTCACTCCATTATAATCTAGATTAGTTCTTGCATGGTACCTAACTCCCCAGAGAGGCCTGTTCCTTTATGGGCACGTCTACATGAGATGTTTACCACAGAGTTGCCTAATTAGCTCTGCAGTAAACATCTTAGGGTCTACATGTGGAGTGCTAGTGGCATGGAGTAAGCTAATTAACTTGGTTGTAGGTTAGTATTTCCAAATATAAGTACTATCCTATGGCAGAGTTTTCTGCTCTAAAACAATGCATATGTAGATGTTGACGGGGCTGGCTGGGGCACAAGGGTGCTTCAGTGCAAGGGCTGCTTGCTGGCTAGCCCCACAGTGAAGCACTCTCATGCCCTAGCCAGCGCCCCCGCGCATATTTTTCTGGGTTGGAGCAGCGCCCCCTTCAAGTCCCGTGCCAGCTGGGGCTACTATATCCTGACTTAACACAGTGCAATCCTGGGCACACTTTCAAACATGGCACCCAAAAGCAGTAAACTGAAGTTCAATATACACCAGAGATTCTTGCTGCATATGAATTGAATGTGTAGATGCACCCTGTTTGTGCTCAGGGAGCAGTCACATTAAACTCAGTTCAATGAAATACTGGGAAATAAGGTGGTAACCAGGTTTTGCCGAATAGTGCAGCTGTTAAAGCATTCAACAGAGGAACAGAAAACCTGGGCTTTAATACCTTCTTAGCATGAAGAGCTTGCAACCTCATACCTCCTCAGTATGAAGGGCTTGAAACCCACGTCTCCCACTGCCCAGGAGAGAACTTTAACACTACGATGGAAAATAATGTTGTGGGAGGCAACCTGTTGAAACTCAGCTGAATTTTTGACAGTGGAAGCCACTTCAGCAGGTGCAGAGAATCTGTTCTCTCCATTTCAGCTAGTTCTGTTTGGTGGCTAATGCAGTCAAAGTTGAAAAGCCAATTGGGAGTTGAAAAAAGAGGAAGGTTGTTTTTTCCACTTTTAATCCATTAAAAAAGTGCAAGTGTCATACAGTGAGACCTGCTGGTTCTAAAATCTTGAAGGATGTAGTGACCAGGAAGAAATATCAGCTTGGGTGACTGACGGCAATCATTTAATGAGTCAGTTATCAATGTAAAACATATTTTACTAATTAACTTTCCAGGCATTAATTTGAGTACTTTCCATTCATACATACTTTCCATGTATTCATTTAATTTACAAAAAAAATAAAGTTCATTTTTGTGTACTTTTTAAGTGAATTCTAATTTCTATTTGAATTCAGCTTGAAACAAATAAAAAAAAATTAATAAAAATCTGGTTATGTAAAGAATAAGACATCCTGTTCTCCTATCAAAAACATTTACAATTAACTATCTTAATATATTAATATTAAATTATTCTATGTAAATCAGCTATACTAATTTTCTAAATAAGTGTGTATAGATATATAGTACTCTTCTGGTTAGTAAAAAAAAACCCAGCACAGATTATACCAGGCAGTTGGAAGCAACTTTTTTATTAGGAGATAACCAAAAAGTATAAAGTGCAAAAGAAGAATAAAGCTGATTATTTAAAATATGAATTTTCTGCAAACTGATATGAATTGGAATAGAGGAATAATCTGTTCATCTAACACTGCCTTCTGTTCACCTCTTGTTTCTAACCAGATAGAGTGTGATATATATAGTGAAGCATTGCCTGAATTTTGATCTTTTTTCTATATAAAATTTAAGTTTTATCTTTGAGGAGGCAGTATAGAAAGATTTTAGATTCCATAGCTATGTAACTGGCTGAGGAAAGTGATGGAACACGACAGCTTTCCAAAGTGTAATATGTAGAAAGGAAGAGCCAATTTCAACATAAATGAATGATAAGGATGGAGTTCATCATCAGCGCTTACCTTGTTTATATAGCTCATATCCCTGCTGAATAACTGTTCACTTATGATATCAAGTATCATTCACAATATGATATAAATGATATATGTGGAATCTTCCTGTTGTTCATCTCCACAGGGACTCTCCAAGGACTCACCTGCACGCCGAGCTGTAAAGGATACCCTTTCGAATCCTCAGTCTCCCCAGCCCTCACCTTATAATTCTCCTAAACCACAACACAAAGTGACACAGAGCTTCTTGCCCCCTGGCTGGGAGATGCGAATAGCTCCAAATGGCAGGCCCTTCTTCATTGATCACAATACTAAAACCACTACCTGGGTAAGATGAATTCTAGCTCCTGAATTTAAGTCTCTTAAGTGTCTTCTGAATGTTCCTGGTTTGTTGTCTTTCTCTTCCTTCCTGCATCACCTACTTTTTATTGTTGAATATTTTTGTCATGCCTTGTCTTTAATTAAAGGAGAATTGCATCATGTGTTTGTAGAGCAACTAGGAGAATGCATCCTTGAACGTGTGCAGTAGTAACACACAGATGAATAGTGATAATACACCTAGAAAGCTCATGTCCCAAGGAAGCTGTGGTTTTGTAATTCCTACTGTTAGAGAAAGCAGTCTTATGTCTGTATACTTAGCCACAGAAAGTACATTTGTAGTAGATTTGTACATCTCACCTTTTTGCCTTTTATACGCTATATACTTGATGAACCAGTTTAGATGGCTGTTATTCTGAACAAATAATAATATTATATTTAGTTTCCATCTGTAGAAACCAGGACATTTTGAACATTCTGGAGTTTGAATAGTTGGCTCCATTTGCATAATTTGAATTTGAGTTTAGATTTCAGAGGTGCACAAGTCTAATGTGGTTTGGGTCCGTTGTTTCAGCTGGCAGCTATCTCAAGTTTTATTGTATTTCACTGCCCTTTTCACTTCTTTCCCATTATTGTTTCTATTGTGTTAGCTGTCTTGTAGCAGTGACCTGCATTTTTCTTTTTTCTTTTTTTTTCCAATTGTCCATGATATTAAAAGGGAAACCCAAATAATACAAAATTATTAAAGGATGGCAAGCTGCCTCTTTTTCTTGCTGCCTTTCCCTGAAAAATTTGCCTCATAGTTGTGTGGAGTAATTCAGGTTGTGTGCAGCCTTGAGAGAGAACTGGATTAAGTTGCTGGTGTTTGTGCATTCCAGAATTTTAGCTTTGAAATCAGAACTGTAGGAAGCTGTTAGCCTAAATACAATCATAGAAAGAAAAAATTCTTCGAAGGCCCAAATGCCCCTGAAAAACTTCGGTGGGAGTTGGGCATCTAAATCCTATTAGTGCTTTTGAAAATCTCCATAATGAGTATCGAAGAGTAGTTTCTTTTATTTGGACCAACGTGTCTTTTATACAGTGGCGCATTCATTGGCATTTGCACCCAGTTCATCAAACTGTTGAAGCATATGCATAATTCCGTTGGCTTCACTGAGACTCAAGCCCATGCTTAAACTTAGGTACACATTTAAGCACTTTGACAAAGGATGCTTAAGTGATAGCTGCCCTCATAATACAACTGAATTTTTGGAGAAAACTACTGTATTTACTCAAATACAAAACAAAGTTTTTCTTCGTAATCAGCATAGAGAAAAAATTTCCTCATTTTTACATTTGCGTACAAGGAGACTGTATAAAATACATTGTCTATCTTTGAACTGCTACTAAAAGCAGCATGTGCTCAATAACGAAAACCAACTGTGAAGCTGATTAAATGCAGTTCTCACTGACTCTGACTATAAAGTACATTGACTATATTGGGCAAACATGCTGATAGGAACCTACCACAAGGATATGTTAGTGAAACCCATCTGAATAAAGTATATTGGTTGTGTCCACTGAGTGCAGTCCCCCTCAGCACTGACTTTATCAAGTCATGGTGAGCCTCTACATTACCTAGATTACAATTCTTCTTCACACTCTCAACTGAGCTGCACCTTTCTTTCCCATTTCCAATTATTCCTTTTTCTTCATCGGCTTTAAATGTGTGACAAACATCACAAAATGGGGCCCCAAACAGTTCACACAGAATCCATCTGTAACCTGTTCTCAGCCTGGTGCATATGATTAGTGTGGCCCTGCCCTCCAGTGAGGTGGAGCTAGAATCAAGTTGTCCTGTGCCTCATCTACATATAATTTTTAGAGGATCCCAGAACTCATGTCAAGAACACCCAGTTCCAGTCATGAGTGGGGGCTAATTAGTACATGGCTCCTTTGTCGTGGGGTGGTGGGTATCTGGAGTGCAAACACACACTGAGCGCTGCTCAGCTGTGGGGTCACTGTGGTTTGAAATACTGTTGACTCTCCGGAGGCCCAGTCCAATGAACTATAATATAGTTCCAAAGCCAAAAGGCTCATGATTTACCGTATAGTGACTCATGTACAGTAAATCGTGAGCCTGTTGGTTTTTGACTAACGTCATGCAAAGTTTGTATGTAGGTGCTATGTAAATAGGTGCCAATATGCTACTTAAAGGTATTTTTATGGAGTACCTGTGCTAAAACTTGCAACAGTTTAAAAAAAAAAGTTAACATGCATCAATTCTGGGTACTATAAAGAAATTGCTACCGCTGTGTTTCTTTCAAGCTCAGTTTTTTTTAATTTGCTCCTCGCTTCCATGTGCTTAGGGAAAGCAGGGTCTGACAGTAAGGATAGTGGGTAAGAGGCTGCCAGGGGAAAAAAGCTAAGGGGAAGCAGAAAGCAAAGGGGCTACCTGACCCCACAGATTTTATTTTCCTTGCCATAGCAGTGTGAGAAGGACAAATTTGAGGTAAACCTCCAATAATTACATTCTATACCTGGAAAATGATGTCAAATTTATGCATTTCCTATATATAGCATTTAATTACTAGGGAGTTGTCTTATAATCAGGGTTGGCTTACATTGAGTAAATATAGTAAATAGTCAAGATACATATTGGGTGTGAAAGGCAGGTTTGACCTGGTGCCAGTCTATTGAATAACAAAGTATCTGGAAAAAAAATACTAATTTGTCATATGTCAGCACAATTAATGAGGTAACGGTATCGATTTTGAAAATTGTCTGATTGTCGGCCTACGGTATATTGAAGGTTTAGTAAGTAACATTAAAATTCATGATTGCATGCTATAAAATAGGGTGTTGAACAATTACATTTTATTTTGGCATTTAAAAAAAAAATTTAATAGAATTTTCTTTGTTAAATTCAGGAAAGGCTTAAATGTAGCCAGGCATTCAAATTTTAGTAGAACGTTTTCAGTTTACATGCAGTGCCAACATGAATTTGTAGCTTTCTGAGCTGAGGCTGCTAATTTTTATAGTTTTAACTAGCCTGACTCTCTATCATTTACATATGAATATGCAGTTTAAACCTTGTACTTGTATTATTGTTATTTCAACTCTCCAAATTGAATTTAGAACTCTAGAAATAGAGGGTGAACATTTTTAAAAGAAAAAAAATGGTTGGATTAGCATATGGCGTCATTGTGCCTTGCCAAAACAAGCTATTGATTTTAGTAATTTGAGCTAGCTTAGCAATTGAATATTCCAGCTTTTCCACATCATCATTGCAATATAATTGTTGCTGGTTGGATTTAATTGTAAACAGCATGCACTTGCATTTGTTTTATGTCATGCTGATGCCAAATAATCACCACAACTATTCAGGGCCTCCAACAATGGCTGTTAGGTTTGATCTTGTAGCAGCCCAAATAGCTGTGTATGTGGGTAAATCCAGGTAAATCCAAACAATTTTGTATCTGGATTTCTCCTAGGACGTCTTTACATTAGTTTACCACAGTGCACAATAAACTTAATGTGTACATATTAAAAAGAATGTAAGAAGCTCATCTTTATCTGTTTCTTCCATCCAAAATCATGAGAAAGAGAACACTTTCTTCTGGCTGGCTGATTTGTTTATTTAAATCTGCAAAAGCCAAAGAGAGATGCATTTTACTGTGGTCCACTGAATAGTTATTTTAAAATATGGTGGATTAAAGCTGGAGAACTCCTCCCGTCTCCAACAAAGCAACAACTAAATAAACTGAGAATAGATCAAAATAGTCCACCATCATCTGGCAATAATGTCACTCTCCCTAAAAGCTCATGTGATTTAAAAGATGAGACTTCCTGGGTATCTCTGATGGACAGTAAATTCAGGCTGCCTCAGACCATGGAGAGAGTCCATTCCAAAGACTTGAGGCCCTGTTGCCAACCATCTTTTTTAATCTGACATCCAGGAAATGGCATCCCTAGAGAAGATGAGTTCTTGCATCATTATTCTTTCCTCTGCCAGTAAAAAGGTCACTGGGAAAACATAAACATTACTGCAGCACTCAGAATATGCCATTCTGTTACAAATATCCAAGTTTCTCTTGTATATCGTTCTGAAAAAAGAAAAAAAGATCTTAACATGGCCAAACTGCTTTTTCAGTTCTTCCCGGGCTTAAATGGCTAAATTGTGCGGTGACAGCTGTTGGTTACAAGTCTTCCATTGGTAGCAAATACAACAGGTTCTCATGTTTTCATATTAAGGAAATAGTGTCAAATTGGTGGTGTATATCTGAAACCAAGACCTTTGAGCTGGTTTCACCATTAAGGTGCAAACAGGGGAGTTAAGGTTTTATTTTATCTGGCAAAAGAAGCCCTTTAAGGAGAGTCTTCTTGCTCTTCCCTGATTTTAAAATAATAGAGAATAACTATGGAATAAGGCAACTATAACAAACTACTCTGATGAAGTGATATTGAAACCAAAATATTGAAACTCTCAACCTCTGATTGTAACTTGCAAATATGTAGCAGTTTGCAAATAATATGGCACAATCTAGTCCATAATGTCCTCTCCTTCCAAAAGATGCTCACGTATCGTGCTGAATTTAGTTAGCCAAGGCACAGTGTTTTGAGAGAGGAATGTACTTGAGCTTAATTAGCTTTGTGTTCAATAATTGTTAGAAACCTAAGTCCAGCTGGGTGCATCATCATATGGAGCCTGACTTGTTTTCAGAAGTAAATTCTGCAGGGTAAACTCCTACCCAGATGATTTTTGCCAGCGAGGAATTGATTGATCACTATGCATAACAGTAAGGGAAAAGAAGGATGTTATCAAACTACATAGCAGTGTGCCAAAAAATTAGGAATGAACAATGACAAATGGACAGAAGGAATAAAACCCCAAACATATTGTGAATTGTTATTCAACAGGATGTTTGGTTTATTGTGTTTGATTTTCATAGCTACTTGCAAGCTTGCACTTTGGCAATATTTGTAAAGCAGCTTGTTGTGCCATAAATGTCTTAGTGATTTGAATATTGACTAACAAAAGGGGACAGCATCCATATTTGGTACTGTTATACAATGTATGTGACTTAATGCAACCAGATAAGAGCATCTTTAGTAACATAAGGTGTTCACGTGGGTTTGAAAGCCTTACAAAATGATATTCTAATATGAACAGAACACACATTTGCCCTTTTGGAGAGTGCAAATCTTAGACCAGATTCTACCATTGTGAACCAGTCTATGTGCCAAACTGCTGTTCTGTTATGGGTATAGACCAGTTTCTAATCACTTATATTGGTAAAAGTGTAAAGGCTGTACCTGGCCTTAATGAATGATTTCCAATCACTTATCATTATTTTGCTTCATGAAAACTATTTTAATATCTATTATTTTAAAATCATGAAAATTAAAACTAAGCACTAAACTGAGCATCTTTGTTATGAGATAAGGGTTTATCATGTCATGTTTATCTTACAGGAAGATCCTCGACTGAAATTTCCAGTACATTTGAGATCAAAAGCTTCTTTGAACCCTAATGATTTGGGCCCTCTTCCTGTAAGTGTCAAGTGTACATGTCTCGTAATATGCGCTCAGACCTTTTGAGACTGGATTTGTCGGTTTCCCAACTGAGTATGAATCTATGCTTTGCCATCTCAGACAAGTCATGTGTGTGTATGATACTCAAAAGAGCTTCTTCACAATTTGACTAGTGTAATAGGAATATGCTTCCTGGAACCTGCTAATCATGTTTCTGAAGTAGCTGATCATTTGTTAGCTTTGCTTCAGCATATACCTCTTTAGCTAAAAGTTCAAGCACTGCAGAAGCTTTAACTGTGTCTTTACTATTGGCTTCATGACTTTGGATGATTACACGTTGCTATGAAAACAAAACCATTATATAAGCTTGAATCACTGGAGTGAAAGGGAAGGCCTGTGTAATCCAGGAACAATTGCTGAAGTAACAATGTCTTCGCCTCTGTCATTTTCATGGCATTCAAAAAATCAAGCTTACTTCTCCCCCTCCCCCCCCCCATCTCTTATAGCATAAGGCAGGGGTGGATCATTTAGGTTTAATTTAGATTTTAAATGATAGTTTTGCATTCTGCATAAAACTTTACTGCTTTAATCCTGAGAGATATTTGCATTATTTTTTAATCCAAATGTACTGTTGATTTGCATCATAGTCAGAATACATTACATAGCCTGCGTTCATAAAAGGCTTTATTCGTAAAGACAAAAACTGATGGTGGGAAAATTTGGATTTCTTCACTGCTTTTGATTATTGGTGCCTGATAACAGTAACACTCATTAGCTGTGTCACCAGAGAATCTTTTGTAACTATTTCCTGCTGCTGGTAACAAGCTCAGATGAAATGGCACTAACACTGGACGCCTAAGTACAGAAAGGCTATAGGTTGCCTCTAGCACAATCAACATCTAAGCTACTGGGAGGAAGTTTAACTACCCCTGGTTATGTTAGACAGAAGACAGGAGAGGATGGCACCTGAGAGACTAACTGGTATTGGTGATAACCTACTTCTGAAGATGCTGTTGCCTACGAAAGCTGTCTCACTGAACCAGTCAGGTGCCACCCTGCCCTGCCTTTTGCTTGCCTGACTTCAGACCAGCGTGGTTACCTGTCTCTGTTTAGATGAAGGAAAACAAGATGTTTTGTTTTAATTAAGTTAGATAACTTGTTAAGCACCATAACTTTTGTCTCTCTTATTCCTAATGTAGGCCTGATTTGACATCTTTGTAATTATGTGCAAACAGGCTACAACACAATGTTAGAGCAGTTAAAAATAGCAATAAAGAGGGTGTTTTACAGTAGTATATTTCAGATAAAGTGGACATACAGTGATGTCCAGGGAGGGATGCTTTCATTACAGTTACTCTGATTTAATTGATAGTTTGATTTCAAACTGTTTTAAAATCCTTAAACCAGTGCAAACCTGTCTTATGTCACTGAGTATATTTAAATAATCAACATGTTTTAAACAGAGGTGAAATCCCCCATTTTAAAACTGCAGCAAGAGTATCTGTACCGACTTTTGCACATATTTTACTAAACTTGTTTAAAACAGATTGAAATTAAAACAGTTTAACTTCTGTGTTGTCAATGAGGCTGAATCTGATGTAGAATATAGAACTACAGTCAGTGACAGAATTGAATAGTGTTCAGGGTACTAAGAAGTCTTTTGTCTTCTATCCTTCTTTACCATCTCATGTAATCATTTTAAAGATGGGTGGTTAAGAAGTAAATATTACTGCACTGAATCTGACAAATTGTACCTCCTGCTTCGGGATGTTGTGTCTGATGATGACCAGCATCAGAGGAAAATGTAAAAACCAGAAAACCCCTATGTTATACGGATTTGAGATGATAAACTCTTTATGAAATTCTCCTCCAAACCCAATAAATTTAGTGTTTGGTGTAAGCTTTGAAGCAGGTTTCATATCCTTTCCAAAAATTCTGTTAACATTTGCTGTCATAACTTGGGATGTGCTTGTTGTCCAAATGAACATCCAGTCCACCTTGGAAACTTGGTTCCTTGACTTGTTCTGCAAAATGAACCCAAATAAATATCATAAGTAGATATAGGCAAATATGCCTGACTCATAGTAATGGAATAGTTTACTTGCTACAGTAGCACTGCTTTAGTTCACATTTTCTCTCTCTCTTTTTTTTTTTCTTCTCTCTCTCTAATTCCAGCCTGGTTGGGAGGAAAGAATACATTTGGATGGAAGAACATTTTATATAGACCATAGTAAGTAAGCACCCAGGTACTACAACAAGCAGACAAAGGGAGGTAATAAATATTGAAGTGAAAGCTTTATAATTTTACTCTTCATTTAGGACGCCAGGTGTTGATATGTGGAGACATTGATACCAGAGACTTAGTGCCCTCATATGGTACTGTATATTCACCAAAAGCTTGCTTTTAATCGGCTCATCAAGCTTTGTCCCTCTCTGATCTTGTGAAGCATTAACATTTTTTATTTGTGATATTTCTTTGTTTTTGTTGATATTTTGGATTCGTTGTTGTTGTCGTCGTTGATGATCCCATGGCTTTATTTGCACTTTATTAAATAAATTAAAATACACACTAGGAATAGAAAATAAGATGAGAAAAAAGAGGATATAACCACAAGTCCAAATATAGGCAGTGGAAGAAATGACACCAAGAACTCTTGCCTCCCACTTCCTTAAAAAGGTCTTGTGGAAATGCCAATTCTGACCTTATTTTCTATTTGTAGCATGTTATATTGCACCCAATCCATTAATATCTAGCCAGTTCTTGTACTGAAGTTCCAATGTAAATGATGTTTCATTGTAGATTTGTCTTATTACAGCATCTCCAAACAAACATGTGATTTTTTTTTTTTTTCTGTTGGTTTTTCTTTTAAAATATAGTTGTAGTCTAACAGAAGTCTTTTTAACCTTTAGCTTGGTTTTTTTTCTGAGGTTTATATTATTAATGACATAATCTTTACAAAATATAGAGGTCTTGAAACAAAATTGAGAGTGGAGAGAGAAGCCACACAAGACCTGCAAAATTAAAATCTTAAACTATTCTATCTACCTGACAGGATTATGGTTTCCAATTTCTCTCAGTAGTATTAACTGCTACACTTATCCATAGTTGCATATTACCTTGGTTTAAAAATACTGCCTGTAAAGTAGGTTATGAATTTTGAAACTGCATGAATAGTTTTTCAATAAGGAATGGAAATAATGCATTCTTTGCAGAGAAACTAGCTTAATCTGTTTCATAAATTGCTATGAATTATTATTAGTCTTTATTTCTTTAGTAATTAACTTAATTAACCAACAAGTGCCTACAAACATTGGCAATTTTACCTGTACTCCTTTTAGGAGTCAAAGAAGGGAACAGCTTGATGTGAAACACCTTTACATTTGCTGTAACTACCTGCCTTTTGAGAGTTAAAATCATCAGGTCCCTTAGTTGTTTCAGCATGTGTTTTAGTTTTGAATTGCAAAGGAAATTTTAAACTTACATACAAGTCAAAATTCCCCAGTGAATTTGTAACGACTGTCAAACATCTTACATTTTATTTGACATTTCTTCTCTAATTCCCTCTTCCTGAGATGCATTGTTTTAGTTTTGTGGATGTCAAACTTTGCAAGAAGCATGTTTGATAGTGATATCTGTGTCTAGTAAATAGCATTGTTCTCAAATTACACCTTTTGTAACCAGTAGACCAGCATCAAAGGTGAAACTAATGGTATCACAGTGGACTTGTTCCAGTTTCATTGTGATAACATTGTATTTAGGATTAAGCAAATGATAGTACAGAATGTTCAGTGACTTGCCTTCCACAATGCAAATATTAGTGTCTGTCTTCACAGTATTGGTAAGGAAACACAATGACATTCATGCCATATAAGAGGCAGGGATATGGTAATATTAGCCTCCCTTTTAACCTATTGCAAATTGTTTAAGTCACAAGTAAGTCAAAGAAACCTAGACGTGAAGCTAATCATAGTCATAATCAGGTACCCTTCCCAGAATATGTTGATCCAGGAACACATTAACAGTGCACTAATCTGGTCGTCCTATCTTTGCCTCCTAAAATGGGCAGTTTTTAAAGCATTACATTTTCTAAAGCATTTCCATATAAAAGATTATGGTAATGTATATCATTGGAACGTCAGCAACATGAAAACTAGTAATGTGTGTAAAAAAACCAAAGCAAACAAGGTTCTTTGGGTAAATCCAATATCTTTTATTAGACCAACTCAAATACTTAGACAAATTCTGATTCATGCCCTTGGTTGGCGGGCTCAGAAGGGAGGTTAAGGTATGAAAAGAGCATTCCAAACCGGATTGAAGCCAGATAGGTGGGGCAAAGTGAGGAGGCTTGCACTGTTACTGCCCCTCTTCTCTGGAGATTATTCAATCCTCAGAGCTGTAATTGTAAGTCCCATAAGCACCAATATACTTCATGTATATAAGGAGCAACCCAAAACCAGTGACATAATTTTGAATGATTAACATATGGGTGCATCTACACATTCATTAACGTGCTTTTTCTAATTTGCATTAAATTTAATACCTCTTTTGTGAGGTACTAGAAAAAGATGTGTTAGACTATTTTAATGCACATTAGTGAAAGCACATGTTTTTTTTGTGATGCACTAATACGCTTTAAAATAGGCTAATGCACATTAAAGCTCATGTGTTCACATGCCCAAAAGAAGGCTGCAGGAAGTTTGTATCTTTCTTACCCCTTAAATTTTCTTCAGTGACTTATTTTTTTAATATCAGTTCTTGGCAAACCAATTTATTTGGGGTCATTTTACGATTAAATCCACATGTTAAAAACAGAAATGTCTGTTTCAGCTGTAGAGGAACAGCAAATTCTCTTATTTCAACATAAAATGTTAACCTACAATAATCTTATGGAAAACTTGGCAAATATGTTTATTACCAAGCTAGCAATTTATTGACTTCACTAACCCCCTTCCTGCCCTGCACAAAAAAAATCTCCAAAACCTTGACCACTGTTTTACTATGCAAATATGTGCATATCCACACTTATAATAATGCAGTGGGTATTATTGCCCTTTCAATGAAGTAAATGGCTAACTAAGGCTTTACCATGAAAAATATCACCTATTTGGTTTTTGGAGCATTATCTTACTGTTGTGATACCATCTTCCTGTTGTGTTTCTATTATGTTTAGAATTTTATCAGGATATGCTGTCTGGAGTTGGGGGAAAAGTATCAGTGTAATACTGTGTATAACCACTGCCCTACCAGTGTTCTGAAAACATGCAAATAAAAACGTCATTGAGCTACCATTGTATCATTTGCAAGAATCTCTTTGGTCAAAACAAAGTGTGCCTCTTGTTGCCTGTATGGAAAGGCAAAAATGAACATAGATTTGTTAGTAAAGTTGGGGATTAGGATCTCTTTGTCCAGTGAAGCCTATTTATATCCCAATTGTAATTCGGGCCCTAATTTAAATATTTGTATTCTTTAAAAAAATTACAATAACTAGAATTCCATCACTGGATGGCTTAAAGTCCACATGATGGTCAGGATTTTTTTCATTTTGATTGGAAATGATTTAAAGTTGTACAAGGGCAGAAGGAAGTTTGAAATTGCAAAACTTAGGTATTTTTAAAAATTGCTTTTGTTTTGGTTTTTTTGTTTGCTTTTTGTTCTTTTAACCTTTAGGCCTGAAACTTTTGTATGCTTCATCAAAGTTGAATGCATATCAGGCTTAAGTGAAAAATCCCTGAAGAAAAAGGATCTACCAATTAAATATTGACACTGTGGGCGTGTGAATATAGCAGTGTGAATATACTGGATTATACCGTAGTTTTGCATTTTTGAGTGAGCATTTCCAACTAAACAGTGTGATGGGATGATAATGGATGAGGGGTGTATGCCATCTTTCCTAACCCTGAAATACTAAGCTGTGGGCATTGTAGGAAGGTGAGGGGCAGATGTAATTCTGTTTAAAAAGAAAAAAAAATGATTTCAGAGTGATAGAAGAGAATTAATGGTACAGTATCCTCTTTTATTTCCAGATAATAAAATTACCCAGTGGGAAGATCCCAGATTACAGAACCCAGCTATTACTGGTCCAGTAAGTACTGTGTGCACTTTACATTTTCAGTGATACTTATTGCTGTGTCTCAAAAGTCCACTTTATATGCTAGGCAGGAGGGATGACTAGGTACCTCTTTGCAGCAACTTCTCTGAGCTCATCTCGTCCTTCTCTTGCATAGATAAGAGTAATGTGGGGACTGTTTTAAAGTACCATAATGATCTAAGCCGCAGCATGGCATTTGGTGGGGGGGGGGTGTTGGAACACACCTCCCCACCTCCTTCCCATCCACTATTCCAGGGGAGGTATTGACGCAAATTCTTTGTTATCGCAGACCTTCCCTATTTCCCCTGGAGTCTTTGCAGCCTTTTAATTTTTTTATCTCTTAGCATAAATGATATCATCATCCTTTTTAGTTCCCAGAAAAATACTTGGTGAGTAAATCTTCCCATAAATCCCTACATTCCCCAAAATCTTGGCTTTGCTTTCTCTTAGAAATGTAATCTGAGAGCATTATATTCTCTTATGAAAATTATTTCTGTTCAGAAACTGTACAGCTAATAGATGGATGGTTACAGGTATGACATCCTTGGAATTTCTTTATTTGTTGTTACTTTCATTCTTCTAGAGCTGCACAAAGAAAGCATCTCCTTCGAGATGTAGTTATTCTCTACGTGACATTTAGGCTAGGTCAAGACATCATGTACAAACCTGTATAGGCAATCAGAAACCAGTCTAAACCTGTAGCAGAACAGAAGTTCACTGTACAAATGCCAGTTTAAAAAAAGGCAGATCCCAGTCTAAAATAGACCTGGAAGGATGTAATATCAGATTAAATTGGTTTAGGTCAGATCAGTCTATCAAACTCCTCTAAGAGATCCCCTCCTGACTCAAACTCGGTTGCAGTCCCCCAGCATCCCAGGCTGCTTTGCAAGGTCCCTGCTAACCCCCACTAATAGGGTGGGCAGGCTAGCCTTGGCCTGCACTTATCTACTCCAGCCCTGCCTCCTGCCTGCATCTGGCAGCTGGGCGGGTAGGGGGGCCCAGGGGGAGAGCAGAGGCCCCCCTCCTGTGCCTCCCAGCCAGCACAACTTCTTTCCCCAGCCCCACTCACTGCTAGCTAGCTGTCTGCAGCAGGGAGGGAAGCAGGGGCTCCCACCATGTGGCCTTCTGGCTGGGTCTGGGGGAGCCAGGTCCATGTGGCAGGGGCCTCCACTTTCCCGCCCCACCTCCCTCACCACTGACAGCTAGCAGGGATTGGAGCTAGGGAGAAAAGCCATGCTGCCAGGCAGCGGGGGGGGCAAGCCCCTGTTGCACAGCCCCCCAATCTGTGCTGGCTTGGGGATGGGGCAGGGGTGGAGGTCTCTATTTTCCCCCATTCCCCTGCTTGGTCAGGGGTCGGGCTGGGGAGAGAAACCACGCAGGGCCAGGCAGCAGGAGAGAAGGAAAGCCCTTAGCACATGCTGCCCCCACCCCAGCTGAGCTGGCTGGTGTGGGGGGCGGGGCGGGGTGGGG
>NW_017729024.1:181237016-181245992 GCF_001723915.1 Gavialis gangeticus | reverse complement strand
GTGGGGTGGGATCCTCCGCTTTCCCATTGCTGACAGCTGACGGGGGGGGTGGAGCTGAGGAGAGAAGCCGTGTTGGCCAGGCAGTGGGGGAGAAGTGAGGCTCCTGGCATGCACCAACCTCCCCCGAGTGTTCTGGCTGGGTCTGCGTGGTGGAGGCCTGTTTCCTCCCCCTACCCCTGCTGCCACTGGCAGTCGACTACTAGCAGGGGGTTGCAGCTGAGGAGAGATTCTGTGCTGGCTGCCCCCCTCCTGCAGCTAACAGCAGTGGCTTGGGGGTGTCCCCAACAGGCAGTCGGGGGTGAACAGGCATTCAGCTGCATTTGGCTCTGACAAACTGGGAGGCATACGGGAGTGTCCCCAGCCTGCTGGCCTAGGCCACCTCAGGCATCTTTGTGCCCTCTCCCAACCCCAGAGGGCGAACATCTGTTCTGTTCACTCCTGATCCAATCTATGCAGCTTGGAGAAACCCACGAAGGTTTGATTGATTCCACCTCAGCCTTTTGAATGTCTGTACCTAGCCTTAGCATTAAGGTGGTCCATCAGACAAGAATACCCTTTTCCAAAGCAGAATTCCACTGTTGAAACCATCTGTTGTAGCAATGAGACAGAAGCTATATAGCCAATTTAATGTTGCATAGTTACTTTGCTGTCAGCATCAAGAAAAAGGCATTGAAAATATAAACAAAGACATATATTTATCAGCAGTAACTCGCTCTGAAATCCTTTTCTGGACTCCCTGCCTCTATCCTCTCCCATCTTTCAAATATTAAAATGCAGTCTGTGTCTGCCTGTCTCTGTGTGCACGTGTGTGTGTATGTGCGTCTCTCCCCTTCTCTCACTCTCCTCAGTTTATACCTTAGTAGGCAAACCTGCATCTCTGCCCTCAGAGATTATTCATTTGCTTCCTATTTTTTACTCCATTCAATTTAAATTATATATACTCACTTTCATGGTACAGTGTAGAACTACCTAATTTAGGGTGAGGCAGTCTGTTGAAAAGCCAAAAGGCAAGTTAAAAGCACCACGGTATACTATAGCTCGTACTGAAAATTGCAGTTTTATTAATGCGCTAGAAAAATTCTGATTGATGTGAAAAGATCCCTAATACACCAGTACTCATCTTATTCAAACCCAAATGGTATGGCCACTCACTTTCATTGAAGCATTCTAGTCTATGAACTTTTAAAGGAAATCTGAGAAAAGGGTGACTCTTTTCAAATGTTCATGTGAGCAAAATAATCCTGTGCCATCCACGTCTGCTCTGAATTCTCAGAATTTTGGGCCCCAGGGATGTGGATTTATGTGGAAATCTCCCATTGTGATGAGTCTGGAAATGTGAGTAGAAAAAAAAATCTTCAGTTCCCTATGGTGGTCATTTCTGACAGAAAATGTCATGAGCTGACAAATCACAGTATCCATTTACAGGCATTATAGCTAACAAAAAAGCCTGTGTCTTGTTATGGAAGAGGAGTGGTAGAATGGTGTGGGACGTTGGGGTTAGACATCATGATCAGGAGGGTAGGGCTTGTTAGGTTCAAGAAGGATCATTTCAGATAAATTATTTTCAGAACAATGTTCAGCCTTAGGAAAACGAATAAATAGTTTTACTCTCCTCAAATATTTTCAAAACATTTAATAAGCTAACTTATTTTCAGCCCTTCCCTTTTCACTACTCTATAGATCATCAGGATTCCACCCCTTAAGATCTTTCAAGAGGAAGGCTGAAGAAATTTGATTGGAATAGCAGTGGCCCTTGGGTCATGATTTAGAGTTGATGATACCTTTAAGCCAGTGAGGTTCCATTGTAATTTTATTAAATTAATATGGTCAATAACAAGTGATTTTAGTGAAATTGAGTTTAGTGTAATTTTTTGTCCACTCCCACCCTCAACCCATATCCAGACAGTGATAAACACACTAACAAGTGTTGACCTGAACCAGACTTCAGAAGTTTGCAGTGTAGCCTTCAAAGAATGCGCATCACTGTGGAATGTAACAATTTTTCTGCCCCATGAGGGCGTACTTCAAATGGTTATAGTTGTTCCATGTTTATGTCTCAACTATTTTGATAGGTGTCCTCTTTGGCCTGAAGGACTAGCAGGGCAAAGGCAAGCTAATGATGTGATAGAAAATCCTGTGTTTTCTTTTCGTGTTATGAAATCCTAAAGCTAAGAACCTTTCTATTTCTATTCCTTCTCTCCTTAAATGCCTAAGTAAATTACCTTAACATACAGGTCTTGGGGAGAATGGGAAGATATTGAAACTTGTCCGCACAGAAACGTGACTACCATGACTACAACCTATTTGATTTTTTTAATTCAAAGCTTTTTTTTCTTCGTGGCTTCTGTGTTTGAAGACTGTGTAGTTGCAAATTGTAAGGATGGTGAATTAGATCTTTTAGCCTTACCATTATGGCTGAGACAACTACATGTTTTGGGGTCTCATGTCATTAGCTGAAAAGTCTATGTATAGAAAAATTCCTCTGACTTTTGCATTCAATTCACCCTGTACCCTTTCTTCATCATGAATTGCATATTAAAAAAATCCTAGAATCTCAAAAGGGAGGCCTTTTGACCATTATAAGTTGAGCTAAACAAATTATGACGAGATCTTTTGTCACTTCCTGTGGGACAGGGCAATATATGTCAGATTCCAAATTTGCACTCTGCCCTGCCAAAATTTTTCTCCTATTTTAGTTTTTACACTTTTATCCTTTTCTATTCAGCTTTAAGCTGTCACCAAGGAAATATGTTCTGCTTCAAAGGTGTCTGCACCATAATGGTGCAAAAGGGCTAGTATTTTGCAGTATCATTTGCTTACCCCAGAAGGATGAATGGAATAAATTATTTTGCAAAATGTTTGAGATTCTTGGCATGAAGGCATTTGTTTAAATAATGTTGTAAATAGTTTTATTGGCTCTCATATCATCTAGGAATTAGATACTGAACAGCACCATGTGAATGTGGTTGTGCTTCCTGTACCTAGGATAGCACGTTGTGAATGTGTGAACTTGTAAATTTCTTGCGAGGCATTGCATTCAGCCACGTAAACATACCCAAAGATCACTTGCCACAAATATCACAATTTCACTGAACCCCAGGTTGTGCTCTCTCTTTCATTTTGAAAGACATCATCTGCAAAATGAGGATAAAACTTTGGTTTTCTAATGATTTTGTCTACCTGATCCAAAAGGCAGTGGAGCGTATAGAAAAAAGGGTGATGTGTAGGGGGTACACATGGGTGTACATGCATCCCCTGAGTGTGGTGGTGCATCCCCCACAAAAAGGTGCTGCCAACGCTGTCGGTGGTACCTGTAGGCAGTCACCACTTGCCACCACACCGTCGACACCGCCAGTGGCATTTGTGGCTGGTCGCTGACCCTTGGTCAGTGCTCAGCACCCCCCCGCTTCCACCCCCCCGCTGGCAGCGCCAGAGGCGTCTGCAGAACCTCCCAGCTCACTGCTACAGTGCTGCCACTGCCACGCTCCCGCTGCTGCCATGCCCCCCACAGTCACCGGGGGCATGCATCATTCATGTATAGAAGGACTCTGTGGACTTTGTATCATGCCCTTCTATTGTGAGCACTTCAGTAATGGGTTGTGCCTTACCGCTCGTACAAATCCTAGGACAATGTTGCCAGACCACTGTTGATGCACCTGTTCTATGATAGCAGCTATATAAAAGCATGCCTATGGCTTCTTAAAATGGGACATTGTCTGCGTCAGTGAATCCTATTTTTGGACCGTTTTGATTATTCCCTCACACTTTTCTTTAAAACTAGGGATGGTCTTTCATTACAGTAAATCATTGAGGCAAAATATACCTGATTCTATGAAAACCTCTGCCTTAGTTTCACCAGTGTAAAGGAGACATTGTGTTGCATGCACTTCACATGCTTTCTGCAATAAACATGTTTGGAACAAATCATGCTGAAGAAAAAAGCATGTGTTTAAACTTGTGGGTATTGTTAGATAACATTTGTAGAAGATGCAAGGTATTAGATTGCAAGATGCATTACATGATCTGTATTTTTAATTTTCTCTCTGCCAGGCTGTTCCCTATTCCAGAGAGTTCAAACAGAAATATGACTACTTCAGAAAGAAATTAAAGAAACCAGTGAGTAATTGTCCATTCTGTGTTTGAGATGCTTATTTTTGTATTTGAGATGCTTATTTTGTGGTAGAGGTGAAAAATATAAATGACTGCCCAAAGAACAGATGATAATTGCCGTGGCACTCTATTGCAATACCTTTTCCTGTTTTCTTTACTTTATCTTAACAAAGTAGTTAAATAAGAACAAGCAAAACAGACTGCAGTTTTCCTGTACAGATCACGGAATCTCTCTCTTTTTTTTCCCCCCTCACCCAAAACTGATACTGAGCCCTTGAGTCAGGTTTCTGTTTATAAATTGTGTGGTGAAGTTATGAGGCAGCAAAGAAGCAGTAACAAATAATACTGCCTCTCAAAGCATATCATCGTAGTTGAGATTAATTGGTTTTCCTCTTGGCATGCTCAAATGTAAATGGACACAAGGACTTGTACTACTCCTTCAGTCTCAGCAGTTGTCTTTCCAAGGACAGTCAGAACTTGTGTTCCCACTGTTTTGCTGAGCACGTGTTTAGTGAATAAAGAGGACTTCAGGAGGCCCTCTTCCAGTCTTTTGTTCCTAAGTACCATCTTTCACCAGCTCTAGAAGTCTTAATAAAATGAAAGAGACAAGAGCTCAATATTTAACTTCCTGTGGTATTGATTAGCTTGGTAATAGTCTTAGAGCTTTGACAGCCCCAGACAAACATGTCACAGGGGGCCTATAGATATTCTTTTCCTGTACATCAGCAGCTCCTTAAATATGCATTCCTACTTGTGAGGCAGTGTTTCTTTCACTATGTTAAAATGCAGCATTTCATGGGCTCTAAATAGCATTGAGTTCTTGGATGCAATAAAAATGTGATTGGCAGAGAGAGATCTGTTTCAGGAAACTGACAGTTTCTTTTGCATTCTCCTGCCACTTGTCTGTATCCCACCTTATTTCTACTCTGTTTATTCCCCCTCCTTACATCCACATTTCTCTTTGGCCATGTCTAAATTCAGCTGCTTGTTGGAATAATGATTGGCCTTAGCTGTAATATATTGGAGCAAAGCTCCCAAACGTGAGAATTGTGATAATGCAAATTTGCACTCCCCATGACATTGTAACAGTTTTCATTATGCAGCTGTGGTCTTCACAGTTATGATTGGCTAGGTTCTCTGAAGCTGTGTTACCTTTTATTAACTAAGATATTCTTAAAATAGGGCTCAGAAATATATTCCTCTGTCTTTCTTGCTTCTTTATCCTGCTTCTGGTATGCAGGTATGAGGGTGTAGGTGAGTAATAACTAAAGAACGATGATGGATTCTAGGAGTGACAAAATGCCAGCATCTTGTAGAATGGGAAAGCTCTGGAAATACTTACCTTCTTTTTACTATCATTTTTATTTCCACTGCCACTTGCATAAAGACCAGATTAATGTTAATGATATTTTTCCTTTAATGTAGGCTGATATACCGAACAGATTTGAGATGAAACTCCACAGAAATAATATTTTTGAGGAGTCCTATAGAAGAATCATGTCCGTGAAGAGACCTGATGTATTAAAAGCCAGGCTCTGGATTGAATTTGAATCAGAAAAAGGACTTGATTATGGAGGTGTGGCCAGAGAATGGTTCTTTCTGTTGTCCAAGGAAATGTTTAATCCTTATTATGGTCTTTTTGAATATTCGGCAACGTAAGTGTCCTTTAATATATTTCCATTTCTAAGTGATGCAAATTAGTACCTGGGTGAAAGAAAACCTGATAAGATTTTCCTTCCAGATATATTTCATGCATATTTTAACAAATGCCAATTATGAAATGTCAATATGACATTATATTTGTTCCCCGTTCAGAGAACCTGATGAAATCTGCCTCTTAAACCCTTTTTATTTAATAATATTAATCACTGCCTTAATAGGCACCTTTCTTTGTGTTTGTGGATCCAACAGAAGTGTAAGGGAAGGTACTCTATGCAGGACACTCCTAGTCCAGTACATAAGTGTTGTTTGTTTAAAGCTCTCACGTTTCAGGGTTGTAATTTAGTTCTCATGAGCTAACTCCTCACTTAGCCTTAGGCCAGTCTACACTGCACTGACAATGTAAAGGCAACTCATAATGAGTGCAAATGTAATTCATTAGTGCTTTACCATAAATGAGAAACTGATCATTGTGCTCAAAATGTCTATTTTAATCCAGTTAATATAATTCCATGTTATGTATTTAACTGCTAATACAGTTGCTAAAGATTGATTTGTTTATCACAGGCGATTTGTGTGTGTGTAGGTGTCAATATCAGACTTACTACTTTTTCCAATAAGTGTTAAGTAGGTTGTAAACTAGATGAACAAGAGGCCATGTAACTAGGGAATTCCTGTTTCTCTCTCAATGTGTGTGCCTGGGAAAGGGGACATATTTGCATTATAGACCACAAGGTTGTAAAATATATTGTATTAACTAGCTCAAAATACTTATCCCTTATTGAATTTCAGTAGAACAATATTTGCCTTTTGAAAAGATCATTTTCATTCATTTGGATGTATGCCACCATGATGAATAATTTTTAAATAAAACTGGTTAAATGTTAAATTCAGTCTGGTGGGAAAATCAGTCTTAAGCTGAAAGAAATCCCATTAGACTGAAAATTGTCATTAAAAATAGCGGTAGGAAATTGTTGCAGATGGCATATTTTTAACCCATGCATTAAGAAGCCTGTTTTTAGATTTTTTGGGGGGTTTTTTGAAAACATTTTGGTAACAAAATTAATCTAGAATTCACATTGGAGATATGTATGTATCCAGAGTATCACTTACTTATTAGTGTACTCATTCAATCATGCACTGCCTTATAGAATACATTACTGTTTAAATCTTGACAGATGTGTTCAGTCCACAGACAATAAAATAGAAAACTACCTCTGTAGTTTCAGTACCGTAGCAAGGCAATGCCAGTAGTGCACTGGCACTAGGTGCCTTTGCATGGGGATGCCAAACCAAATGGAAGTAATGTTATGTAGTAACATGGTATGGGGTGCTCTGCACCTGACATGTGCTGGGCACCAAAATGCCTGGCTATAGCTATATGTCATGGTTATAAACCTCTTACTCTAGAATTACTGTGTGGTGTATAAGTGATGATAATGGCCCAGGTGTGATCCTCTTCCACCCTGTTAAAGGCCCTGAAAATCCACTGTTACTGGCATCTTAGCTTGAAAACTGTCACAAAAAAGTAGCAAGAAAGGGGAAGATCCACCCTACCTTTTACATTAACAGTGTTTTAGGGATTCCAGGAACTTGGAGTAAGATCACACTTAAGTGACTAATAGGTGGAGTAGGCCCTAATACAATTAGAGCTCTCTCCTTTACATATAAAAATGTTTATTATTCAAAGGAAGATGCTGGATAACTCAGGTAGGATTAGAAAGCCACAACTCTGAGGATCTCCTTCACTTCTGTCTCCTTTTACATTTCTTCTTCACATGATTTGCTCCTTTGAAAGCTGCTTATCACAGCTTCTTTGTTCTCAGTGAAGGAGGGCCGTGCAAGGCTCTCTTCCCCAGAACTCGTGCTACTCCACATATCAATGAGAGGAGACCATTGTGTAAAATAGTGATGCTCTACTTTCAGACCATGAGCCAGCTTTATGTGAGGTGATATCATTAGGCCAGAGGGGTCTCCCCTTAGATCTGAAAGTTTGGCAGTGGGGGAGCATTGGCAGTGTCAATTGCCTCTCCCCTGCTGCCAAGTTTCTAGTCCTATGGGAAGCCCCACAAGGCAGATGAAGTGGCTCTCCTGATGCACAGGATGGTGCTGACACATGGGGTCACTCAGCCAGATCCATCATGCAAGGTCAGGCTGGTGTGTGGGATTGAATTAGCACACAGACAGGTCCAGCATGTGGGGTTGGGCTGGCATGAGGTTAGGCTGGTGTGCAGCTGGATCCAGCATGTGAAATTGGACCACACATGTGACCGAGCCAGCAAACCAGATCACACCAAGCCTGTGCACAGGATCTATCCTGCACACTCGCTCCATGCCATTCATCTGGCCCATGGGGGTGGAAGTTTGAGAACTGTTGCCCTGTGGGGTCATGCCAACACTCAGGATCTCAATATCGCACTGTTAGACAGGAGGGCATGGTGTACAATTGCACATACACAGACACAAAAATCTATTAGGCGCGCGCACACACACACACACACACACACACACACACACACACACAATGGCAGCAGGAGAAAGAGACTCAGTGGAAGGGTTGGAGTCCAAGTAGGGAAGAGAAACAGAGTCCAAGTCCAAGGGTGTGGAGGTGATAGCTACCTATCCAGGCTGGAAAAGGGTCTTTGTCCAGTAGGTGTTGTCCAGAGCGGGTTGCTGGCAGGGCCTCTGGGTGGATAGGTGGTGTGGCGTGGTGCTGGTCCAGATGGAGATGGTGTCCCAAAGAGTCAGTCTTCACTACCCCTATTTATGGGGCAGACTACCTATGATCTCCTGTGGGCAGGGCATGTCCAGGCAATGCCAGTCCTGTTCCAGAGGGTCCCGCATGTTTTTACTGAGCATGTGCAGCCTTGGCACAACGGTGGGTTGCCTCATCTTTTGTTTCTTGAATGCTGAGGGTGGTTCCAATGGCTGTGTAGTTGGTCCAGGTATTGGTTTTGATGGTTTGGTCATTCAGAAGGAGCTATTTTTAGACCTACTGCCACTGTCTCTCAAGCACCCTCATTCATCCCCATTCATTCAACAGCCAAATTACACAGGAGGAGTAGGTATGAGTTATAGGTTACAACACACTTGCACAACAGGGCATGGGGACAAGTTAGAGACTTGACAAACAAAATGGAAACTTGACATGACTTATACTAACTTACATATGTAGGCCTAAATCATATAGTATCAGTAAAACAGTAA
>NW_017729024.1:181234710-181236904 GCF_001723915.1 Gavialis gangeticus | reverse complement strand
AAAATTTAAAAAAAAAAAAGAAAAGAAAAACTGGGGGTTTTGCTACAGCGCCACCAATGCAAACTGTTCAATGGATTAAAACCCTGGCTTCCCTGAAATTAGTGAGAGTTGTGCCTTTTGACTTCAGTGGAGTCAGGCTTTTACTGTCTCAGCTCCAGTTGAACTGTGACAGCAAAACTGGATGTGATTTTGCTTCTGCCAGCCATTGGTTCAGGACCCCAAGTTGTGACCTACATTCCAGAAGCCAGATAACCATACATTTTATTGGAATCAGAAATGATTTATATTCTCACTTCACCTTTTCAGAATTCTGTTTTGCTTGTTTTTGTGCTCCCTATTGCTCCCAGTAAAATAATATTCCTTTTATGTTCTAGAGTCTGCTTGGGTGATCAACCTTGTGTTACCATCCTCACAGCCAACAGGACAAAATACTGCCTCCTATGCAACACATTTTTAAAATAGATATTTGTATTAATTACCATTAGATTAGCTACAGTTTTTGTTTTTTGGGAAAAATCCATCACCATTGAGGTCTAGTCTTAGTAAACTCCTCAGAACAGGAAGCACATCTACCTATATGTTTTGATCTGGTGACATTTGATCAGATCCAGTGAATCTGTAGTGGTAAAAATTATTAAAATTGACATTTCTACTTGTGGATGCACAGTTAGAAGATAACATTCTCAAGCCCTACTGGCTACATTTGGACAAAGGTTGTAGCTGCATAAGTGTACAGGGCATGGGGACAAGATAGAGACTTGACAAACAAAATGGAAATTTGACATGACTTATACTAACTTACATATGCAGGCCTAAATCATATAGTATCAGTAAAACAGTAATATGGAAAAGTACAAATCAATATGAACATAATAATTATACAATATAAAGAAGGAGAAAAAACAAAACGAATATAACTTGCTACCAAAAATAAATGCTGAAGCTTATCCTATTTACCACATCAGTAGAAACTAGTCTTATAGTTTGACTAGCTCTTGTCAGCAGTGTGTAAGATATAGCTTGCAAAGAATACATAGATAAATGAAAATATTATGGTATCTCGCTGCAAAAAAAAAAATATCAAGCTACTTACTAATCAGTTTGATGTCAACTGCATAAACCTTTTTCTTCTCCCCTAAAAAAGGGACAACTATACTCTTCAGATTAATCCGAATTCAGGCCTTTGTAACGAAGATCATCTGTCCTATTTCACGTTTATTGGCCGGGTTGCTGGGCTGGCAGTGTATCATGGGAAATTATTAGATGGTAAGTTGTTTGCAGTAAAAAAGCAATATTAAAGAATGTTGTCACAGTGCTTGAACTGTCATCCTGCAGTGTCCTTTTTATGCTTTATAGCTACAAAACCTAGTCCCAGATTTCTATTAAATGAAATAAATTGCTGAAATATTGTGTAGTATTTTCTTTGTGATGTACAGTAGACAAAATCTGCCCAAAATTGCAGTCCTGCTTTAAAAGTGCTCATGTAAAAATGAAATTGCCTTGCTCAGCAGATCAGGTGCACATGCCACTTCACTAAGCTATACTTCTACCAATCCTGCAGAGCTAGCACTGCTAATGGGCTGCATTCTCTTCCTTTATATGCATGCATCACTGGCACGTTTGTTTACTGTATTTAAATCAGACACGTTTTTGCACATCACGTGCGGCCCAAGAACTTGCACAGGTGTTAATGAAGGAATAATTTAATTTTTAGAATTCTTATTCACTGGTATGCTTTGAAAAAGGAGCCTAACAGACTGTCACAAAAATGACTTTTTTTTTTAACCTCAGTGCATTTTTCTTGTAGTCTTTGAGACCGAGTAGCTGTGGAACCTCGTAGTGTTGGTTTTACAGAATCACTTCTCAAGAGCAACCTAGCACCTTATCAGTTACATTCTATAATCTCAAGTCTTTTATATCCCGTTAGCTGTAGCTCCATTAACAGTAGCAGTAGGGCTATGCAAAGCTTTGGGTGGTTATTTGAATCGGAGGAGATTCGGCCCAGTTTGGTGGCCAGATCTCCAAACCCGAATCAAATTAAGGTGACCAATGAAAAGGTCCTAATCAATTTGAAGCTCTCTAAATCTTTGGAAAAGATTCAGAGAGCTTTGATTTGGACAGTCCCCGCCTGCTGCAGCAGGGAGCTGGACTTGGAGCCAGTAAGCAGGGGGAGGGGACTGTGGGGGGACCCCTG
>NW_017729024.1:181221876-181234514 GCF_001723915.1 Gavialis gangeticus | reverse complement strand
GCCCCATCCCCTGCCTGCTCCCCCAGCCCCCCTGACCCCCCACCCACTCCCCAAGCCCCCCAACCCATGGCTGGTTCCACCTGCCCCAGGTCCCAGTGCTTTAAAAAAAAAAGCTCCCACTCACCAGCTCCTGCAGCAGCCTCAGGGCTTTGGGGGGCCCATGCAGAGCCCCCCATGCAGCATGGGGCAGTGGGGGGGGGCAGCAGGGGTTGCCCCCCCGCCTGGCAGCACCCTGTGAGTCGGGGCTTTTTTTTCCCCCCCCAAAGTGCTAGGCACTGGGGCAGGCGGGGCAGCCATTGCTGGGCTGGGAGAGCAGGCGGGGGATGGGCCTGGGCAATTCGGAGATTCGGCAGCAGCCGAATCTCCAAATGGATTCGGAACAGTGATTCGAATCACCCAGTTGAATCGCTGTCCCCTGAATCAGCTGAATCCTAAGCGAATACTAGCTGCTTCACACAGGCCTAAGTAGAAGCTGTTGCAATAGGCTGAAAAACTGGGCCTTTGGTGCTGTGCTTAGAGAAAAGATGAGAAAAATATGTTAACTTGAACTGTACTAAGAGAAGGAAATTTCTTTACCATTGGCAAAACCAGCAATAATACCACAGTGTGCTTAAGCCTGAAAAATCTATACCTTGACCCGGCATGCAAAAAGTGGTGGAGGATTTTGTACCCATCTCTCATCCATGAGACTGAGTTTATCATTTTAAAAAATCATAAGGAAACATTCCTAAATGATATGCTAAAAGTACTGCAGTGCATCATACAGGAATGTTGATTTTGTGTGCGGTGGACAGTGCTAGTGCCATTTATACTCATTTTCTTTAAAATGCTCTATAGGAATGACAGTGGATAGATGGATTCTGAGTTATGGGTGCATTGAGTATGTGGAGAACTGCGAGTAGTGATCACTTGTAATGAGGACAGTAACCTTGGCACAAGATGCTTCCTAGGAATTGCTGTAATGAGTAGCTACAGTTAATGGTCCTTTCCTAAATTTCAGGGTGTCGGTCTCTTTGCAGGTTGTTAATCCCCTAGAAATACCCTGTCTCTACTATTACTACTGGAATACGCTTTACACATCAGTGATTGCTGCTTATAATGCTTTCTGTTTTACACTTACTACTCTGAGATCAATGTGGTATTTTTACTTCTATGTTTCTATCCATATTATTTCTTTTGAAGGTGTAAAAACTGCTTTGCTATAGCAATAAAAGATATAAAAAAACAGAAAAGTACAATTTAAAATTAAATCTAGCTACTTCTACTTGTATTCTCTGATTCATTTTTTAGGCTTTTTCATCAGGCCTTTTTATAAGATGATGCTGGGGAAACCAATAACTCTGAAAGACATGGAATCAGTGGTAAGTGAACATTTAAATCTTACTAGTATTGTCAATTATGTGAAATTCTCCTCTGGGGAAATTATAAAAGCTAATACTTCCAGTAAAAACTGTGTAATGGCAAACAAGCTTAGAGCTATGAGAATTTGGGAACCACACCTGTCTCTTTTAAATCAAGTAGTCATTTATGTCTGCCAAGGTACTGATTGTTAGAGTAGCACACTTAAAATGGGGGGGTGGGAAATAAGTCAGTAAGGGAAAACAATATGAGATAGTGTATTACACTTTACATTTTCTACTATGTTGCTTCTCTTCCCACTATTAGTAGAACCACTGACAAGTGGTATGTTCTACAGCTAAGCAGCTCTGATATTGGAGAGGAGGATAAGTTTTGGTTTGCTAAATTGACCTAGTCTTTCTGAAGAAAGCAGAAAAGTCAGCCATAGTTGTGGAGGATGAAAAAGGTAGTCACCTGCTGGATAATTTTCTACTCGACAGACTCAGTGCCTGTAATATAAGCGTTGTTTTTATTTATGCCTCTGATCCTTCCTTTGTGCATTTATCAGTCCCCCCAGTTCCTCACCTGTCCATGAAGTGGTGTCAGGCTCTTTAGTACTTCGCCCTTCTAAGGGAAAAGAGATTTTTTTCTCAATAGTTACAGGCTCACTGATACTGCCTGATGCTAATTTGGCTAGCATTTATTCATAGAACAGGAGTTCACATTGCAAAGTAAAGGAGCCTTTGAGATGTAATATCACTTTCCGCCCCCAGCCTAGACATAACATGTATCATAGTTGAAAAATTCTAAATATAACTAATAACTAGTTATGTGATGTCCATGAAGTTGTGGTCTCAATTAAGGCAGTGTGCTGATACTATTCCTGTCTCCTTCTAATTCTTTGGGTTCTTTCTAATTCTCCCATCATAACCACTGTTCAGTATCTTTCCTGCATCTTACAGATCTATTCTGAGATCTGTCTTGGGGTGGCAAAAAATCATCCTAACCTAGGGGCTTTCAGCCTTTTTGGATCAGTGTAGCCCTGGCGGCCAGATGTGGAGCCTGGGGGGCATGTGGCCAAACATGGAGTGGCAGCAGCCGCCGCGTGCAAGCTTCCCCCGTGTCTGGCCGGACAGGTGGTGTCTGTGTGGCGGTGTGGGGTGGTGCATCTGTCCCCACCCACTCATGCATACCCCCTAGGACCTTCTCAAGTATCCCCGGGGGTATGTGTGCCCCTGGTTGACACCCCCTGTCCTAAGCTATTGCTCTTCCTGAAATTAGATGCAATACCAACTCTCCCAATTAGCTGTTAGCTCTGCAACAGCTCTTCTGATTTTCTTGACAGTTTGTTCAGTGGAAAAAGAGCTGGACACAATTGATTTTTGATCTCAAGTGTCATTGCTGTTTTTCAGTCACTGGCACATTGCAATGAAAGCATTGCTTTAAAAATGTGCTTAATTGGCTTGACCTCTGCTTCCTCTACCATCATCTTTGTCATAATCACTAGGCTTTAGCTGGCTAGTTCTTGCATTAAGGACACATGCATAAATCCTATTCTGATCTTATTTTAAATGAAAACTTTGCATTTGGTCTCTTGACTCTGGTTCTTAACTTTAAAATCTGTGGTCACATTTACAGGTGAGATTTTCCATTTTTCCTTTTGGCTTGTTCTGCAAGGACAAATGTTATGACATGAGCCTTCTGGAAAAATACATGGGATCTTGTTGTGGTTGAACTTTTTTAAGGTTTCATCACTTTAATTATAAACAACTTAATAAAACTATCAGCTTTAATATGGTGGTGATCTTTGTTATGTATAATATGAAGCTTGGTCTAGAAGTAGGAAATACTATCAAGCTATTATACCTTTCTAATTTGAGGTATTTTTTGTGCAACTAACATAATCATGAACAAATTAAGGCACATATATGAAAAAAATATAGTATTCCAGATGGGTATAATGTAAATTAATAATGCAAGTTGTCTGATCTCTAGTATATTGCACCAAAATTCAAGGGAAGACTTTATGGATATCAGTCTGTTTTCCTTATTTCTAGAGACTTGATTGTTAGGTTTATTTTTATTACTTACTTGAAACTAGGTTCTAATAGTCTATACATATAATATTTTTATTCTCAAAAAGTGCTTAACTAACCTATGCTGTTGCTATAGGATAGTGAATATTACAATTCCTTGAAATGGATCCTGGAAAATGACCCAACAGAGCTGGATCTCATGTTTTGCATAGATGAGGAAAACTTTGGACAGGTATGTATGGGTTATCAGAAATTATCATTAATATGATTTCAGAATGGTGTTTTCCTCCTCCCTCCCAACCACCTCCAAGCACTAATATTTTCACAACGGGTAATTTAAGTAGCATTTAAGACATGTATTAATAATGTCTATTCATATGCAGGGTTTGAATTGTGGTCTCTCTTTCTTCCTAGGCTAGCTAAGATTATAGGAGAGCTAGAGAAGACCAGTGGTGAGAGGTGCTTCGCATCACAAAGCATCAGCCCTCCCAATAGATTAAATTCTGATGGTGGCTGCTACTGAACGAAGTGTTGTGCAGTACTTGTCTTAGAAAAATATGGCCTCTATCTGGGACATTCAGGGTTGTAAAGAAAAGGAGAAAGTCTATGCTTTATGGTTCTGGTAGAATCATAAAAATGTCTCTGTAATGTTAAGTCAAAGGTGGTTGGGGAAAGGAGAATTAAAGGGTGGAATTAAAAGTCGAACGTTTTGCTTTGGTTAGCACATTCATTAGGCAGATACCACAGAAAGAGACTTTGTATCCAATAATTCTCTTAGAAACCACAAGTGTAACACCTTGACATGCATTTAGCAGTCAGATAAGACTAAAGAGAAATAATTAAGTAAAGTACAGCTTATCAATAGAAGTTGCTCTTCAGTTTTCTGGTGCAGCAACATATCCTTAAACCAGAGATGCTCAACCCCTGGCCTGCAGGGCAGGTCCAGTCCCTGGCACTGTGGTGCTCCCTACAGGTCCGAAAATTTTCCAGTGGGGGATCAGTGGCACCACTCCACTGCTGCAAAATTTCCACACCCATGCAGAGCCCCATGGGCCAGATTGGGACCCTGCATACTAGATTGGGTGTGCAGGGCCAGATGGGGGCAGTGCAGTCTGATCCCAGTATGTGGGGGCTGGGTGGGACAGTATGGCCTGATCCCAGCACACAGGGGTAGCGTGGTGCAGGGCCCTGCACCTGATCCTAGTGGCCAGGGGTGACATGGGGCCTCAGACCTGTATGTTGGGGCCCACTGAGGCAGCATGGAGCATGATTCTGATGCAGGGGGCACAGTCTGACCCGTGGACCATTCCCACACCACTCATCTGGCCTGCAGGGCCAAAAGGTCAAAAACTGTTGCCTCAAGCTATTATAGTTTGTCTCTGTGTTATCAGTTAGCCCCTGGAAATTGCTGATCTTATTTTATCAAAGCACAGTTCATGGGTATAGACCAGTTTTTGAATGGAGGTGGTCTGAGGTGGTCCTTGGCCAGGCGATGCATATAAAAGCTTTGTGTGCAGAGACAGGTTTTGAGTTTTCTCCATGAGGGTGGGAAATTAAATGCATGTGATCTTTACTAGTAGATCTGCCTCAGCTGGTAACTTTTTTCCTCCCCTATTATTGTTGATTTCAACTAGCTATGGAGTTTAGATATTTCACAAGTGTGTGCAGGCAGCTACATCTTTTTAAATGATGTAAACATCCCACATTTTTGTCTAGTAATGTTTATAATTCTTTGCAAATATACTTTGTGTTGTCTACACGTGTGTGTGTGTGCATGCGCACACACACGTATGTATTTGAATCTTTAGCATAGCTTTACCTGTTTTTATCAGGCCTCTTGATTTCCAGTCCAGTCACTATCTTACCTTTTCCCTAAAACAAGATGGAAAAGAGTTAAACTTTGAGACTACACACACACACACACACACACACACTCTCTCTCTCGCTCTCGCTCTCGCTCACTCTGAAATTGGGAATGCTTTGACCTAGTTTCCATCTAGTACTACTCTCACTACTGCAACTTCTACTGTTTCATTTTCTAAAAACATAAGGAAAGCATTAAAGCAATAAGCTGAAAAGTAACATGATGGGTGGAGCTTCATTTTTGTCTAATTTACCTCCCTTTAGGTATAGGATATTATTCATAATGAATCTCATTTTATCTGCAGCCATCTCTGACTCTAGGTCACTTTGGTGTCATTTCTGTTCCTTTAGTAGTAAGGCTATTTTTATTCAGAGAGAATTTCTTTTTATTGTCTTCAGCCATCTGTTCTGACTGTAGATGACTTTGCAGGTTGGTTTCATTACTGTCTCTGCATCCCACCGCTCTCTCAAAACATGCTTATTACCCCTACTTTTGATGTCATCAGCAAATTTGATCTTGGCTTGATACTTGTAACTGAAAAAAAAAATGACCGGTTCTATTTTTTTATGCAGCAGATTTCCCATTGAATATTCCCATTGTGCAGCAAAATTCTCATGGAATAGTCAATGGGACTATCAACACACACTGTGAGAAGACTAGAAATTAGATGCAAGCACAGTGGCATAACTAGAGCAGGGCAAATAGGGCAAAAAAGAGTGGCTGCTGTCCCTGTGCCCTGGCTGCCCAGCTGCCTCACTACACTACTAGGCAGGTCTAGGGCGTGTGTCTTTTTCATGTTGCAGATTATGTGGAAATGCTTTGTGTACCACTAGTAGGCAGCAGGCCACAGTTTGAGACTAGGCTGATTTATTATGTGTATAACTTAGCTTCCTTTCTTCTCAATATCACTCTCATTGGGAATTTCTTTGTCATGTTTTACTGGATGCAAACAAATGTAATACGACTTCTACATGGCTTTTGCCATATTCAGGATATAAAAACTGGTGAATGATTACATAAATTGTACATGTATAAGAATTCCATAGAAGGTGGCATTGCCAATATGTGTGTGCAGCATGTTGAGTTGTTTTCTCTTCACCCTCTGTAAAGGAAAAACTGTTTTCTAAATGAATCCATTGAAGAAATGTTTAGATACTATTTACAGTATTTCTTCAGATCATCTATCCAAAAATGTGCTGTTTTCCATATTTGTTTTTGGTAAAGTGGTATACTAGCGACTCTGTTCTATTGTTTCTCTTGTCAAATAAGAACTTCAGTTTTCAGTGGCAACACAGCTTCCCAGTGCTATATTCTGGGTGTGCCGCCACTCAATCTTAAGGTATCCAATTAGGGAATAATAGACTTCATATAAACCCATTCAGTACCTCTCAACTGAGGTGCACTAGCTCTAATGCTGGTCTCTCTGTGTGTCTCAGGAGCTGGACTAAAACCAGACCTCCTATTAGAAAGACTAGATGCCCAACAAAACTATCTCAGGGTTATCTGACTACAGTCATTTCATTGTGATAGAAAAGAGAAAATGCTGCTTTCACATTCAACATTCATCTATTCTTTTGCTTGCAGGATGCTGATAATATATGGCAGCTGAGTCTTTAGTAGACAGTATTAGAATTTTACCTTTTTCTTCAAGAAAAGACCTACAAGTATGTTAAAAGGAAGTCATTTAGGTTGCTAAGTCAAACGTTTGAAAGTTAGGAAATGCCATATTTACAGTTAGCTCCATAATGTTAATTCTCTCTCCTGTGTGGAGGTAATAGTCTTTTGGCATACCTTTTTTCCCTCCCCAGAGGACACCTGTATCACTGTCATTGCACAGGTCAGCTACAGAAAGTTGCAGAATTGAGGTTGTGTGTAGGTTGCCCACTAGCCTATTCTTATTCTAATTCCTTCTTTAATGAAGGATTTTGGTAACTATTACAAATGATTCTCATTTGTTAGGAATGTAGGAAGGAACTACACAGTGGCTATTTTGAAGATGCAAAGAGCCTAACGGGTTCTTTAAAAATAGGAAAAGAAAAGACCTGTGTTTATGCCATGTTCACAGCTCTTAATGACCAAGATATTACTTACCATTGGCTAAATGCTGCGCAGTTTCTGATGACAGGAGAGGCACAGGCAACAGAAACTCACCCCGCCACTTCTTGCATGCCATTATTTGTGTCTGTGACCTAAATATCATTATCCCACATGCTCTTGACAGGGTAGCTGGTTTGTGGTTTGCCTTTTCTTGTCTTTTTTGACCTTCAGGGTACTGCACAGCTGGGAGTCTGTCTGCTCTGAGTGCTGTACATTATTGATAGATTTTTATCACCTCTTTCCTCAGCTCCATTTTAATAGGCAATTAGTTTAGTTTATTATTTCCCTAGCTACTAGGAACTCTTGAAATGAAAATGTTAAGAAATATATAATAGGGAAGTCAACAGCTTTACTGAACCAGGCCCGGGCTCCACTACAATTCACTCTTTAGGACTTCAAGGTAGAAGGTAGCCATGTTTAGTTACACCTGAAGTCAAACAGTGCCTGCCCGTCCTTGTCTCCCCTCTGGATCAAAAACAGTCCAATCACATATATCCTGCACTAGAATGAGTTAATTAGGTCTTATTATGTCTGCAGTATGATTAAATACCTAATCACAGCGTGACCTGAGTTTAAAGTAATGCTTCTGAAGGATTCTCTGCAGGCTTGCTGCTGTTTTGCCTATTCCCGAGGGTTGTTCAGGAATGTTCAATAAATATTTTCCTAAGGCCCGTGGAGAAATACTTCGGTTACTTTTTCCTCTGTAGTTGCTTCTCTGGAGCATGTTGTTTCATGCCTCTTCTCTCTGGGTTCCATCACCTACTCTGTTCGTCAGTGAAAAGATACTCATTTTATGTTGTGTGGGGTGTCCATCCCATATAGTTTTTGTTGAATTTTGTCAATTAATTTCCTTCTCTTAGACCATTTACTGTAGTTTACTGTAAATCCTTAAACATTTCTAGTGATAAAGTATCTGCTAATGAGTGGGGAAATGAGTGGCTTTGAGGGGGGGTTTCTCTTCAGCAGCTCTAGAACTGTGCTATCAGCAGAAACATTTTGTAGCTAGCAATTTATTTTAACAGCAGTATCTATCATGTTCTTGTCTCTTTGACATATCAGTTTCAGGATGGTCTGTGTTCTAGTTTTTCTTTCTAACTCCTCAAGATATTTGTCTAAGACTTCTGATAGCTGTCCCCCACTTCATCTAACCCAGTGGTCCCCAGCTGTTCTAGGTTGCAAGCTGTATCAGTGGTGCAGGGTTGGTCTGTGGGCTGGATCCAGTGCACAGGATAGGTCCATGGGTCTGACCCAGCGTGGGGTCACCATAGGTGCCAACTACCAACTTTTATTTTTATGGGGTGGGGGGGCCCTAAGATGATGCCTCTTCCCCCCCCCCCCCCCCACCTGTGACACCACTGGAGCAGAGCTCAGCAGAGCCGGGGGGGTGGGGGGGCACAGATGCAGGGTGCCTGATTCAGGCTTGGGGCTCCTAACCATGCTGCCCTCCCCCAAGGAGCCCCATGCTAGCCAAGGTGCAAGGTACCCCTTGCCCATCCCGCCGCAGCCCTCCTGTGCCCCACTTCCTGGGAGTGTGTGCAGCAGCAGGGAGCTACCTCCGCCCCTGGATGAGCCACTTGTGGCTCTGTCCCACTCCTCATCCCAGCCCTGGGCCCCATGCACCACCCTGGCTGGGCAATGCCCCCAGGCCCAGCCCCTTCCCCACTTTCTTCCTCACTGTGGGGGCCTCAATCTGTCCTGCACCCCGCTCTCTCCCCTCATAGACTTACCTTGCAGGCAGCTGGGGAAACTGCTGTCCACTGCTGCCTGAAGCTGTATTCCTGGCCACGTGCATGTGTGCATGTGGACATATGCTCAGAGCACCGCCTGCATCCTACTCTCTGGAGCCCCTTGGAAAACCCACCATTTCCCACGTTTTTCTGCAGTGAATGGAAAATCTGGATCCCTGCATGATACTGGCGATTTGGGATAAATGCTGTCCTGAAGTCATGCAGCCTGGGATGGGGACTTGATGTTCCTGTTTCAGTGCTGTCCTGCCCAGTTCAGGACAGGTGGTCATCCTGTCCTCTTCCTGAGGGGGGCCAGGGCCCTCAGGGCCCCTACGTACTTGGTTCCAATAGGGTCAGCATGTGGTCCTAGTCTCAGTGAGCTGAATAAGACTTAAAGCTCCTGGTCTTGGCTCTAGCCCCAGCCCCATGAATGCCAAATTAGGCCTGCCGTGCCAGCTGCAGCCTTGCACGTGGCAGATCAGGCCCGCTGCCCTGGGTCTGCAGGTGCTTCCCCAGACCTGATTATGGGGCTTTGTCACCTGCCTCATGAGGCTTGGAAATTTGGCAGCATTAATTGCCATGTTGGGGAGCCCCATGCACTGGAGGTTGAGCACCACTGGTCTAACCTGCAGTACTTTTTTGTCACCCACATAAATAGTGTTCTGACTATTTCTTTTATTTAGCCTTTCAGTGTGAAATCTTTTGGGGGAGAATTCAAAAGTGAATTTCAGCTCTGCTTAATAATAGGGGACAGGCTCTGCCCCTAGCAAAACCCTAATAAGGGACTACACATATTTGGTGGAAAAAGCAGTGTCTCATGAGATCCACAGGGCACGTGAGGGGATGATGTGCATCATCGACCTCTGCACTGACCCCAAACATGTGAAATGTGCCCCCACAAGGCGTCTGAATAAGGAGAAATTGGGCCATAGAAATCAGTAACAACTCTTCAGGATAAAGGGGATCATTTGTGCTTGGAGAAGAGAGGAGAACAATCTAGGCTTCACTGTCTGCAACCTTATTAACCTACTCTCTGAATATTTGCATTGGGTTTATCTTTGGAAAAGGATGGTCAGCAGTAGTCAAAAAGTGCAGCCAACTTAATATTTCTTTACTAAATCAAAAATTAAATTGCATGCAGCTTTGTATGAAGCAGAGTTTGGTGCAGTTCAAGAAAGATGAAGGCAGTGGTGCCACCTTTACGTTACTTGGTATCCAGTGTGAGTCTGTCATTAACATTAGTAGATGAATCCAGGTACATCTGCCAGTGAACCTACTGGTGACTACACAGGAAAATCCTTCCCCTGCTAGTTGAGCTGATATTGTAAAGTCGGTAGAACAGTCCAAAGCATCATTTAATGTCTTGGGATATGTCTCGGGGGGGGGCGCAGGGGAGACTAATCCAGGATTCACTACACAGCCAATCTGTGTTCTTTACTCAATAAACTATTTCTTACTGAATTTCATTAATTTAATTCTTTACTAGCTCAAATAGTAAACACAAAATGTAGCCTCGTCTGCTCATTTGCTACTGAAATATGGTATATAATTCAGGCTCTTAAATCATACAACAAGTTGTCCTCAGTGACACTGTCTTTAACTATGAAACATCTTGATGCATTATTAAGTAATTTGCCATTTTGAATAGACAATCAAAATGAGGGAAAAGGGGGAAGAGAGGGGTTTTTCATTAAAGGAAGTAGTTGAATAGATACTTACGTAAAAAATATCTTTTGGGCAACTTCTAGCACTCTGCCTAAATATAATATATCGTGTGAAATATTTCTGGAAATAATTTCCTGTTTTGTTTTGTTTTTTTTCTTTTAAAATAGACTTATCAAGTTGACTTGAAGCCTAATGGATCAGACATCATGGTAACAAATGAGAACAAACGGGAATATATAGAGTACGTATGTACTTATGGCATTCCTTTCAAAATCTAACAGACCAGAAAAGGGTTTTAATGCACAAGGCACTATATTGTGTAATATAAATTCTGTTGGAAACAGATTGTCAGTGAGAAGAATTCTTTTTGTTAATATCAATTTGCTGAGAGCTGGCTCTTTGCTTGTTTAAATTTTAATATTCTAAATCATTCTACAAATTATACCTAAGGCTAATGAACTCCATACTACTAGTTTTCTTTTTGACATTTTGGCAGATCAAACAGTCAAGACTTGGGTCACTGTCTATTCTGGGTGCTTTAGTTACTCATATAAAATCCAAACCAGAAACAGGTCTAGATCTAAGCAATAATATCTTATTTGGTTGTATTCTCACAATATGTAGTTAGCATATCTTAAAAAAACAAAAACAAAACTTCACATAAAAATTTGAGGGATTTTTCCCCCCCCTTCCACTGCAAGTACTCAAGTTGGTGCGTACTCATACTTGCACTCACTCATACTCATATGTATGTAACTAAACACATTGACATAAACACACACGCACTATGCGCACATCTACATTTAAGTGCGACTAAATTTAATGTGCATTAAGTGATTTTTGGCAGGTGTCTACACAGGAAAGCACTTGGGACTAAAGTTAGTCCGAGGTCCTTGCAGTCCTGCCATGTGCCTGTATGGCCACCGGGGGGAGCTCCAGCCTCTGGCTACATGGCTGCCAGCTGAGCCAGCATCTAACACAGCCATCTGGGAAACTGATCCCTGGCTAGCCCCTTCCCTGTCCAGGTGTAGGGGCAGCATGCAGTGCAGGGGCAGCACACAGCAGAATATAAGTGTCATGGAATCAGGAGGACAGCAAAAGGGTGCATACATCCTGTAGCTGTGGGATGAGGGAAAGCCAGAGGACATCTGCCTTTATGGTCTAGTGCCAGGGTGGGCAATTATTTGCGACTCAAGGGCCACATAGGTTGTTTTGATGAGTTGTCACAGGCTAGATCAGCATCCCTACCCTTCCCCTGCATAACAACTCACTTAAACTCCCTATGGGGCTTTGGGTGGTTGGGAAATAGTGTTTGGAAGCAGGAGGGGTGGGCAAGGCTGACATCATGGGGCCAAGTCAGAGAAGTGACAGCTTGGGGCCTGGGCCCAGGCTGAGCTGCAGTCCCCTCCCTGCACACCCTGCCATGTGGGGGAAGGGGTGTGCATGTATGTGGGGGGGGGGGCTGCTTGGGTGCTAGGTACTGGGAGCCAGCCAGGGGGTGCATGAAGCAGAGATCGCCTGGGCGTGCATTCTGCGGCTGCCCCCTGTGGTGCTCCAGATAGGGCCAAGCCCTGCCCAGGCAGCCTGCACCACACTCCTCCACCCTATGCCTGCCAGCCTGGCCCTAGCCAGTGCACACCTTCTGGCAGGGCTGTTCCCAGTGTGGCTGCAGCTGGCCGGGTGCTATTCTGCTCCACTCATTTCCAGCAGGAGCCACCTGGCTGAAGCTTCGCCTTCTACCCACCCAAAGCAGTGCAGGAGGAAGAGCCACTACTGGAGGTGTGAGGAGCACAGTAGCACCCAGCCGGCTGCCGCTGGACAGGGAACAGCCCTGCTGGAAGCTGCATGCACTGGCCAGGGCCCAGGCCAGTGGGGCTGTTCTGCTTCCCTCATCTCCAGCAGCAGTTCCTC
>NW_017729024.1:181213663-181216876 GCF_001723915.1 Gavialis gangeticus | reverse complement strand
AGCGGGTCGGGTGCTATTCTGCTCCACTCATTTCCAGCAGGAGCCACCTGGCTGAAGCTTCGCCTTCTACCCACCCAAAGCAGTGCAGGAGGAAGAGCCACTACTGGAGGTGTGAGGAGCACAGTAGCACCCAGCCGGCTGCCGCTGGACAGGGAACAGCCCTGCTGGAAGCTGCATGCACTGGCCAGGGCCCAGGCCAGTGGGGCTGTTCTGCTTCCCTCATCTCCAGCAGCAGCTCCTCCTCCTGCAGTCACAGCTGCAGGTGAGGGGAGCAGAAGAGCCCTGTGGGTCCAGGCCTTGACCAGTGTGCACAGCTTCGAGCAGGGCTGTTCCTGGTGTAGCTGCAGCCAGTTGGGTGCTGCTCCATGCCCCATGCTTTCAGCAGCAGCTCCTGCCCTTCTGCGCTGCTCCAGACAGGCAGGCAGGCAGGAGGGAAAGCTTCAGCTGAGTGTCTCCTGCTGGAGGCAAGGGAGGCAGAGCAACACCTGGCTAGCTACAGCCACATGGGAACAGCCCTGCCAGAAACTGCACATGCTAGTCGGGGCCTGGGCCAGCAGGCATGGGCAGGAGCACAGTGCACGCTGCCCTGGCAGGAGCAGGTTGGGCTCAGCCTTATGCAATGTGTTGCAGGGCCACCACAGGCCGGATCCAGTCACTTGGGCCAGATCCAGCCCACAGGCCATATTTTGCCTATCCCTGGTCTGGGGTTTAGGACAGTTGACTTAGAAGAAGGACATGCTGAGTTCTTGCCCTGGCCTCTATAGTTTTCATTGGTTAAAACCAATCAATGGAAATTCAGCCTAAAGTTATCTTTAATAAGTTCTGCTTTTAACTGAATGAGTGGAATAACTTTCATAATGTTAGTGTGGAGCTGCATATATAAACATAGAAGCTAAGTCTCTAAGCAATAGGCCTTTACATTTAAATTCCTGAGCCCATATTTAAATACAAGAAGTAATTGTACACTTCCACTCTGTTCATTAGAAACTCCTAGATGTTAGGTTATTTGGAAAAGAGAATGCTTATTTAGATTACTAAAATAAAGGTAGATATGAAACTAGAAGGCTAACTTTAGGTCTCTGTTTTTTTAAGATGTTAGTCATAGAGATTCTAAGCTATTTTAATCAGAGACCCGGCTGTTTTATCTTGTTCTACTTCAAATTTAATCTCCATAGGAACAAAAAGATCAATTTTGTGTCATCTCTGTACTTGTACTGAAAACCTTTTAATGATGTGGAAAGGTCGTATCTAAAAAGTTTTAAGCATATGTGCAAAACATTTATTGTCAAGTTCTAAATTTTAAAGATATTCACTGGAATTACTTTTTTTATTCTCACCAGCGTGTTTGAACCATCTTATCTTCCTCCCAGAGAACATTTGAGTAATTAACAAACATACCGTGTGCTCAGTAGGTTTCAAAACAGCAGCATGAATTAGATTTTTTTCCTTTTATATGCTCTGCTACTTTTTATAGCAGTGTTTGCAGTGTTTCTAGCTTCTCATTTACAGCTTCAGGAGAGTAGTTAAACTATCCGTATGTTCTGTTTTATCTTCTAATTGAAGTGTTTTTGTTTCTCTACTGTAGCTTAGTCATCCAGTGGAGGTTTGTAAACAGAGTTCAGAAACAAATGAATGCATTTTTGGAGGTAAGTTTCATTAGCTGCTGTTATCTTCCAAATAATATTTTTAGTTCATAGATATTGATTTTGATTGGACCAGGTTCTTCTTTGTGTGGAATTTTTCAACCATCAAACTTAGGATTGAGAGATTTGGCATGATCACAAAAGTACTTAATGCTTAGAAAAGTTAGTGAAATCATGGAAACATTTTTAGAGTTTTTTTGTTCTCCAGCATTACACCCCCTTCTTTGAAATTAAGTAATCCCAGACTTCTAAATGATAGATTTCTAATGCTGCCCCTTCTCCTGTGGGACCCTCAACTATTCTCTGTTCTCAGTGCCCTTCTCTCCTTCCGCTGCGAGCCATAAATGCTTGTGTGCCCCACTGCTTTCCTTGCAATCATGGATCCTGGAACACAGCAATCCACAGATCCTAGATTTTGATACTCCCTTGAGTATTTCAAATTTCATTGCAGCTCCATCTGCTGCCACACATTTTTTTTTCAGGCTCTGGCTTCTTTGATATTGCAATAGTCACTAATTAACAGAACACCAAATTGATTTCAACTGGTTCCTGCTCCTGCCCAATAATTTACTCATCAGAATAATTTCCTGGTTTGTCTTTTATGCAATCCACATAGTAGTTAAAGCTGTTGGGAGAAGACAAAAATTCTATTCCCCCATACATCTGTTGGTTTAAAAATCCTCTGGTATGGGAATGTACGTTAATCTTGAGGAAGATTACTCAGAAATTAAACATTATCAGCCAAATAAACATTAGGTAATGTTACATCTATCTCTAAGAAAATACTGAGTTTTGTTTTTTCTTTCTTTCAGGGATTCACAGAACTCCTACCTACTGATTTGATTAAAATTTTTGATGAAAATGAGCTGGAGGTTAGTATTTGCAAATGACTTTTGGAGACAGAAGATCAGCACTTCTCATTATTCTTAGATATTCTCCATTCTGGACTGAACAGTTTAAAAAGGGTGGACAAAATACGGCCTGTGGGCTGGAACTGGCCGACCAATTGATTGCATGTGGCCCACAGCGCTGTGCATGGGGCTGTGCTCCCACCTAAGTCAGTCTGTGCCGCACACCCACCCCACACCCACTGATGGCCCCAGCCAGTGCTCACAGCTTCCCAGCAGGGCTGCTCCCACTACTGCAGCAGCTGCCCAGATGATGGTTGGCTCGCCCCATCTCCAGCAGCTTCTCCTCCTCTTGCTCCTGCTGTACCACTCCAGGCAGAAAGTAGCACAAGGAAGCAGTAGTGGCTGTGGGGATGTGTGCTGGGCACCATGTGCCCAGCTGGGCACTGGGGAAGCTGCAGCTGGGCAGCTCCTGCCCCAGCACATGGGGCTCCAGCTTCCGGCTGCCTTCCACTCACTTGGCTGGCTGGAGCTTTCTACTCATTGCACTGGGTGGATGGAAGGCAGTGTGGGCTGCCCCAGGAAGGAGCAGGTGGGGCTCAGCCATATGCAAAATGCCACAGGGGCATCCATGGGTGGCAGGGTGGGGACAGACATCACCTGTACTGCACTGTCCACGTGACATCTGCACACACCCCTTGCCCTCCATCGACCCCCCCCCC
>NW_017729024.1:181192543-181208663 GCF_001723915.1 Gavialis gangeticus | reverse complement strand
CTTGCCCCCCCCCCCCCCCCCCCCCCCCATGCAGCCAGCTCCTGGAACCTAGCACACAGGCAGCACCTCAAATGCACACCTGCCCCTCTCACACAACCCCTCAGCCTCCCCAGACACAATATATATGAGTAAGACTATTTTGAGCTATTATGCAGTTGCTTCTATATACACTACTCAAACATAAATCAAGACAAAAAATCTTTTTTGAAATAAAATTAAAATATGTTATAGTAGATGTTTGATTTTTAGTATATGATTTGTTTCTTACCTATAATTTGTTGAAATATCTTTTGAAAGATTTTTTGTGCGGCCCTTGACAGCTCATCAAATTCATTAAGGGGCCTGCCAGCTGACGTAATTGCCCACCGCAGGTCTAGAAGTACATACTGGGAGGGGTGGGGCGGGGCTGATACACTAATTAGTAATGAGTGGGAAAGTTTTCTTTCTAGTTATTTAGTCTAAGGAATCTCTTTTTCATATAAGAATGACTGGAGGTTAGGGAAGTGCTTTTCATTGAATTGAAAAAAATATATACTCCCTAATTCAGTGAGATGCCTAAGTATGTGCATACCTTTAAAGCACCTAAATTCAAATAGCTTGTTGAACCAGGGCCATCATTATTATGCTAGCAGTTTGTGTGGTTTTATGTTAAATGCAATAAAAGATGTAGTCTGTGCTCTGTGGAGCAACCATATTAATTATAGTGTCCTCTGCACTACAGGGACATGAAAATACTTTGAGAACTCCACTGAGGAAACAGTACGACTTCTCTTTGCATTTGTATTTCCAGTGCTTAGCAGTGTAAAACAGGGAGGCAGCAGAGGGAAGGGTTAGAATAGGTACAGTGGTTTCCTTACTGTACTATTTTCTATTAACAATTATATCTATATATAGTTACTAATGTGTGGCCTTGGAGATGTTGATGTTAATGACTGGAGACAACATACGATCTACAAGAACGGATACTGTCCAAACCATCCTTTAATCCAGTGGTTCTGGAAGGTAATACATTTACCACATTCTGTTTATTATGCTTGTATTTCTGAGAGTCAAATGTACAGCATTATACTGCATACAGTACTGTCAGGTCTGAGGTTTTTATCCTCAATGAGGGTGCTGAACAACATTTATGCAAGCTGGACAGCCATGATGAAAAGCTCCCAATTACTATTGATGGATGTCTTAGTAGATAGAGTAAATTAAATCTAAATACAAGCCATGAAGTTTGAATTTGGGGTTTAGGTTCAGGCCTGTCTCTAGCTGAATGACTTGTGGTGTAATATTTCTATAAGGTTACAGATGTTCATAGAAATAAAGATGTTAATGATGGCCATTAAACCCAGTTGGGTTTGCTTGTTTATGTTCTTACATACAACCCACATCCTATGCCTGGTGTATCCTTGTGCATACTGTTTAACCCTATGATATGTGTTTAGTTTTTGTAAAATTTCTTCATTGCTTCATGGAAGAGGAGCTATTTCCTCTTCCCATTAACTGATGCCTCTATACCTACAGTCCATTTTGCCATGGGAAGGTCAGTCTGATTCACTCTCTGCTACCATAACTGGGTTTCTTCTAGCTCTTCTGTCTTCCTAGTTTTCTCTGCATAATTCAAATCCATCTGATGCACACTTCAGCTAGCCAGTGACTTCTTAATATTACTGGATTTTTGCTCCCCTCCCCAAATTAGGAGCATGTCTTCTTTGAGGAACAGGAGAAAGGGATCCATCTTGTTTCCTGCCCTGTGTTAACCTGTGCCTGTACCAGCATGGAGGTCTAACCTACAATATCAGTTTAGTTTGTGTGTTCAGCCCTGAAATTTCATTCTTCGTTTGTACTTATTTTCCTACTTGAAGATGGACTTGTATTTCTTGGCCTATTTCATGAGGAAAGCAGCAGTGTCTGCTTCATTAAATGTGAGCTCCTTCTTGGAAGGAGCATAAAAGAATGAAAAAGTTGGGACTGTGATTCTAGAAAATGTCATAGAGATGTTTGTCATAGGTAAAAACAACATATCAAAACCATGTCAATGCTTTCTTGCCCTTTTTATATATCAAGGGGTTAGAATAGCCATAATAGACGGATACAAGCCTACCACCTCAGAACAGTAAGATGGGTAATAATTTGGCATTGAAATACAGTGTCTACTTGGTTTTCTTTTCCCTTTTGGATTCCTTCTCTGTCATCTGACTCTAGCAAATATATCACGTCTGTTAAGTGAAACTAATCAAATATCGTAGAACAGAGTAGCCACTTTTTTTATTCAGTTTTGAGGAATCTCAGTCATTTGCTTTTCTGTAATCTCCTTCCATTAGGAAGATTACTGATGTGATTCAACCACTTAGTGTGCTGTAGCAGTTTGTACAGATTGTACCAAAAAGACTGCCAGCTCATCCAAACCACAGCAGACAGCTGTGTGACGTTTTCTTATTAACAGCGGCAACTGAGAGAAGTCTCTTCGGGCTAAGACTAGAAAGCCTGGTTTCATGGCTGTGGTCGTAAACACTGTATGGCTCTGTCTTTTTGAAGTCTGTTGTCAAGTTCCTGCAATAGAAATAAAAATTGGTTTAAAAAAAAAATCTAGCTGATGACAGCCCATCCTGTGGCATGAAGTAAAAAAGCATAGTCACTGTACATATTTGTTAATAGGCTGTGTTACTGATGGATGCTGAGAAACGTATCCGGTTACTGCAGTTTGTTACGGGGACATCACGAGTGCCTATGAATGGATTTGCTGAACTTTACGGTGAGTTAATAATGGATTGATCATAGGTGTGTCTAAGCTCTAAAATCTCTTTTCTCTGAAACATTGAGACCATTGGTGCACGTGATGAGATCAGATTCTTTTCCAACCTCCAAATGGACTTAGGGACCTGAATGCAATACTGTTTCACTCTACCCGAGTCCCTGAAAAACTGTTATTACAAAAGGTAGTTGGGTCTCTTCCCCCACCCCCTGCTTTTTTGTGACTTGGCTGTATGGGTAAGATGGCAGTTTTTACATTTGTTGATTTTTAGAGACCTGAGCAAGATTTTCAGGGACTTGAGTGAGGAATAAAATAACATTTGGGTGCCTAAGTCCACTTAAACACATAAGAGGTGGAACAGAATTTTGCCCCAGGTGACAGTTGGAAAACCTATAAATTAGGGGAGCCAGGGAAATTGTGAAAGAGATTTTGAGCCCAAGTAAACTGAATTTTTTTTGTCCCTAGCACTTGAAAACCTATGGAGATTTCTTAAACCCTCCCTGACAGGAAATGTAAAGGGATGATCAAGGTCAGGCCTGTGTGTCAGAAGCATTTCTGGTCCCACAATGACATCAGTGCATACATGCAGCTTGTCCTTGGCAGAAATCACTTTATTTCTGTGTAAAGTACATGCATGTGGTGCTTCCGCATGTTGGAAACGCACAAACACATTACTTTTGCAGCAGTGATTTGTATTCATGTTTCTGGCACTCAATACATTCATTGCAGGTGTATGGAATAACAAGCGCATAGTATTTACAAATGCAGAGTTCAGTCCTTCACTGCTTTAATGTAGCTTTCAAGTGAAATGAAATTACACAAATTTGCATCAGCTGAGAACCTAGCCTGTAATTTGTGCAAACATTTAATTGTTGGCTCTAGCATTTATGCAGCCCCATCACAAATCCACTGTTTATCCTCGTGTGTTTTTACTTTTTGTCCAGGTTCAAATGGTCCTCAGCTGTTTACAATAGAGCAATGGGGAAGTCCTGATAAATTGCCCAGAGCTCACACATGGTAAGTGAGAACATAGAATTAAGGCATTTCTGGATTGTTGCACGGCCAAAAAAGAATGTACACCACTGAACAAATTTGACACTGAACTGAACTTGGTTTGAAAATTTTGCCTTTAACCTATAAAGGGACTTTTCTATAGAATTGGGATAATTTCCATCATGGCACTAACTGCTAGAAATTTCTAAGCATTTAGAGTTATGTACTCTTACAATGGCTCTGGCATGAAACCTGAAAAATTCCAGAAACCAGCAAGGCTCAGCATCAGTGAATAATAATAACTTCTCTTAGTTTTCTTTGTTTAACCCTCTCCTTCAGCATACCAAAGGTTTAGACATTTTTCTAGAAACAAATATATAGATTCGCTTAAACCAGTTGAAATCACACTGATACCAGGTCACTTTATGGTGGTACAGACTTTTTATGTTCTCTTGGACTGTACTTTAAGCATACTTTTAAAGTTGGAAGGTTTCTTCTGTGCTACTGCAGCCATATTCAAATGCATTTGTCACACAGAAGGGATTCTGCTTGACAGCTTTTTCACCTTATTTCACACTTTATTTCCAGAAATTGCTACCCCTAGATAGCAATGTTAATTTGCTAATTCAAATGCACCCATTAGTCTGCAAATTGCCTTAAGCACTTGGCAATTAAACTACCATGCTAATGAGATGGAACTGTCTTGTATAATAGTTTTAATGCCTTCTGCCTGAAGTTTTTTCTCTATATCAGATGTAACATTTCATCAAATGTATAAGAAATCAGTCCTGTCAAATCCTGATCAAGCAAAGCACGTGGAACTCACGGCCCCCTCCCTACCTTCTACAATGGTACCCTTCTGTCATGCCTGTTGGTTTGCTCATCCTGGTCCCTTGTACTTTTTCCCTTGCTGCCCAACTGGCCAGCTTTCAGAAGAGGGATGAGGGGTGCTCTGGGTAATGTGTAACCCATGGGTTGGTGGTTGGAGCACTTTGTTGAGACATAAGCGAGACCTAGAGTAGAATCTGGGTCTTCTGCTTATGGACAAGTACTGTAATGACCAGGCGACCCCCACTGCCTCTTCTTATTTCAGGCAGTTGCACACAGACCTGCAACAAATGGAAGTAAAATCTAAAGCTTGTATGAAGGCCTAAACAAGCTTTGGTCTTCTGGCACACGTTCATTTAGTGGCACGACGGAATCTGATTCCCAATCCCAACAGTCGTGCCTTCTGCTGTGTCGCATATGTATGGCAAGAGGCACCATTTTGGGATTCAGGATCAGATCCTAATTGTACCATTACTACTTGCCAGTGCCAGGTGAGTCCAGAATATTAATTCAGCACCAAGTGCTGGCAAATTCAGCACCAGGTGCCACAGCCTCATGGGGGGCCAACAGGTAGCTGAGTGTCATCCCCAATCTTGGACAGTCCTGGGTCAGCTTCATCCAGGGCTGTCAGGACATGCAGTCAGCTGTGGCTGGGCTTTACAGGGGGAGTCGAGGAGCTCCCCACCCCTAGGGATTTTTAACCCATGGGCTCCCTCCCACTGGGAGCTTCTGATCCTCCATATCCAGCAGCCAAACTAGAAGTGCCAGGTACAAAGTTTAAGCTGCCCAATAAGAGAACTGTCATCACCCCTCAACCCCTCCAGTTATCAGCCTTGGATCAGAGGTTGGCAGTCAACTAATTGACAATCCTGGTGCTGGACTGCACCAGGCTCAATTGATTGTTGGTTGATTAGTTGATTTTCAGCCTTGGTCACACTCTCAATATAAGGTGACATACAGACCATCCATAAAAATGTTCTGTATTATATGTGGAACATTTTTATGGGTTGTTTCCCATTTTATGGCACCTTTAAATTGGATACAGCACTTCCCCATTTATGCAATGATTTAACATGTTAATCACAGCATAAATGTAAAATCTGTAGAGGGGGCCTTGCATACATGACATTTAGGTGTATAAAGGAGAAATAGGATATAACCCTTGGCAAAGCTAAAAACAGTAGCTCAGCAGCCCTAACAACTTTAAGATTCCTGTCAAATATTGTGAGGAAGAAAATCAAGAGGAGAAATTATACATATTTTCCCGTGTCTTAAAAGAGTCGTTTGATTTTAAAGGAATCTAAATCTCAGGCCTTGGCATTCTGAAGTCAGTTCTGCCACTTGATAGGAATGGTGAGCTTCAAACACCGCCGGGAAATGCATGGAGTTTTGTTTGTAGTGAGAGGTAGATGGCACAAAGGGGGAATAGTGTACTCCTGAGGGGCACAAGGAGAGAAACAAAAGTACTTCACGTTGGCAGTCCATTACTATTCCTTCCCTTGTTTCATATGTCTTACAAATTTATCACCCTTTCCTCTTTCTTTCTGAGAAACTAATGAATTGAAATAGATACTTGATATGGGAAGGCAAGATTGGCAAAAATACAAGTAGGGAGTTGATATCTCTGTTTTTGGTGCTGGGATTCACTTCAGAAATCTTTCCTTCTCCTCTTCCCTCTTCCCCCCAGTCTGTACCGCTCTGCAGGCAGCTTTTAGTCTCATCACCATGTGCTTGGATTCAGTTTCCATGAATGATTTTATTCCCTTACTTGGAAAGTGGGTATAGAATTAGCGATCTGAAAAATACTGAACAAAGCACAACCACAGGAAAACACCTTGCACAGAGGCAGCTGGTTCCAAGAGGCTCCATATGCCCCTGTCATGTCACAATTCACTGAAAATCTGAGTTCACAGCTCAGTTGACTGAAGTTGGCCAAAAAATGTCCAAAACCCGCAGGTGACAGGGACTAAAAACCTATGAAGCAAAAGCACCAAAAGATTAGTTACTGCTGTGAATGCTTTTTGCTTAGGAATTCCTCTAATAAAAATGTAATAAAAATTCTAGAGGGTTTTTGGGTGGATTTTAAGTTATCGTAAGATAATTTAAACAAACCAATTGAAAGTCCTTGTTTTAAATAATTGGTTTTAATCAATTCTTTCATTTGTATTGCAGTTACTTTCTTAATCAAGGCACATTCTCATTGGTTGACATTAATCTATAAAACATACAGACTTACAAATAGGGCCTTTATACTAAGTTTGATTCAGGAGGTACCCTATCAATGTATGCATTTATTGAAACAATTATAAAACTTGGTATTTTCTGGTTTGTATCACCCATATATTACTAATATATTAAAAGATGCCAAAAGTTCTATTGTTCATTGACTAGATAAACTTTACTTATGATTTGTGTCAGGAAGCTATATTAAAATAGTGACTATAATATAATTACATGTACAAAATGACTCGTTATTTATCCAGATAATTTGTTTGTTTAAAGAAGATGTGTAAACTGCTATATATTAGTCTACAAAAACGGAGTCAGTCGGAACATAAGTAGGAGGAGACACTGTTAAGCAGAAATAATCTGCTTAAATGAGTTTAGTGAATGACCCTCATAAGATGAATGGTGATGTCTCTTGGAGTCAAGAATCTAGGGGCTTGGTCCCAACACCTGTGATGACTTGACTAGTCTTTTGTACCCAGCAGCACAGCCCCCCCATGGTGGCCTTCATTCTTGGAACCAGCTGTAAAAGCAGTACATGATCTGTTGTGACCCTCTTATAGAGCCTGAGCACAAGAGTTAGTTATCCCTCACAGATTCCTTCGCCATATTAAAGATCACACAGCCTTTAACTCAGAGCTTTTGTTGGTTGCTTATGGATTCAACTTTTTTTTTTTTTTTTTTTTACTATTTAAATGTTTGAAGGATTATAATAAGTTTGGGCCCTGACATTTCCTGTGTAAAATTCAGATTTCATTTTAAATGTTTTTTTAAGGAAATTGTTTCTTAGATGTTTTTAACTATTTTGTTGTTTAAAGCATAATTTAAATGAAAAAATCAAGTTCTGTCATTGATTTTTACCACATCTGGTTAAAAATACTGTAAAATTTATAGCATTTAGAAAACAGGGCTCTCCTTTGTCTGTGTTTTTGACAGTATTCTGTAGCAGCAATGTAATTTTTTTGGTTTTCCATGCATATATCCAGATATCTTACAGAACAGTTTTCATTATCCAGTAAATTCTCCAAGGGCTTGCCGGTGGACCTGCTGCCTGCCATGTGTAGCTGTCTCCAGAGGATAGATGAACATCTGTCCTTTAAATTCAGTGCATCTCTGCTGAAGCTCTGAAAATGATGAAACTTTGTTGGAAGCCTGATTTTCTATTAAACCATGCAACTAAAAATCACCATTTTTTAAGCCAAGCCAATTTTAACAATTTTCCAATCTCAGGTCTAAATAGGAAAAAATCAACTGGCTACCTGTGAATGTGAACTTAAGTACAACCAAGGTTTGGGTTCAGCTACTATTAGCAGTGTAGGGACAGAAAGGGCACTAGAGAGCTAGTTTCAAAAGGACAATAAGTTTCACAGGCGAAGGCAGCCTCCATTTTATTAGTATTGTTATTATTGTTGTGGTTGTTACTGTTTTTGTTACTTATTGTTATCATGGCCAATAAGAATACTATGATGATTAATCGTAATAAATTATTGAGCCATATACAGTTATTTGTCGGTTTTAAATTGATTTTTTTTAGTGATACTTTTTCTACTTCATTTTCAGCTTTAATCGCCTTGACTTACCTCCTTATGAATCTTTTGAAGATTTACGAGAGAGACTTCTTATGGCAGTGGAAAATGCTCAAGGATTTGAAGGAGTGGATTAAAACAGCTACTTTTTTTTTTTTCTTTTTCCATCGAGCAAGTTCTGCTTGCACTTTTGAATTTTGCCTAACGGACAGTGAGTGACTATGACAGAACAGTTGCACAATGTTGGTTCATGGAGCAAATCTCTTCTACAGTGCAGTTGCCTAAATTCAGAAGTTTTGAACTAGACCCTGTGGATAGTATTTCTGACACTTCCACAGCAAATTACCCGACTGGTTGATGTGTACTCTGATTACATTTCAGCAGGACTTGTTCTATTTATGTTGTGCCTCTGTAGGCAAAGCCCTTAATAAATATTTTACATACTTTCTAATGACAATGAATGGAATTAATCACTTTACAGGTATAGTATTACAGCTCATGTTTACTTTTTACTTGATTTAGACATATTTTCAGATTTTATTTCATTACAATTAAAAATATCATATGCTTGGAAAAATGAGCATTTTTCTTATCTTAATTTCATACCGGACTTGATGCCAGTGGCATTTTTACTTTCAAAGTGCATTTTGAGCCTTGTCTCCAACCTATTGGACAAGTAGAAGAAACCTGTCAGAAATTTTCTACAAATGGGATATATTCAGAGCAAATCTAAAACCTTTTCACTGAGCACATTAATATTTTCTGTACCCAGAAGAATAAGTACACATTGGATGTTACATTTTTGTATAAATCAGTAGAATAGTTGTAAGTTAAGAGAGGATCATAACATAGCATGCCAAATCTCACATTCAATAAAGAAATCGCCTCATTTATTCCTTGGTAATATTTACATGTGCTATAAAGCCTTTTGGGAAAGGGTTGGCATCATTATAGAAGAAGATGCTTAACCTATCATTAACTTTGTACAGTGATTCTTTTATTATCCTTTCCTCTTTACTGTTTGCAATGGAGGCATTTTGAATGAAACCTGGCACTGCTTGATTTGGAACTGTGGAAACCAGATCTTTTTTTGTCAACCTATTTGTATGCATTTGCTAATGATAGCGAAATAACATTTTTTTTGTTTTGTTTTGTTTTGTTTCTAACTGCACCAACTCTAAAGGCACTTTATGTAACACATGGAGGTCATATCTTTTTTTTAAATCCTAAACATTAATGTGATTATATTCCTTCTCACTGCACATGTCTTTCTGGTGCAATATCTATCAATTGTGAATCTGGCTGCTGCTGATGTATAAAACCCAGATGTAGAGCTGAGCCTGCAGACATGTTCTCACCAATTGTTTCTGTGATTTTATTTTTTACTCTATCACAAAGATTTATTTAATATACACAGCTATCTAATCAATTTTGTTACCTATGACATGTTGCATGCTTAAACTATAATGCCTGAGTTGCATCTGTTGTGTGATAGATTAAAGAGAAGACTTGCATTTGATCCACTGAAGTGAAATGGTTACCGCAGTAATAGGGTAGACTGGAGGGTATAGATTTAGCAATTTGATTACGTTCAGCTTTGTAAGTTTTTGCCCAGGTACTTCACCTCTTGTAAAAATCCACTTGATCGTTACTCACAAGCCAGGTGATAGAGTGCAAGAACTGAAACATTTTCACATAGCAGATACTGTTCACTACCAGCAATGGGTGTGGCAGTAATTGCTAACAGGGAACTTAATGAGTATAACCTCTGGCTGTAAAAGCTACCTTAAGAAAACTTATCAAAGCTATTAACATTTAGCAAATACTAATGGGTGGAACTTTGCCTGGATGGGAGGTCACCTTAGTGCATTGACAATAGGGTGAAGAGCCAACAGGTGCATGTAGAAATTCTGAATGGTTTAATTGGTACATCGATTAAGGTTGATTCCCTTTCGATGATATATTTATTTTCTGACATTCCTTTTTGTTTTGTCTGGTGATCTGAAAACTTAGACATGAAAATGAAGTGGACTGGATCCAAACAGATGTAACACACTACTGTGATTGCTTCTGACCTTTGGAGTGGGTTGTGATCCTGATATTCTTAATGTAATTCAATGTGCCAAACATCTCTAGCTACCATATGGCATCACCTCTGAAATATTCTGGGTCATTTCTCTTTCTTTGATCAGTCTTAAATGGAAAGATTTCTGTATGTTTGGAGGTTCCATTTCACTACAGTACTGTATAAGATTCTTAAGCCAATGGGCCTTGAACTCACATTGTGGACTTTTAAATATGACCTAACATTTGCATATAAAGGGAGATGTGATCTAGCAATTAGACTGAGAAGAACTGAATGTCAGAGAGGCTTGGTCAAATTGCATAATCCCAAACTCACTCAGCGTGACTTTGCTTCTGTCCCTGATTTCTTGCCTCTAAAATTGATTTAATAGTACAGTAAAAGCTGTGTTAACCAGCACTTTATTAGCTGGAAAACTCTACTAACTAGCATCCGAGCAATGCGGAAAAAGCGAAACCGGAAGTACCACTTCCAGGGGACCTCCCATTTCGCCACCGCGAGCTGAGTTTTTCTTCACCACTTTTTCAGCCCACGGCCCAGGGCAAAGCAGCCTGCACGGGGCGCCCCTCTATGTTCCCCGGCACATTGATGCCGAGGAGTGCACCAGACGGTGCACATTTGATTAACCATCATCCCCCATTCCCGGGGGATGCTGGATAACCGAGCTTTTACTGTAATTACCTGCCTATATCAAAGCCCTTTTAGACAAATGCTGTTGTAGAGCTGGGGACTATCAAACAACAGAGTATAATGTTTTAAGATCAAGTTTTTAGAAAAGTTAAGTTACTGTCTTTTCAGATCTGCTAAGATCCACGGACTTTAAAACAAATTCCAAGAAATGGTAGACCTCAGTAATGCATTTTTACACCAACATCAGTTTCAGCGTATTGAGAGGCAGCAAAGTCAGCGTGGATGTGCTTATGGCACATTCAGCATTGAAAACCATTTAAAAAAAAACAACCAACAATCTCATCTCCTACATGCCATAGTCAGGAAGTATGATTGCAGCACATGAAGGCAAGTCCAAGAAATATTTAATCTGGCTAGTCTGGTCAATAATAGAAGTGAAACAACAGGGACTAGCTGCCTAAGTCCCTGGCAAGCCCAGGCAGCAGGTGCTAGTCCACACCTTGCTGTGCAAGAAAAGGTATATAGAGAAGTTTTGTATTCTCTGATTTGAACACAGATATGTGCATGGAGCTGCTACATTGCACTCAAGCTAGCTAAACTTACAGTAGTTCAGTTGTGCTAGAACGTCACTTCCCAAGTGCAGCCTGGGCAGATCATGTCCCTAGCTCATTTAGGGCTAACTCTGCTATTGGAAGCACTGTTAGTGGAAAAAGAACACTGCACTAACATAGCTCTCTTCTTTCTACACCCCAACCCAGTTAAGGGAGTGCCATGCAATCCCAGGCTGTCTGTCAACATAACCTCAGAGTCCCTTGAATTCAAACCTCACAGCAGAAAAAGGGACCTATCCATTATTATTGGATCAGCAAGTCATTTTGCCTACTGTGGTGGTGGATTGTTTAATGGGAAAAGTGAATTGTCCAGTATGATTTCTTTATTGCACAAAGCTTTTTATGTTGCCTATAAACGTTCTTTCTCGCTGGCTAGTGCTAACAGGCTATTACTAAGTGTCATATTTGAATAACAATCCTTGGCCTTGTCTATAACAAGTGTAGTCACCAACTATGTTGATGTAACTGCACTGATGCAGATTTCTAGGGTAAATGCACTGCACCATTGCAAACAAGTTGCTGTTCTTAAGGTAGTTGCATCAAGGCACAGACAAGAGTAGCTCCCCGTTGTAACTCATGGCGCTTCGTAGGAAACACCATGAGTTTCAATGATCCCCTGGACCAAACAGAAGTTTGCTGTTGAGCCCTGGAAGTGGGGAATCCAGCTGTTGTTTAGAGCAGCTGCAAGCCTGCAGCTGCTCTCCCCATAGAAAGGCCCCTCCCAGCCCTGGCACTGTCTTCAGAATGGGAGGGGGGAAGGAAGAAGAGGGAGCTCATTCTGGAGGCGCCAGTCCACCCACCCCACCCTCCATCACCAGCTAAAAAAACAACATGTCATTTTGTTACCTATGACAAAATGATATGTTGTAAAATCAAACCGAACTCCCTCTGCTGTCTTTCCCCACTCCCATTCTGAAGACTGTGCTGGAGCAGGGCTGAGCTGCTGTCAGCCCAGCCTTGCACACAGACACAAGTTACTGAAGCCACTCTGTTTTGGAGTGTCTTCATCTGAACCCAATGAGGGTTCAGATTTTCGTGGGATGGGGCCCTTTTAAAGCACTCTGCAGCCGTGCACGTCTGTTTGGTCACAGAGAGTTTTCAGGGGCCAGATATGGCAAAAATTGTCACTTCTTCTGTCTGCGCGTTCAGTGGCTAAAATCTCGAGGATAGACAAACCCCTTGTGACAACAAAAAAGGCTAATTTGACTTGTACAGTATGCTCTTTAACCCAGGGAAGTATCTTCAGTTATGCAATAACCTGTGTGGGTATGGGCATACAATATTATGCTTCAGCAACCCTTTTAAAGGAACTTGATTTTATACTACAGATTACTGTAGCAGAGTATTTGACGATTTAGTGTTGGCTAGTATGATGCACGATAGGGTTTTTTGGAGTTCCTGTTCTAACATGCTGCAGCCTATTAGCAATCTGTTTGGAACTCTTACTGCCAGATTTCCAGAATATTTTCTTGAAAAGTGGCTAATTGTCTCATTATTAAACCTAAGTTAATGAGGAAATTGGTCCATTGGAACCTATGCCCTAACACTGTGCCTTTCTTTAATTTTTAAATTCTGCATTCAGATTTAATTTGCCTTGATCACTCCCTTAATCACAAAGCCAGTACTGCAATACAGTTTGTATTTTAAACGATATATCCATCCAAATTATAATTTGGAGTCAAGAACTCAGTAGCCATAAAAGATCTTGCACCCAATTGATTTGTCCATTTGTGCACAAACATTAAGGCAAGTGGTTTATAGACTTTTAGCAAGTTGCAGGACAAGATGGGACTTCTGTTATTGTCACTTCTTGTTCACATCAAGTCTTTTAGATCTCTGGTTTTCTAGTAAGAGTGGTAATTTATATAGAGCAAAACACAGTAATTCCATCTTGCATTCCTAGCCAATGGAAACTCATGACTTGGACATCTTTTCTTCCTCTTATCTTCCTTCTATCCTAAAGTTAACAAAGCAGCTAATCCATTATATTACCAGAGCTTATTTTTAAAGTCTCTCATCCTACTGACATCCCTGCCTCTGAATTGTTTTTTATGTGATTGGGCTCGCTATGTGCTGTCATGCAGTGTTTTCCAATACATCAGTAGAGGGTGCTGCTATGCAGACTAACCACACAGTTGCTGCCCCACCTAATCTCAGTTCACCCAAAAGAAATGCACTGGTACTGTGATGTTTGGTCTTTCCAGACTGGTGATCATGGCTGCAGAGTTCTGCATCAAACACACATCTCAGTTTTGAGTTACCAAACCTGTTCAGAAATGGGTGCAACTCTGGTGTCTTTAAAGTCCACAGGAAAGCTCTGATCAGCTTGAATGGGGCCAGAATTTTACCCTTTGTGTTTAAAACTGGGAGGAAAAAGTCATTTGAACCATATTTTTAATGTATATAAATAAGTACAGCGTGTTCACAGAAATAGAGGTGAATATTTAATATGGAAAATGATTTTTAAAATCTTAAAATCAGTACCAGATTAGACATCTTGCAAGCATCCATTTGTTTGGTTTCATAGCAAAAATCTTTTCTTTTGTATAGAATTTCAAAATTAAAAAAAAAACAACTACCCTCACATCAGACATCTATTCAAAGATGTTGCACTATAGTAATGCATGTTTGCAATGCACTGAGGAAACTTTTGATACAACTGGAATTTAACCATATTAATGTTCTATATCCCTCAGGTCTGTCAAACTGCACAACCTTTATTGCTATCACATTTTTTATAAGCACAAACCATGAATAATCATGGCTATATATTTCTAGGTCATCCTGGTCTTTCTACTTTGATCTTTCATTTACGACATCATGTTTTCCTTCTTCAGGTTAGCGTCAATGTAGCCTTGGTTCCTTTTTTTTACCACTATATATACATATACACACAGTATGTACCCACATACAGTTGAACATATATGTATTGCGTTTTTATACTACTTTAATCCATTCTGAGTTCATAATTGGCTTTAGAGAGGATTATAAGCAGTTTGTCTCCACTGCAGCTTCAACAAAACCACGCCACAGTGAATACATTTTGATTCCCAGAACCCAGTGGAAACCTAGAAGGTGATGTTGCTGAGCTCTGTGTTTGTGAACCTTTGCCTTTATTCAAATCGAAACCTGAAACAATGACTACTTCCAAACGTGAAAAAGTGTTTCAGACATTCCAGATGAAATTTTGCAATGTTTCGTAACTTTTTATTGTAAAATTGCTTCAGAATATGAGGCTATTTGAAACAATACTAAACTGCCTTGAAATTGATTTTAAAAAGGAAGAAACAAAACTACGTATAAACAATACTCATTTTCACAATCAAAAAAGCTCTAAAATATGGTTGGATTTGATAAACAATGGGGGATGGTTTTGTTTAAGGGCAAAATCATTTTTTCCGTTTATTTTCTTAAGAGAAGTGAAGGGAATTGTAGTTTGTTTTCCTGACAGCAAAAGATCAATGTGACAAAATGAAGTTGTTGTAATGAAATGATGCAACTTGTTAAATATTTAATAAAGAATTATGGAAGCTGGAACATTTTATACTTCAAATACATGGTTTGTCTAATTGAAACTTTCTTTTGTTTTGTTTAAAAAATAATTTGTGTTACGAGTCAGAATTTCCAGCAGCCTTCTCTTGGTTGATTTGCAGAAGTAAGTGAATACAATCATAATATCTACTGTGTAATTTATTCAAGTAGTTCTATCATCCAAGTATTTGTAAATTCTAGAAAATGATTTCTGCTTTAAACTTGATGACTCATAAGTGATATTAATAATAATTAGTAGATATTATTAATCCTACTACACACATTTCTTTAAAGAAATGCCATGGTATGCAAGATACAACCTCCTCTTCTAACCCCCCATTCCCCACTGCCCCTGTATTCCTGTGCCTACTTGGTCCTCTATTGTTTTCAGGATCAGAAGAGTAATTCCTGCTAAACTGCTTCCAAGTGGGTTTAAAGTGAGCAATTCTCATCTTGAACTATCCAACTTTATGAGGTTACCTCTGAGCTCCTATATGAATCAATATGCCTACAATATGTATACCATATATTTTTACATATACACTCGCCTTTTTTTTCCAAAATCAGCACCTGGAAATTGAAGTGCACGTTGTATGTGAGGAAATATGATTAAGTCTATGTGCAATCCATAGGGGGCAGAACAATGAGCAGGCCCAGCTCCCTAGCTCCTGCTGCCCACTAAATACAAGGAAAGATCTTTTTTTTCATTCTGCCTTTCAAAAACAGGGTGAGCATTAGGGGTATGCGAAATGGGCCGTATTCAATTTGGATTCAGATTTGGTCCAAATTGGGGACAGTGATCCAATTCATTGATTTGGATCACTGTCCCAATTTGATTCAACTGAATCTGAAGATTCAATGCTGATTCAGGGAATCGGCGATTTGACCAGAGACAGTTTTAAATGTTTTTTTCTACATACCTCGAGGTACCAGGTGTGGCTTATGA
>NW_017729024.1:181187307-181187543 GCF_001723915.1 Gavialis gangeticus | reverse complement strand
GTTTTTGATTTCTCCATTGAAGAGGATGATTGAATGACTTGCCTCCTAACCTTTAGCTTCTCTTCTTCCATGGGAAGCTTCTGAGCACTCGTACTGCCAAAGCATCAACATTTTTAAAAGTTGATTCTATCAAGCACAATTGTGCTCCAGCTCCAATTGTCCATTTGCTCCTTATCAAGACTAAATACTTTTCCAATGTAAAGTGACAAACTGTATGTAGTACATCATAGAATTAA
>NW_017729024.1:181165530-181181809 GCF_001723915.1 Gavialis gangeticus | reverse complement strand
TACGATCTGTATGTTCTTTTTCTGTTTTTGATTTCTCCATTGAAGAGGATGATTGAATGACTTTCCTCCTAACCTTTAGCTTCTCTTCTTCCATGGGAAGCTTCTGAGCACTCGTACTGCCAGAGCATCAACATTTTTAAAAGTTGATTCTATCAAGCACAATTGTGCTCCAGCTCCAATTGTCCATTTGCTCCTTATCAAGACTAAATACTTTTCCAATGTAAAGTGACAAACTGTATGTAGTACATCATAGAATTAATTGGGGATCTTTCCAACAGAAAAAATAAATAGCCTTGAAGTTATGCACAATTCTCCCAGCAATGTCTATTCATTTTGTTAATATATTGATATCAGTACATCCAGTAAGCATTCCCAAAAACTAGCTCAGCAATTTTTTAAATATTTCCAATATGACTTGAAATCCAAGTTGGCAGCTTTCCTAGTGTGCCACAGTGATCTATTTGAACTATTATTTTAGTAGTGTTGGAGTGATGTTTTAGCTGTGATTTGTCCACAGATTATGCAAGAGGCAAGGATTTTTTTGGTGATTACCTTTTTATTGGACCAACTGCATGGTTGGGATAAAGTTAGACAAGCTTTCAAATGCAAGACCTGATGAAGCCCTACGAGCTTGTCTAATATTATCCCATGCATTTGGTCCACTAAAAAGGTAATCACCCATAAAAATCCTTGCTTCTCGCATATTAACCATTGGCATAAAGAGGCTCTATTCCAGTAACATGCATTGTACAAGGAGGGCTTGCTACTGTGCAAGTACTATGTGGTTTACAGGTTATTTTACATTTTCCAGAGTCTTGAAGCACTTGACCAAAGCACTTTATCCATCTAAGACTCTCTGGCTACCTCCCGGAAGCAATGCCACTGCTACTTTAAAGTAAGCCCATTAAGATTTCCAGTTTCCATCCCTCCCGGTGGTGGAACCAGCAGCAGCACTTCAACTCTGCAGGCCACCTCTGCTTCAGTCAGTAAATCATCAAGCTGAGAAAAAGAATAGAAAATTACAAAATCTCTCTACAGAATCTTACATTATGCTTCCATTCTCAAAGTTGCATGTAGAAGGGCCTTAAAGGACATAACACAGCATGGAGAACAATTTATCTCTCTTGGAAGAATGGAGGCTAGAGTGGACTAAATAGAGACAAGTGCTGCTCAACACCCAGGGATGAAATTCTGAAAGTCTGAGGTCTGTAGGCCACTTGTCCATCTTTCCTAGTCTGCACTGAGGACTGAATATGATAGTTTCATTCAAGGGGAATAACTACCTAGGCATTTGGGAAAGGGGATTTTTCTGTGCGAGTCTGTTGTCACGAAATATAAAAAGCTGAATCGATTCAACATGGCATCATCTGAGGCAATTCTCAGTATTTTGCAATGTTTTCTTGATCAGTGGCCCCAAAAGAGGATTTAAATAAGATACATGGTTCTGTCTTTATCATACTGACTATCCAAGGGGTGTAGGAACTAGTATCTGCCTATTATATCTCCTTCCTTGGCGAGACCTTTGTACATACTGTACTCTATATCACTCTCTACAGAGCTTCTTGATTTCAGTCCTCGGCGCTTTCTCTAAGGTACTTTAAAAATGATAAAGTTAATGTAAAAGAAGTAAATATAACTGTACCTCTAACAGATAGTCCAACAAATGATGCAGAGGATTGGGAGTTGGGACTTTGGGGTTTTATTACCGAGTCTGAACAATTTTGCTAAACAATCCTAGGCAATTAACCTATCCTGTCAACCTATGTTTCCTCTCCTGTAAAATGGAAGTAGTGATATCTCCCTCACCCAGATGAATGTTAAGCCTCAGTTCATTAGAACAACCGATGAACCAAAGCTAAACACTTGTTCTATACGACTGCTGAGACCTCTGGATGGAAGGCACCAAATATGTCCAAGGAATTATAATAAATGTTTTCTCAGTTGAATTGGTCAGTGTCAAATTTCCAGCAGATGGAGGCTTGCCAATAATTATCTGAGTTCCTGTTACATGAGCTAACAGAGGGAATGTCTACACTGATCAGTAACCATGTGCTCTTTGACATGTCCCATAAGCCCTTCCCACTTCCTTCCCCATCCATGTGGGGGAAGCACCTTGTAATTGCAGCCCAAGCAATTGCCATGGGCAGATATTCACCAAGGCATGAAAGTCCAAAGAATACAGTTGGAAGCAAGGAATCCAGCAAAACGAGTTTGAAAACATGTAGTAGAAGCTAATCCCAACACCGCAGTAGCACTGTTAAGCAGGTGAACTAGTGTGGAGCAAGGGGTGGGATCAGACCATTTTGCCAATGTGAAATGATCAACAGCAGCTCCAAAACTTCTGCATGAGGGAGAAGACCCAACCTACCAGTGCCAGAGCACGCTATTGGGGAATCCCATATGGGTACAGGAACTAGTTGCTATCAACACTGGGGAAACTGGCTCCTGCACTGTTCAGCAGATCCATGCCTAACCAGTTTGGTGTTGACAAGTTAACTGTTGGGCTGGTGGACTTGGAGGCTCCCAGGACTGCTATGAAAATTATTCACCCATGTGTTACTGGCATCAGGGATGTGCCTGAAATAATAGCCTGATCCAGATAATGGGTTTCCCAGTTGGACTAGGGCAGTTAATGGTGAACATGTGCCCAAAGTGTGCTGTCATGTAGGAGCCAGTGATTATGCCTTGCAGCTGACATATTACTTTCTTGTGTAGGGGTTGGTGAATCACAGTTAAAGGCTCAATCTTATATGCAAAGCCTGGGAAAGTCATGCAATGTTATCACCTCTAGTTGTGAGAGGTCAGGCATGTACATGCTTGGACAAACTTGGATCTATGCTCTCTCATCACTGGAGTGCAAGCAGGAACCCACCTCTGTTTTGGGGGAAATACATTTCCCTCTTACCATGCAGCCATGCACTGACAGCATGGTGCTACAAAGAAAGTTGATTTTCACCCTTGCACTACAGTGGTGGCAAACGCATTTGGAAGCCAGAAGGTAAGATGGTGCTGCTTCCCAAAGCATTTGGATTTCAACATACTAAATGGTCTATATAGTGTTGCAGACTACTGTGTCTTGAATACACCTTTGAAGCCAGGGGTAAGTATGTTTGCAGAGAGTGGAATTTGGACACTGATGGATTCCCATGGGTAGAAAGTACCTCCATAAGCAGTTTGAGTCAAGGGAAGCTTAGGGAAACCAGATAGTAGACATGTGCTCCATTTGGCTTTCCCAAAGAGTAGACAGCTTTCTAACAGAACTCGGAGTTGCCTATTGTAATCGTTCTCAGAACCTCTGGAGTGATCTTCGTCAAGTCGCGGGAGACAGGCCAGGTATCAGAGGATTGGAAAAGGGACAACATAGTGCCCCTCTTTAAAAACAAAAAGGGGGACTACAGATTGGTTAGCCTCCCCTCTACCTGGGAAGATACTGGAGCATGTCCTAACGAAGGCCATTTGCAATCATCTGGAGGATGAAAGGCTGATCACAAGCAGCCGGCATGGATTTATGAAAAACAAATCACGTCAAACAAACTTGATCTACTTCGACAAAGTAACTACTTGGTTGGATGAAGGGAATTCTGGGGATATAGTGTATCTGGATTTCAGAAAGGCTTTTGACAAAAGTCCCACAAGGCCACCTTATAAACAAATTGTAGAAAAGTGGGCTAGATCAAACTACTAGAAGGTGGATAGATAACTGGCTGAGTCCTTTGCAACTTCCCTTCCTTGATATTTTAAATAAAGTCCAACCAGTTCAATCAACGGCTATATTTTATGTTTTGCATTAGTTCCAAAACTGAAGCTGCAGAAACCTATTACCATTCCTTTCTTGTGCAGTACAGTCACGAGAGAGATACCCAGCCTTTGCTGCGGCAATTTGTCAGCTAGAGTTCCTGTTCTAAATGTCTCTGACTGGATTAGAGGGAACTCAAATGAAGATAAATACTCCTTTGATTACTCATTGATTATTTTCCCCAGCCTTGGCCTTCAGGAGCTCTGTTATTCTAACTCAATTCATTTTTACTCAGATTGTTCTGCTATTTTTACCAGGCTTATTATCTGCAGGCTTCTGTGGGAGCTTTTCCAGCCTGAACATCCAGACTGATGGGTTTAACTCCCCAATCTCACATTACTTTAATATAACTTCTGCTTTGCACTAACTTGATAATTGCCAAAAAGAGTCCCAAAGAGCTAGACTCTGGGGGGCAAAATTCTGGTCTTTAAATTTGAATTAGGTTAAGAACATATGTGGGCCCATATATTACCTTGGACAGACACTGTGTGAATTAATAGCCCATTAAAACTACTCAGTGGGCCATAACTTATTTTCTGCTGTTTGTTTTGAGGTCCACTGATGTTCCTAACATCAGATTTGTTACCCTGCTTCAGCCTAAGCCCAACTCCTTTTTCTTACTCCCTTAATTAAAAGAAAATAATTTTTATATTCTATGCTTTTGGAGAGATGCCTACAGTTGTTCAAGTGTGATTTGGACTGTGATACAGTAGCTTTCACTTGATATATTAAATAGTGACTAGTACTAAGCTTTTTCTTGTGCTGTTATTGAAGTATACTGCTCCAAACTATTGTAAGCCAAGACTGTTCAACTTCTAAGTGTCTGGGGCTGTATGCCTCTCCCCCACTAGGCTCATACTGCAGATGCTGCACACCTCTAGACCGCATGGGCTACATGCTGTCTCCCACACACTGAAAAGGTGGTATGCTAAAATGTGGGACATCCTAGAGATGAAGAAACTGTTCCATCAGTTAAATTATTAGGAAGAAGACAGAAGAAGGATAGCTAGAAAGATGGACTTCATTCCTGACCTACACAGAGATAAAAAATTCACCAGATACTCAGCTAGAGTCTTTCAATATTAATAAATAATAAAAAGGAGGAGGAGGATCCAGGGAACTAAAGACCAGTCAGCATGACTTCAGTACATGGAAAAATCATTATGTAAGTCCTCAAGAAATCCATTTCTAAGCACTTGGAGAAGAAAATGATCAGGAACAGTCAGCATGGATTCACCAGGGGCAAGTCATGCCTGACCAACCTGATTGTTTCCTATGATGAGATGACTGGCTCTGTGGACCTGGGGAGAGCAGTGGATGTGATTTATCTTGACTTTAGCAAGGTTTTGGATACAATCTCCCACAATAGTCTTGCAAGCAAGCTAAGGAGGGACAGGTTGGATGAATGGATTATAAGATGGATAAAAAACTGGCTGGATTGTTGGGCTCACTGAATAATAATCAGTGGCAGCTGGTATCAAGTGGAGTGCCCCTGGGGTTTGTCCTGGGGCCAGTTTTCTTCAATATCTTCATCAATGACCTGGAAGAAGGGATGGAAGTGCACCCTCAGCACGTTTACAGATGACGCCAAGCTGGGGAGGCAGGATGAGTAGTAGATATGCTGGAGGGTAGGGTTCAGATTCAGAGAGACTTAAACAAATTGGAGAATTGGAGGACTGGATGAAAAGAAATCTCATGTGGTTCAATACCAACAAGTACAAAGTCCTATACTTGGGGTGAAACAATCCCATGCATTGGTACAGGCTGGAGATTTCTGCAGAGCTGCTGCTTAGCCAGTCAAAGGACCTGGGGGTTACAGTGGCCAATAAGCTGAATATGAGCCAGCAGTGTGCCCTTGCTGCCAAGAAGGCTAATGACATACTGGGCTGCATTGGTAGAAGCATTGCCAGCATATCAAGGGAAGTGATTCTTCCCCTCTATTTGGCACCGGTGAGGCCACATCTGGAGTACTGTGTCCAGTTTTGGGCCCCCCACTACAGAAAGGAAGTGGACAAATTGGAGAGGGTCCAGCAGAGGGCAACAAAAATGGTGAGGGGCTGGGGGACAAGATGTATGAGGAGAGGCTGAGGGAAATGGGCTTATTTAGTCCAGAAAAGAGAAGACTGAGAGGAGATTTAATAGCAACTTTCAACTACCTGAAGAGTGGTTACAAAGAGGATGGAGATGGACTGTTCTTAGTGATGGCAGATGACAAAACAAGGAGCAATGGTCTCAAGTTGTAGCAAGGGAAGTTTAGGATGGATATTAGGAAGAATTTTCTCACAAGGAGGGTAGTAAAACACCAGAACAGGTTACCCAGAGAGGTGGTGGAAGCCCCATCCTTGGAGGTTAAGACCAGGCTAGATGAAGCTTTGGTTGGGATGATCTAGTTGGGGATGATTCTGCATTGGGCAGGGGGTTGGACTAGATGACCTCCTGAGGTCCCTTCCAACCTTAATTTTCTATTATTTTATGAATGATCATATGTCTGTGTATATGTGAATGTGTATATATGAATAAGGTATAGGCTACATTATATCATAGTATTATTTTGGTTATATCATATTTTTCTCACATATAACATACCCCCAAATATAATACACACCTTGTTTTCTGAAAGGCATCTTGAAGACATTTTTTCCCCCGGAGTTCTACCTATCAAGACCAGGGGCATCTTCAGCTGGCTCACCTTCCCTTTTCTGCTTTCCCCTAGCTAATGGTGAAAACTGGTCTCCATGGGTGGACCTCTTATCTTGAAATAAGCTATGAAAGAGCTATGAAGTAGAGGAGACAAGAAGTCCTAGCAGACAGCAAAATTTTGCTAAGGAAGGAGAGCTTCATTAGCCCACTAAAAGAAGAGATGTTCTTTAACATCTGCTAAGTGAAGGATAATGGGCCACTAACTCAATAGCCCAACAATAATATTAGAGCTGTTGCACTGTGAAGTAGGGACCGTAGCAGAGTGCTTCTATCCGGGGTAAAAAATCAGCTTCCATGCTTAATACATGCACCCCAGTTTTGTGGGGGAAAGATGCATAATGTGTGCAAGAAAATGCAATAATAATGTATAATCATTATATTGAGTAGTATGGAGGATAAGTGATAGCATTTCTTGTATATATTTTTCCATTGTAAAGATGTGATGACTTCTGCCTTATGCAGTTCCTGTGTATTATACCTTTGGAGGTGCTTTGTTTCTATGGCTGTATAAATAAAAAAGGTGGAGTGTGACACAGGGCTTCAGTCAGCCTCAGAAGGACCAGTTATTGCTGTCAAGGAAGCTTCTTAAGGAGACTGGGGAAATACATCCCAACTATCATTAGTCTGGGGCAGGAATATTGTTTCCCACATTCAGAATCCCTTGTGGATTAACAGAGAGGATCCCCTTGTGCAGCCAGCAGCAGGCCTGAACTCCAGTTGGTTTTCCATTCAGTTTGAATCCTACTGCAGTAACATACATATTAAAGGAGCCAAAGTGAAAAACAGAGCAACCTTCAGGATGTATCTAAACATAAGAGTCTTCCTGCTTAACAATTCCTGCTTAAATTGATGGGTGGACTCATTTGTTCTGGGAATAAAAAATGTCTTGAACTAAATTGGGATAAGGCACTTTTATTCCAGAATAAGTGTGTCCAAACATGGACATAGTTATCTGGAAAGAGCTATTGCACTTTAAAACCCTGGTCTACTTAATACCTAGTAATTTCTACTCATTTCAATGGGATTGTGGAACTCTGGCTTCACGGACCTTTGTAAGTGGATTCTACCACACGGAGAGTATTGTTAGTTTTGGACTAAGCATTTACATAGAGCTACAAGAGGAGAGAGGGCCCAGCAACCTGAACTGGAGCCCGGACCCCTTAGATTAACAAGTTGACCCACAATTTTCAGCGTGGTTCTCAACCATTTTTTAAATGGACACCATGGTGGAAAGGCTACAGAGAGTTACAAGCAAGTGACATCACTTGCCATTGTATAGCTGCTTTCATTGTCCAAATTTCATGTGCTTAGTTTTGAGTTTCTACTCTCTCATCTGCTACCATCTTCCAGTCAGTCTGTTGGCCCGAGATAGTTTTGACAGTTGTTAGAAATAAAGCATTGTGAACCTTTACCAACTTGTCAAAAGTTTTTAATAACATATAAAAAAAGGTGTTAATGACAATTAGTAAGCATCTTTTCCCATTCTCTGCTCTGGTTTGTTCCTATCCAGTGTCAGCATATTTATGAACCACAAACCCTGTGATTCGGTGGGGTTCAATAGCTTGTAATAATTAATTTAATTCTTGAAAATTCTGAATTCCCAGAGATCACTGCTAAAACAGTCTGTCCCAATTTTTCCTTGTCTTAGGATTGTGTTAAACAAAGTTGCTGAATCACTCAAAATAAAGAAGTGCTCTCTTTCAGATTTAAGTTTTGTTAATCGAAAGGAATTAATTTCATGCACAAAATATGGAATCAGATAACAGGCACCAACTTAAAAACCATGGCAAACATGAAAGCCCCAGATCAAGAAATACTGGCTACCTGAATCTCATTAAAGATAAGGAAGATTATGGGGAAATCTGGCTCAGTGCCACAGAAATCCTTATTAAGGCAGTTAGTGTAATTGCGTTATTCTTTGCTACACGGCTGAACAGTTATACTAATTATTGTGCTATTATTCTCCATAATATTATAAAAGCCTTTCTAATTGCAATGGAACACTTCTGGGCATGCAAATCAACTGCCACTTATTTTAATTGCTCACTTCAATTTGGGAGCTGAGAGGTGAGTTAATCAGCACCCATTAATTAGTGTTTCCTGAACTGGCTGTGGTGATGGTTGGGTTTGTGTTTCCAAAGGGGGGGGGGCAGAGGGCAGTCGAACGCAAAAGTCCTGTGTTCCCTTAACTGGGCAGTGTTTTTCTCTAACAGGAGTGTCATAAGCAAGTCAGAGGAAGTGAGTTTTCCAACCTGGAACACAGGTCCAGTTTCGGCATCACACTTCCAGAAAGACATGGACAGCATAATAAGAGTCCAAAGAAGAGAAATAAAAATAAATAGAGGTCCAGAAGATATGACATATGAGAAAAGGTTGCAAGAACTGGGATTATTTTGGCTGGAGAAGAGAAGATGGTAGGAGGAAATGTGATACCATTCCTTAAATACAAAAAGTGTTGTTACAAGAATGGTAATCAATTGATCTGTGCGTATCCACAGGGGCAGAACAAGATATAGTGGGGTGAAATGGGTTGGACATTAGGAAAAAAAAATTTCTGATTTCTGAGCATGGTTAAACTCTTAAACAGGTCACCTAAAGAAATTGCAGAATCCCTGTTACTGGAAGATTTTAAGTGCAGGTTAGACAAACATTTTCTGGGATGATTTAGCTAAGGATGATCCTGCCTTGAATAGAGGGTTGGATTAGATGACCACCTGAGATCCCCTCTAGCCATATGTTTCTTTTCTACCTTATGGTGGAGGTCTGGCAATAATGAACTGAACCTAGGGTTGATATAGGTGCTAAACTCAGAGTGTGAACACAAGAATAAATTACGGAGAGGTAAAAAGGGGTGAACCTCTACTACATACTCTAGACTCAACTTTATTCTTTGCCTACTAATCCATGACAGCTTTCCTTTTTCACTAAGGGGACAGGTATCATAGTCTGAGTTTCCTTTAACATGGGATGAGCTGTTCTGGGAAAGAGTCCCTCCTCCTTTCTTCCCTTATGGTAACTTGCTCATGTGCCCATGCCCTCATACTCTGAAAGCCAACAAAGAAAAAAGTAGATAACCCATAGATAAAAGTACATAATCCATAGATTGACTGGTAAATGGAGGGTGGCTTTAAAACCCAATGATGGCTTTCATGTATGCAGCTATTGTAGTTGGGTTCATAACTGCCACGCTATATTATGCAAACTTTAAAGTATGAAGGAAGCAGAATGAGAGCCTCCTAGTAGCTCACAGAATCATGCAGGTACTTTTAATTTGAATAATAAAAAGGTGACACAGACTTCAGGGAAAAGATAGCAATGGAAACATAGTGAATGTGAAAGTACTTGCATATTTATGCTCATTTGCAGGGAGCATGGGAAAATGTCAGATGACCTAGAGTTGATGCTAAAAGATGAAATGCTTGATGTAGCTGATTCTTGCAAGGGAGATGTTAATGGTATGAACTGTCCATTATATATAAAAAAAAAAAAAAAAAAAGGAACAATAGGAGATTGACTACACAATTTAGGCATCATCCAAGCACTACTCTACTGTCAGGGACAGTAGTATCTTACAGTGGCAAAAATAACTGTGCCTAAATACATGCGTAAATGCTGACCTGGGTGTAAATTGTGCCTGGTCAGCCCAGGCAGCAGAGGGCTAGACCCCTGCCTGCCGCCTAACCACATGGCTCTGCTCTTTGGGCACTCTTGTGCCCCTACCAGCCCCTCTGCCACTCAACACCCCCACCTGAAGCTCAGGGCTGACTGCCAGCCCAAGGTTGCTCCACCCTGGTTCAAACTGCTGTGATCCTGGGTGCACATGTGGAAGCTGCACCCGGGAGCTGCTAGCCGGCACAAATTGCACTGGAGTTTCTTGAACCACACTAATTCGAGATGCACCCAGTGGTACCTAAATAGAAGATAGTCATCTACATACTTTTGTGTGCGCCCTTAGTCTTTGCATCAACACAAGATGTCATTGCAAGATACTCTTGAGTCCAAACAGAAGTTATGGGATTGCTGCAGAAGTTATTGTGGGAGGTCCTTTGCCCTGAGTTTGTAGACTACATCAAACTGTATGGTGAAAACCGTCTCTCCTGGCCTTAAAATCTGTGGATTGGACTATAAAATCTTTTTACTACAACTTTTGGTGAAGAGTGTGATTAATGGAGTGGATGGGACATTGATTTCTTTTTTTGTTTGGATGGCTGTAACGGAAGGAGATCTGTTTAACCGAGTATATAGAGACACTGTAATTATAGTTTATTCCTGAGAAATATCACATAGTCATGTCATTAATGCTCCATAAAATGTCTACACTGGAGAAGAGTTAAGAATAGCTGTGCTACCTTCAGTTTGTCATTACCTGACTTTTAAATGCTTACGCATGAAGCTCTTGTTGGCTTTAATAGGAAGCAGAGGGCTCATTTCTGTGAGGTGCTGGAAGTTTTGGCTCTGATCCAGTGTACTACAGGTTTAGGCTACGCCTACACAGCAAAATGAATCTGTAACAGCATCCCAGGTTATCATCCCTCATTCTAGCTTAGTTTTTGCTAACACAGGTAACACTAACAGTGAAATCACAACTGCATGAGCTTTTGCGTGAGCTAGCAATCAGGATTTGCACTTCAGTTGCTAGAGCATGCTAGAGCTTTATGCCATCAGCACCTGTGCTAGGTAGTTTAAGCAAACACCAGCTGGACTCAGATCTCCATTCTGCCTTGTAGACAAGCTCTTATACTAGATCAATGAAAGCTGAAGTTGTGCCTTTGTATATTTTAGGTATTTGTACAAACCAGACTCTCTAGCTGTTTTGTTAGCCTGGAACTATGCAAGCAGTTTTGTGCGTGCTTGTATGCGCTCATGTACATGCCTGCGCATGCTTGTAGCAATGTGCTCAAATGTTCTTTGATGTATGGAAATTGAGCTTCCTGCCTGAGTTTCAGAGTTGTTCTTTGAGTTACAGTAACCCCCCCTCACTCACTCTCCCGACTGATGTCTATCACCATTAGATTAGCGGGAGGACATGTCCTACCAATGAAATCAGTTTTTAAACAAAAGACAGAACTTTGAACCTTGGGCCAAAGTTAAAGAATAACAGCAATGGAAGTTAGATCAATAGCTGGCAAATATTAGCTGTGCGCAACCGGCAGACGTGTAATTAAAAATGGAAAAAAAGATCCTCCTTTTCCTCAGCTCTAAAGATCCCAGGGCCAAGATGAGAAAAAAGAACAAGTCTGAAACTGCCAGAAACTTAAAACAAAAAAAAATAAAAGTGAAAAGCACAATGTAATGTTTGATATCTTGTCACCAAAATCCACGATCTTCCCATTAGTCACCTGTACAATCTGGTTGCAGGGTTCGGAGTTAAGAGTTCTGATTACTGGTGATTTTTTCCCCCCCTTTCTCCTGCTGTTCCAGCCATTTCTTTTCCCTGGGGTACATTTTCATGAGTGAAGGCAATAAAACTGGTTATTTTTATTTTAACCAGCTGTTCTTTTTAATCAAGCTTTTGGATCAGTGATTTTCAGCCAGGCTATGTCAACACCCTGCTGGGAGCCTTGAGATCCCTTCAAGGGTGTAGCAGGGTTCCACACAGTGTTAGGTTTACAGACATGATTCACAAGATAAACGCAGAGATTTCAATGAGGAATCCATCGTATTAAAATAAAATTGGACCTGTTGTGGTCTTTCTGAGGTTTTTGCAACAGCCAAATTGCTCTATTATTTTTCTGTAGTCAAAAAAGGAGTGAAAACTGAAAGCTGGCATTTTCTGAGGAGTGCCTTGAATCTGTCAAGAGGTTCCTTGAGTCTAAAAAGGTTGAGGACCACTTTTTAAACAGTTTATCTGCAGCAATTCTGTAAGTAGCAATTTCAGTACCGTATATTTGTTATAATTCACCTTCTGTACCTCAACCTTTCTCTGTTATGGGCAGTGATAGCGAGAAACGTATGCAATAGGAGCTAGGGCTTTTGGTTTGCTTGTTTTTTTTAAGAAGTAAATTGCTTTTAAACAGGGATTACAAGGAAACCTCATCCCACTGCTCCTTTCAGTCCTTTGGACTCTCTGAGCATAGGTTATATAATTCCTTCTCTTGAAGGTATTCTGTTTCCTGTAAGTTGTCTCTAGGCAAAGCGCTGTTTCCACCAAACCCAGGAATAGTTAGATACACATTGCGTCTTCCGGCATCAGCATGACACCCTACCTTTCACCAAGGGGGAGGGGAAGGGAAGTGATGGAAACAGCTGAATTAGAAGGATGTGTGGAACCAATGAGTTCCCTGAAACCTAGGCTGGGTGTCCTGATCACCTTCTTGGCTGATACAAAGGCAATTGAACCATGGATCCCTGCAACAAAAAGAATAAGCTGCTATGGCCTGAGCAAAGGTAGCTGTTGGCTAGGGATTTGGAACATGCACAGCACCAGATGCCCGCAACACGCATGCCTCCCTCCTTATACCTTTCAGGCTCCATTGAACCTCTGGGTACTCCCTGTGAAATAGTAACTGAGCTGCTGTCCACTAATGCAACTTGTGAATGTTTAATGGCTTATTAGTAACTCCCTCAGGGCCTGTACTGTGTCCTGTTGGCATTGACCAGGAATGAATCCAGGCCCAAGTATGAACTGTATTGGATGGTGCACTCAGTGTGTCCAGGCACATCCCAGACACTTCAGCTAGAGATCCTCAGACCACGGTTTCCCTTTTGACTCTGGATCTGCCTCCCCAACAAAATAAGCCCTGCTCACTCACTCTAGCTTGGGCGCACCAGACATCAGCTATTAGGCAGAGTAGCAGCTCTGTGCAGGGGTCTCGGTACTTCCCTCTGACTCTCCAAAGCGAGGGTGCCTGCAGCTGGCTGGTGAGCATGCACTCTGCCTGATTCCCACTCTCCAGACCACCAAAGAAGGACCAAGTAGGTGAAGCTGATTTTGTTGGCCTTCTGCCTGACCCCAGATACATTGCCATATAAACATGTGTCATGGGGACCAGGTGAGTACACAGATGATTGGTTGAACCAATTTCTTTTAGAAATGAGCCAAAACGACCAAGTTTGCATCCAAATCTGAACATCCTCCAGTATATGGATGTTTAGATGTGGGGTTTTTGTTTGGCGTTCTGTCTAGATAGATGAAATGTAAGACTCCACTCCTCAAATGTCCCTCTCAGTCTCATAGATTTTTAAGGAAATAGACTGATACATTTATTTTTCAATCTCAGAAACCAGTGGGACCACATGTATCGGGCCAGATACTGTCCCCAGATGTTTAACAGTATTTTGGAGAACAGCAAATCCACTGTGTATTGTTAAAAGATACTGTGGGTGGTAAGGGGGATTTCATATATCATAATTAAGATCAACTGAACTGAACCTGAAGTCCAAATCATAACCTCTCTAGCCACATCCAGATGTGCATAGATGTTTGGTTCCCTGGGGACAACTAGCAGCGGTGTACCTTGTGCTGCCGCTAGTTCTCTCCGGGCAGCACCTATGCCATGTGCGCTCTGGTGCATGGCAAGTTTCCCAGGGTGGGGTTGGGGAGGCCCAGGCCAGCACTGGGCTGACCCCAGCAACTTTACATGGGGTCCCAGGGGCCTCCTGGGGCTGCAGCAGCAGTAATCCTACCACGCGGAGCCTGCCCGGCAGTGAAGTGCAGCTCCTGCCACATGCGCCATTCCACTTCTTTGTTCCATGGGTTTTTTTGACCCCTGGATATCCAGGAGTCAGAAAACTCCTCCATGCTGCTCCCTTGCAGCACAGAGAATATTGGAATATGTGGTATGTGGCGCTGCAGACACTTGTTTGGACATGGCCTCTGAGGTTAGCCTCTTCCTAATTTGGTAGCATTTTTATTCATTGGAAAGCAGAAGCTGGAGAGGACTGTTCAGTGAACCCTGATAAAAAGGTAATGTCTGTAAAGCAGGTTGGAGATGTTAAGCTATGTACACTATGAATGGCATTGAAAAAAAGTGGTCACTGTTGAGCTATCTTTGTTCCCATCAGAATAAATATTGACTCCAAAGACAGCCGTATTAGGCCAAAGCTAAACTCCTTTGACAATCCCATCCTGTGAGAGCTCAACACTCTGCCATGCCAGCACCGTACTAAGTCTCTAATGGTTTACATTTTCCACCATCTCCCTTTCTTCTCATTCTTACTAGTAGCCTATAGGACTTTTCCATAATTAGGCACGTTAATGTTTGGTAGGGGTGATGACAGTTCATAGTTTCATAGCGTTGTTACTATTACACGGTACATGGTAAGCAAAGCACAAATTCTTTCCATAACTGAACATAAAATACAGATACAAGCCAAAATGGATAGCAGCTTTTTAACTGACCTCAGTGGAAGGATTGGACCCTTTTTTATTTCAGAAGATTATGTCTTTGTACAGTCACTCTGCCAACTGTCATGGCTTTCAACAGCTGGGGGGGAAAGGGAGTGGAGACAAAACTTCCTCCAAAGTGAGCATTAATTCCTTTCTAGCGTTATGTTCAATACTCAACAAGTCAAAGAACATCATTACTCCCCCCCCAACCAGCCCCCAGCTCCATTTTCTCTCTGAACATGAAAGAATTGTTATTGAACCTAAGCCCATTAGTCTGTAGGCCTTAGCCCAGAGAGCTACCTATCCAGGGGTGGGAAAACTCAAAGACCGTCCCCTGTACCAGCAGCTTGTATTTACCATAGCTTAGGAAATTAGTTTGTGCTGAACATAAAGTAAATAAACTTCAATTCAATGCCCAGCAGGTCCTATGGATGTGCTGGGTAGTAGTACCAGTTTCCTTCACCCAAAAATAGGAGTGAGGCAATGCATAAAACATGTTAGTTTGAAAATGAAAGTCAGCAAGTGGTGAGAGAAACCTACTCCAATATGAAGAGATAAGCCACAATCTATATCAAATGGCACTTACAGGGAAAAACAAATACAACTTTTGAGAGAGGCCAGAGGTTTTTAAATGTTTATTGAACACACACGACTTAATTGTGAGAGTCCAAAGGCATTTTAAACTCAAGGCTAAAGTTTCTTTGCTGCCTCTATTCAGCCGGTGGTTTCAGTGACACATAATGGAGAATGCTAAGGAGACTTGGTGGATCATTGAAACAGCTTCCAGTTGTTCCAGGACAAAGTATCACCCACTTCTCATATCCACAAGCAGACTGTAACCTGCTCTGTGCCCTATGGATTCCTGATGGTGAAATTTGCCATCGTGGCATTAGAGGTCCTAAAGAATGAAGATCACAGGCCGTTATGGATTTGACTGCTTCTCTCAGCCAGCTGGAAGCTTTTGGTAAGTTTGACAAGTCTGAGATAACCCAGTACCCACAGCACTGTGCATATGTATTTCTGCAGCACTTTTTATCGTGCTGTTGGTATCTGTTTAAATAGTTTTGTTTGAGCAGGTCTGTCCATACCCTGAAGGGCAGGAGTCTGATGACCACATGGTCAGTTTAGCTGGTCACCCACTTAGGAAGGTGGTGTATGTTCTCTGCTATCAGTTCCCAGTGAGGGACTAAAAAGCAAAGCAAACAAGGGGCTTTTTTAATCTCTGAAAAAATCAGGACTCAGCAGTATACTGTCTCATTGTGCAATGCTATACTCAGAAAATAACCCAATGACCCAAAACTGGGTCCCGACTTCAAGGTGTTTGCTTGCTTTTTTAATAACAACAGTGCTCGCTGTAAAACCAAAGTCCTAAGCTCACATCTCTATAAGAAACAACTGACATGTTTTTATGCCAGATCCTGAACTCCCCCCCCCCCCCCCCCCCCCCCCCCCCC
>NW_017729024.1:181164755-181165386 GCF_001723915.1 Gavialis gangeticus | reverse complement strand
CCCCCCCCCCCCGCCCGCGCACACACGCACTAAATCTAGTTTCATGTTTGTTGGAAATGCAGGATTCAACTTAATGATCCATTTGGTTTTGGGTTTTTTTTTTAAATACTCAGGGTAGTAACATTTTTAAATGAGTTTGGTTTAAAATATAAAGCCCAATTCTGCCTCCTTTACAGCAGATACTACTCACCCTTTAGTCTTCAAGGAAGACAAAAATGTTCAGAAGTAGCCTGTATTTTAGATTCTGATGGGCATAGGCTGGGAATCGGAAGACCTGGGATCTATTCTGAACTCAGATCCACTATTTCTATGTGATGTTAAGTAAGTTACTTAAGTTGTAGTTTCCTTATTTGTATAATGGGTGCCTCTGTGTGTGGATGGAGCTCTTCGAAGTAAACCCAGGCTGCAAGGGGAAATTTAAATCCATAGGCACCAACTTTTGGAATCACTGTTTGGGGCTATAGTGCCAAGGGAAGTGCCATCTTACAGATGAGACAGAAAAGATCCCATAGCATTATTCCTAAGACTGAAGGTGTCAAATGGTGTCATGGACAAATTCCAGCAGAGGTGACTTCATTCTCTCTCTTTAATATCTGCACCACATAGCTCCAATTTGATAGGACAAGTAGCG
>NW_017729024.1:181154719-181159755 GCF_001723915.1 Gavialis gangeticus | reverse complement strand
GCGCGCGCGTGTATGTACACACACACACACACACACACACACACACACTATATATATGTGTGTGTGTGTGCGCATGCGCACACACACAGGCACCCTAAACACACTGAAAAGCCCCACAGACACCTACTTTTTGGCCTGAAAAGACCCCCTCGGTGCCTAAACCTAGGTTTCTGACCCTGAAATCAGAGAAAAGTAGGGCTAAGCCTAGTCATCCTGTCTAAGCCCCTGCTCAAGACAGGGTTATCCCTGTCTAAAACATCTCATCTAAATGTTTGATTAACCTGAAAACACTTCAAAGGATGGAGATTTTTGGAGCATGCTTGGAAATATCTCAGTCTCAGCAGCAAGGTGCTTAACTCCCACCTAAGCTCAGAGCTGGGGCAGTGCCTATCTTCCGCCTAAATCTCCAGTGCATCCTGGTCTGTTCTGTGTGCTCAGAGCACAGCTGAGTGGTGCTGACTTCAATTCGAAGTGCAGTGCCCAGGGCCATTCTCTCCCAGACCCATGGTGTTGCTATTGAAGGTGACAGTGATGCCACCCAGCAGAGTGGTTAGAGCGCTCACCCAGCCAGTGGGAGGCCTGGACTGTAGGTTCTCAGTCTGAGAGGATTCACGCCCACACTTCCCACCATCCAACAGAGTCCTATAAATAGTCAGGCTCTCTATCCTTCCAGTAAAAGCCAAGTCACTCAGAAGTCAAGCATGTGAGTCGTGGGGCTGAAGCAGAGCAAGTGAAAGGGAGTGTGAATTGGTAACCCAATAGTAAGACATTTCCCTGGGAGGAGGCAAACCTAGCATCCTGCCTCGCCAGCCTGGATTATTTCTGTTTTCTTTTATCCAATGACTACCATAAAGTGCACAAACAGTCCTGGGAATAGGGGCTGGAATCCCTGTTCCTGCCGCCCAGCAGACTGCCCCCATCCCTGAGCTACAGTTTTGGTCTCAGACCCAGAATCTCAGGTTCTTCTTTGCTCCCAGGCGTAGAATTGCAGTATCTGGCTTCCTTGGGCAAGTGCTCTAACCACTAGTGTATTATGCAAAAGGTGGATGGCATCACGATTGGCTAGTGAGGCACCTCAGCCCTGCCCTGCCCCCCTGATCCAGGGTGATCTCATGAATAATCACTAGGGGCCAGGTGCCTATTTTTAGGTTCACTGAAGTCAAAATGGAGATACCTATCATGAGGCCAATCTGTAATTTTGCTTTAAATTTGTTGATGTGCATAAAGTGTTTTAAGAGTCTCAGCTGAAAAGTACCACATAAATACAAGGTCTTATCACTTGTGCTAATTGCATTGCAGCAAAAATGAAGATAATTTAAATTTTCATAATTACTTTCTGAGTTCATGTTTCAATTTTGAGTGCTTCATGCTTATGGACTCATAGCATAGGCAAATGCTTGAAAAATAACAAAATGGATATCCTGAAGTCTGCAAAAAGGAACAAAACCAAACAATCTAATTCTGCTGTTAAGAATTATTATCAATTGTCCAGTTTTCATGGACTGCAGCATAACAGTCTTGGTAGCAATTTAAATTCTGTAGAGGACTTCTTCCTGTATAGGAACACTTACAAAGGCACAAATGCAAGTTACGTGCTCAACTCCCATTGACTTTCAATGGGAACTTCAGAGAAGAAGGATGGTTTAGTACCATCCTTAGTTGCCATGGGATACCTGCCACCAAATCACTGCTTAGCCAGAGATTTCCCATGTAACCTTGGCCAAGTCATGTCCAGTCCTTAAAGGAGCCATTGATATCAGTGCAGAGTTAGATGCTTTTAAGATTCTGGGCCCTGGTCTCTCTCTGGGAATCAGTTCCCACCTCTAAAATGGAAAAATTTGGCACATCCTATTTTATTACTGGTATTGTGAGGATAAACGTGTTAGATATTGGGATATGTTTCATATGCATATTATCCATATATATAAAATAAATTGGGATAATATGCATATGAACTATATCCCAATATCTAACACATTTATTCTCTCAGTTCCAGTAATATATATAAAGATTGGTAGAGATGGGAAGCAACTCTGAACATTTCCTGTACAAGCAAATTCTTCTCTGTCTTGGAGCTAAATAGACTGGCAATGAGGAAATCATTGGAGACACAAATTAAATTCTGGGGTCACTTCTGATATTCTTCCTCCTTTCACTGAATTGGATCTTACTCCACTGACTTTGGTGGCCAGTCATGGGACAAAGGACTCTTCAGCATCAGTGAATGTATCAGCATCCAACACTTTTTTGATATCTCAATGAAACAAAGGCTGTTTTAGTAATGGTTTTTAGTTTTATTGGGCTACTTTTGAAAAAAAATGAGAAGGTCTGAGTGAGCCATCATGCATTGTCTTTTTCAGTTGGGTTTAATTCAACAAATACTACTGTTGATTTGATCCAGAGAATTCAGCTGCGTATGATTTTCATATGTCCTAAACAATGGTCTTCCCATCTTGGAGCAAAAACCACAGAAGGAGGGTAATGTTTTGTGCATTATAGGTATAGAGGTGGATGTCTATATTCTTAGGTCAAAGTGGTAACCTCATGTCTTGGAGCTGTGGTGACGCGGGAAAGTGATTCCATGCTTCGTAAATTCTTGCAGCAGTGGAATAGACCAGGAAGCTAAAATGGTTTCATGCCTCCTTTATACCATATTCATGAGGCATCAAGGGCCTGTATTAGGGCTGTGCGAAGCTTTGGTTGCTGATTCAGTTTGGCAGAGATATGGGCCGATTCAGTGGCCAAATCTCTGAAACCAAATCGAATCAGGAGATCCTTTAATCTCTTCGAATCAAATTGGAACCCTCCAAATCTATTCAGAGAGATTTGGAAAGATTTGGTGATTTGGACACAGACACAGCTTTAAATGTTTTTCTACATATCTCAAGGTACCAGGCAGCTTGTCAATGCTGTGATGCTGGGGCAGATGGAGTGTCCCACAGGAGCGCTGTGGGGGGGGCGGTCCCCAGCGTGCTGGGCAGCAGACTCAGAAGTGGACCAGAAGCACTTCTAGTCCACTTCTGGGTCTGCCAGGGAGTGCCACGCTCCCCCGACTTGGCGACTGGTGCCTCCTGGGTCTGGGGGGCACCCGGAGTCCCCCCATGGCCAATAGCCAAGCTGGGGGGGCACAGTGGTACCCCCTGGTGTGCTCCCCAGTGGGTCTGGAAGTGAACCGTTCACTTTCAGGTTTGCTGCTGAGGACACGGGGGACCCCCCACCACACTCCTGTGGGATGCTCCATCCGCTCCAGCATCTCAGCATTCATGAGCTGCACCTTGCACCTCAAGGTACGTAGAAAAAACATTTAAAGCTGCGTCTCTGAATCTTCAGATTTGGATTTGACCAAATTAAATATGGGACAGTGATCTGAATCAACTAATTGAATCGCTGTCTCCGATTCGGGTCAAATCTGAATCTGAATAGAATAGGGCCCGTTTTGCACACTTCTAGCCTGTATCTGTCCTCAGATCAAATTAAGGGCAGTAATGAGATTATTCTAACTTAAACTCAGCTGTCTGCTTCCACTTACAAGTGGCTGAGAATAGTCAGAGGGTGGCACAGTCCATCCCTGCCTCCCGTTGCAGAGGCTGAGGCATGGGCTGACCACAGAGCTGTTCTAACCACTTCCTGAGAAACTCCTTCCCAGCCCAGGGGCTGCTCCAGGCCAGTTCCTGGCTCTTTTTTATGCCATTGAAGAGTTACAGTTCCAAGGAGAGCTAGATGAGGCCTTGACTTTGTAGGGATAACTGAACAATAATAAAATGAAATTTAGCATCCTAGTAGCTTTTCTCTCAATAATTAGACATCAAGAATAGTGCATTTCTAGTAAGATTAGCTGCAAAGTGAGGTAAAATGTAAATTAATTTACAACTATATTGGTCATATCAATGAAAACCAGAATGATATTTGCTCCTGCCTAGCTTCTTTCCTGTGTTTCTGGTAGGATAGTGCTATGAGAGAAAATCCTGGCTCTTGAAACCAATGGGACTTGGGACAATGAAGCCAGGATTTTATACATAACACTCACTGATTTCTGTCCCTACCAGCTTTGGCAGCAATCTGTAGCAAAACCTCTTCATATTGCTTATACTTTGTTGTAGCACTGCCAAATTCTTAGATATGCTGGGGCAACTTGTTCCTGACCATCCCTCACTGAGGTCATTTTCACTCAGAATTTCTACTAGGATAACCATTGCCGCTTGTCTTCGTTGCATTTTTTTTTTATAGCTGATGCACTGTTAACCCTGCCAACCCAAAGAATATTAAATTAGACAGGACTGGACAGTTCAGACAATAATTCTGAGCAGCCTACAAATAATTGGAAACCATCTGGGAGTCGAGTTCTTGTAGCCGACTCTGGAATTCAGGACTATCCTTCTCTGAAACGTTTTGTTATTTGGGGCAATCAAAAGTGTCCTAACTTCGAGGCGATGAACAGGAAATGGAAAACAAAAACCCAGATTTGCCCATTTTTCTCCCTTTTCTTCCACCAAAGATTGAAATTTTGGCACAGTGATGAAATTTGGGAGTGCGGGGGGAAGGGAAGAACAATCATTTGTAGAGCAAGTCAAAACAAGCATGGCTGTTACATTTTTCTAAGTTTGAAATTCGATCTTTCTGAAAAAAGAAAAGAAAAGTTATTATAAGCTGTATTGCGTAGTGTTGTTACTGTCAATACAGATGTTACTGATTATAATGATGATAAAATAAAAATACAAATCTTCCTTGGTGAGGGAGATTCAGATCCATGAAGGGAGGATTTCCAAACAAACTCTGATTCCCCAATTTGCCTGTAGGGAATCAAACCAAATCAAAAATCACTGTTTTGCAGCACTTAATGTTATTCTTGTTGTCTGTTATTTCCTAGTAAATAAGTGTTTCAAGAGGCAAGGCTTTTTATGCTATCTTTTACTGGACCAGTTGTAGAGTGGGGAGAACTGCTGGACGAGCTTTCAGGCATCAGTTGCCTTTTCTCGGGTCATTTTCAAAACATTATCTTATGTCTGTCACTTCTGTTCTTTCTTTTTTATGTCTTT
>NW_017729024.1:181145668-181149719 GCF_001723915.1 Gavialis gangeticus | reverse complement strand
TTTCCCCTCTTTCCTTTCCTTTTAGTCTGCTTTTCCATTTGATTTTGAAGTTGGGTGTTGCTTCCTCTCTGACCTCTTGAAAATGGCATTATTGGTATTTATTTTTATACTGTATATTTTATATTCTATTTTTTTGTATTTCATATTCCCTAAGGAGTAACAGACAATCTAGAGATTTTAGAAAAAGATATCAAGTAAAAACCATTTTCAGCAGACTGCTTCAAAAAGCGTATTCTTAGCCAGTTGCTTTGACACTTTCACCTATTTTTTTGCAGCTTCCTATCACTATATCCCCCTTCTCCATCAAGTCAAACATGATCCATTTGTCTTCAAAGCTTTCTGTGGCATATTCCCATACTACTTATCAATTTCCATTCAGTCTTGAGTTGTCAGCTCCAGCCTCCACTCAGCCCACAATGCCAGCATCCAGCATCTATTTAAATTTTCAAATAAGCACACTTGAGAGGAGCTCCTTCAAAACAAAACAGACGTCTTATCTTCCTTAAAAACTCTTCTGTAATTCTCCTTTGCCACAATTCTTTAAACGCTTGGCAATAGTTAAACTGCTGGTGTATTGAGACCGCTATGCCTCGGTGGCTGAACATTTTGTGTGAATGTGTTGTCTTCTGCTTTATTGTAAACCCTGTAAAACAGTCAGAAGTTTGCTCCAAGGACACCTGGTCACTATCTTTTCTGGAGAACCAGATCTAGATTTCTACCTCTTTTTCCAAAAAACGGCGAAAGGGAAATGTCACAGCATAGAGGGCAGTTCATATTTTGTAACTCCGGCCTATATTGAATGGAAAAGTAATTTACAGTGCCAATATATGTCTAATTCTCTATAAGCATTTTTCTTCCATTAGAAACTCTGCCTTGCCATTGGAGTGGTTTCCTTAAAATTGCAGGTCATATATTCTTTGGAGCCTTTCCCCAAAATTCATGAGGCAGTAGCTAAACAAAAATTGTTAAGCAACCTGGCCTTGCTACATACTTCTTTTTTCCTTTAATGAATTGGGCCCTGGATTCTTGTTAGTTTACCTACAGTGAAACAAGGCACTGACCGCCTACTTACAGTAGGCTTGATAAGAGAGCTTAATATTTAACATTCTCAAGTTCATATATAGTAAATGCCTCTGTCCTGAAATGGTTCAAACAAGCTGTCCAGATACATATGGGTTTTTAATTGCTTCTGCCAAACTGGAAATGCATGTGCATATTTTCTTTGGCAAGTGTACAAATGCTAATGTGTCTCTTAATGTTGTGAGGTGTTGGTGACTAAACTGGGATTCGTTTCAGTTTAGCCCATTTACTTGCTCAGTGAACCGCTGTATCTGGCGTTCCCTTCATCCTGCAGGTGTGTGCATTTTGCGGGAATGTGGCAACTGAGCTTTATAGCGTTGTGATCACATGCTGCACGGTAATGGAAGAAGGGTCTTCTGGTGATGGGACCTGTTGGCAGACATTGAAACCCTGCTGGAAGAGGCCACTGGTTTCCTGCTGAGTCACCGGAGGAGAGAGCTCACCAAATGAGTACACGAGGGAAAGAGAAAGCCAAAGGTCTGGAGCAGACAAGCTCAAAAAAAGCAATTCTCCCCAATAGTAGGCATGGGCTTCATGGGTTTGCTTCACACTGAGGAACCTTCTAAAAACTAAAACCAAAGAAAGGGGATTAGTTTTGACCCCACCACGCAGATATAAGCTGTGTTTTCGCAATGCCCCTTACTTAGTCATACACTCTCTACAATATAGATTACAGTGTAAAAAGGAAGTTGGAAGAAGATCAGCTAATATAAGGAGTCAATAATTCAATTGCCATTGGGGATAATGACAGGGATCTGTGTTGTGTGTTCGTGTGCGTTTTAGACACGCAACTTCTATACAAAAGTAGGTTGTTTTCAAGAGCTCTTGAGTCATAAACTTCTCTTCATATAGACTTTATCCTTCAAGCATTAAATGTCAACAAGCCGAAAAAAGAAAAAGTGATCTCTGAATCCTTGACTAAAGCCATGTGAGTAAATAGTGATGAAATGCTTGCGAATTGCAGAGTTTAAAAGACATTTCATTTGGATGCAGAAATAACTGCCGGTCTCTTTACCAAGTCAAGCCAGTCTAGTACATTAAAAAAACCTATTATTTTTAATTATTTCAGAATTATTTCAGCTAAATTGTATTTCAACACAGTATACGAATTGTAACTGAAAAGAGTGTGTGTGTGTGTGTGTGTGTGTGTGTGTGTGTGTGTGAGTGTGTGTGTATGTTAGAGGGGTGGGGGGAGGGGTTATTCTGGTGGAAAACATTATCCTTATAGTGAAAAATTAAAGCCTGACATTCTTTGGCTGCAAACTTTCATGTGAAATTAAGGCCGTTTATAGATGTTACTTTTTTCAAGATTTAATCTAAACTACAGCTGTCGTTATATACACATGGACATCTATAATCTGAATTAAAACTGGCTCCATTCCAAATAAACTAATCATCATTAAATGAGCCTTAAAGGTAAAGCAGACAAGGACAGTCTGAATTAGGCAATGAAAACTGTATTAATTAACATGTGTATATGAGTCTTTAGGAACTCGGCAAATAACCATAGCAAATATTAATCACCACAAGGGAAACTTAATTGGGTTTTTGCAACAAACAGAGGCTGTCAGGCACAAAGTAACACCTTTAGGGTGCAGACAGAAGTGACAATTTTTGCCTGATCTGGCCACAGAAAGCAGTCTATAGCTGTGACCAAACACATCTGCATGGCTGCAGACAGCTTAAGAAATGGCTGATCAGGTGAAAATCTGAATCCTCATTGCATGAGGTGTTAGATGAAGATGTTTCAAAACAGAGCATCTTCTGTAACTTTTGTCTGTGCTGCCTCCAAGCCTTGAGCTGTTTTCAGAATGGGTGGGGGTAAAGGGAGAGGAGGGTGTTAGGTTTGGGATTATTTCAGCCCCCATTGGAGAGTGGGGAGGCTCCCATTCACCTACCCCACCCCCAGCGCTGGATGGGGAATGCCTAGAATGAGCTCCCTCTGCTCCCTTTCCCTCCTCCCATTCTGAAAACTTTGCAGCTTTACGGGGAAGAGGGGCCATTACTAGGGGAAACTGGCTACAAACTCACAGCCAGCAGCTAGATTCCCCTCTCCCCTGGATCCAACGGTGAACTTCTGTTTGGTGCAAGAGATCATTATAACTCCGAACACGACCTGCAAAGTGTTCTCAGTTGCAGTGGGGAGCTGCACTTCTGTCCACACCCTTTCAATGTGCCAACAACACCTCACCCTAGCCAAATATCAATTGCAGGTGAATTGCACCCATTAGAGCTTCTGGAACAGCACTTTGGATAACTGTCAGTAGGACTGCAACATTGTAGCATTGGTTAAACAAGCTTAATATTGCCTCCTGATTACTTCCAATCATAAGCCCACACAGGTGCCCCATCCCCTGGTCACCATCTTGGGACCGGAATTTCTGCCACTAACCCCTAACCTTTTCTACCAGAAGTCCCTCCCCTTTCCTCCAGAAGTACTCCTTTTGGCAAGGGGATTGTCACCTTGGAACCAGAAAAAAACAAATTAGTTTGAAAGTCAAACATCTACTAGAGCATACATTTATTTGATTTCAAAAAATATTTCTGTCCTGATTTACATGTGTTTGCATGGTGTACATAGAGTTGATTGCATAATAGCTTAAAATGAAGTCTTACTCTTGTATATTGTGGGTGGGGGGTATGGGTGGGTGGTTATACGTTTGTGGGGAGCTGTGGGTATGCATGTGCAAGTGTGTGTGTGTGGGGGGTGTGGAGGGTTTGTGGGGGGATGAATAGTTGTGTGGTGTGTGGGTGGGTATGGGGTTTGGGGGAGTGGGGAGGTATGTGGGGGGACATGTTGGTGTGTGTGTGGATATGTGGGGTGCCCATGGAGCCCCTGCCAGCCTCAGCTCTGCACTCCTGCTGCCCCACCCTGGGCCCCCAGTTGCCCTGGCCCCAGAGCACCTGCTCATCACCACTTTCCCCACGATCCCCCTTCCACCACCACTTCTCCTGCCCGCCAGCCACTGCC
>NW_017729024.1:181139373-181140668 GCF_001723915.1 Gavialis gangeticus | reverse complement strand
CTGTGACCAAACACATCTGCATGGCTGCAGACAGCTTAAGAAATGGCTGATCAGGTGAAAATCTGAATCCTCATTGCATGAGGTGTTAGATGAAGATGTTTCAAAACAGAGCATCTTCTGTAACTTTTGTCTGTGCTGCCTCCAAGCCTTGAGCTGTTTTCAGAATGGGTGGGGGTAAAGGGAGAGGAGGGTGTTAGGTTTGGGATTATTTCAGCCCCCATTGGAGAGTGGGGAGGCTCCCATTCACCTACCCCACCCCCAGCGCTGGATGGGGAATGCCTAGAATGAGCTCCCTCTGCTCCCTTTCCCTCCTCCCATTCTGAAAACTTTGCAGCTTTACGGGGAAGAGGGGCCATTACTAGGGGAAACTGGCTACAAACTCACAGCCAGCAGCTAGATTCCCCTCTCCCCTGGATCCAACGGTGAACTTCTGTTTGGTGCAAGAGATCATTATAACTCCGAACACGACCTGCAAAGTGTTCTCAGTTGCAGTGGGGAGCTGCACTTCTGTCCACACCCTTTCAATGTGCCAACAACACCTCACCCTAGCCAAATATCAATTGCAGGTGAATTGCACCCATTAGAGCTTCTGGAACAGCACTTTGGATAACTGTCAGTAGGACTGCAACATTGTAGCATTGGTTAAACAAGCTTAATATTGCCTCCTGATTACTTCCAATCATAAGCCCACACAGGTGCCCCATCCCCTGGTCACCATCTTGGGACCGGAATTTCTGCCACTAACCCCTAACCTTTTCTACCAGAAGTCCCTCCCCTTTCCTCCAGAAGTACTCCTTTTGGCAAGGGGATTGTCACCTTGGAACCAGAAAAAAACAAATTAGTTTGAAAGTCAAACATCTACTAGAGCATACATTTATTTGATTTCAAAAAATATTTCTGTCCTGATTTACATGTGTTTGCATGCTGTACATAGAGTTGATTGCATAATAGCTTAAAATGAAGTCTTACTCTTGTATATTGTGGGTGGGGGGTATGGGTGGGTGGTTATACGTTTGTGGGGAGCTGTGGGTATGCATGTGCAAGTGTGTGTGTGTGGGGGGTGTGGAGGGTTTGTGGGGGGATGAATAGTTGTGTGGTGTGTGGGTGGGTATGGGGTTTGGGGGAGTGGGGAGGTATGTGGGGGGACATGTTGGTGTGTGTGTGGATATGTGGGGTGCCCATGGAGCCCCTGCCAGCCTCAGCTCTGCACTCCTGCTGCCCCACCCTGGGCCCCCAGTTGCCCTGGCCCCAGAGCACCTGCTCATCACCACTTTCCCCACGATCCCCCTTCCACC
>NW_017729024.1:181132939-181139220 GCF_001723915.1 Gavialis gangeticus | reverse complement strand
CACCCTCCCTTCAACTGCTGCTTTCCCTACCCACCCACACCTGCCACTGCCACCTGCCTGCCTACTGCTCCGCCCCAGCCTGTCGCTCCACCACCCTGCCTGCCTAACTGCCCATTGCTCTGGCACCACATGGTTCCTGGCTGGCTCCTGTTGCACCCTGCATGGTGCTGGAGCCAGCCAGGAATTGCTGGGACTAGGCTGGCTCCTACTGCACTGTCAGGGAGAAGGGCAGAGCCAGCCCAACTCCATAGAACCCCTGTCAGCCTGGGCTCGGTGGTGCTGCTGCTGCCCACTTGGGCCTCCACTGGCATGGGCCCCATACTCCCACCCCATCCTTCAGCCCAGCTGGTGCTGCACTACTGCCCACCAACTTTCCATTCCCCCCACCCCCTGCCTCCCACCTGCCACCACCATTTCCCCACCTTCCTGCCACCTTTCCCCTCCTCCCCCCCACCTGCCCACCAGCTGCTCTCACTGTGCATGGTTCCTGGTTGCATGGCTGGGACCACAGAATACAGCAGGAACTGGCCCAGCCCTCATGGGATGGGGCAGTTGCCAGTGTCCTCACCTGCCCTCTATTCTTATCTGACTTTGCACTTTTGGGTGGACAGAGGTGAAGAACAGCTCTAGGGTTGCCAGACCAGAGTTGGGGATTGCAGATTGGGGGGTGGGGGGTGAGCCAGTCAGGCCTTGCTGCTGCTTCTCTTGGGTCCTGCCACCACTGGTGCCTCATAAGCTTAGACAGGCAGCTATGGACAAATAATAATTAATTTTATAATTTATTTAGAGGCCTCACTGGTTGGATAGAATGGCTGGGGTTGAGCGGGGGGTGCAAATCTGGCCTGCGGGCTGTATTTTGCCCACCCCTGGTATAGACTGTGTATAGCCAGGCCCCTTGCCATGATGGTCAATGATAGTTTATTAACCTTTAATTTGAACTGAAATTTGATTCAAATGGTTAACATGGGTTTAGAAAACAGTGAGCATGTCTATAAATGGCCGAAATGTTTACATTTGAAAATACTGCCAAGAAGCCGATGGAAATGGTTGTTTGGGAGCCTCATATTCCATTCTTCTCTGTGAGAGTTCTCAATCAGATTAAACCAATGACTCAGGAAGACAGGAGATGGTCTTGTGGTGCACTCTGGGAAATGTGACCCATTCTTTATGGACTCAAGAATCTACCCTCTAGAGAAGAAAGAGACATAAAGCAATTTGAATTACTGATGTGAGGCATCTACAGGGCACCTCCTGTATACAAATATTTTAATTATTTTATCAGCTAAAACGTTTCAGATTTTGTCTGAAACCAAAAAGTGTTTGGGTTTGTAGGTGGGTTTTATTTTTTTTACAAAAAGCTTACATTTTTCTTTGGGAGGCAAATACAGTTTATAAAGTATAATTTTGCTGAAAACCCAATTTCCATTAAATATCAGTTTCACTGAAAATTTGACAACTCTAACCATCCTATTTAAAAACTAAGCTAATTTTCTTTCAACAAATACACTTTTCTCCATAAAATGACAAAGCCAACATTGATGCTGAGACGCAAATAATTCCTCAAAGTGTTCTATCCCTTTAGTTTTTGGTGATGATGTAACACTAGTGGGGGTCATCAAGTGGTGCTAATCCAGATAATCTTGTCACATGTTACAATTAAGTTGTGTTTTATTTAGTTTGTAGTAACCGTTACTAGAAGGTGGAAAGTTTTCTGAACAGTAATGGTTCAGTAATGGTAACTATGGTGTAAATAAAACACGTCATAAACTCTGGAGCCATTGAAAGCTGCAATGTGTTGTTAGGGATGGGACGAGCTCTGGTGCAGTGCCAGAGCTGGGACTGACAGAAAGCTGTTTGTTGGTCCCAGCTCCAATAGCACAATGCAGCGTACCAGTTTTCAATAGCTCTGGTGCTTAGAAAGTGTTTTATTTAGATCATAGTAAGCATTACCATGGGGCTCCTCAGAAAACATTTCAACTTTTAGTAATGCATACTACAATCTAAATAAAATATGTCCTAGCACAACAGAGCCTAGGTGTGGTATTTGCCAGTCCCAGCCTGGCATGCATCAGAGTCTCCTGGTTGTATTACCTCTGTGGAGCAGTCAGATGTTAGATCCACACATTGTGTAATGTGATTTGGAGATGCTCCGCATCGGAAAAGACTGAACTTTGCTACAATGATTGTCATGACTAGATGACTGAGACCATCCTATGTAGTGGATTGGAGACAGATCCATTTATCATCTGAACTGGGGTCAAGCAAGGATGCGTCATCCAACTCCCTTCTCTATTTTTTTGACAGTCATCTTGGTTCTCTTTAAGGAGAACCTTTGACTAGTGTTGACACAGAATACTAAACAGATGGAGGGCTCTTCAATCTAGGATGTTTTCACTTGAAGACCAGAGTACTCAAAACAACCATCCTTGATCTTCAATACATTTACAATTGCATCATCCATGTGCACACTGAGGAAAAACTCCAGACCATGTTGTATCTTTTTGGAGGAGCCTATTGACCTTTTGGCCTTTCTCTCAACATCAAAAAGATTAAAGTGCTCTTTCAGCCTGGTCCGGGTCATGGGTGAGACCATAAATGCCACATGCCCCCAGAGGCTTGGGAGGCATGGCGACCGCCAGCAGGTGGCGGTGGCAGTGGTGGTGGGAGCGTGGCGTCAGCAAGTGGGGAGCTCCCAGAGGCAGCCGCAGCAGTGTCGGTGGTGGAAAGTGGGGTGGTGAGCGCCGACTAGCAGTCGGCAACCACCCATAGACGCTGTCGGCAGTATCGGCGGTGGTAAGCGGTGATTGGCGGTGGCCAGCAGTGACCACAGATGCTGCTAGTGGTGTCAGTGGGGAGGATGGGGCAAGCACCCGCAGGTGCTGCCAGCAGCAGCAGTGGCACTTTTCGCAGGGGGTGCACCGCCAAGCACAGGGGGTGCACATGTACCCGCACATACCCCTATGCATTGCCAGTGAATGAGACCCTCCTCCCCAAATTACCTTTGAAGGAAAGACTGTGGAGGTAGTTGAACACCTCCTTACCTTGGTAGCCACCTCTCTGAGTGTGAACACTCATGAGGACGTCCAGCACAGGATCTGTTGTGCAACTGCCTCCTTTAGGAAACTTCTTTGACATGTCTTTACTCAGTGCCATAGCAATGAAGTTTGGCACCCAGGGAAAAGCCTGCAGTGGCAGCCCACCCTTGCCCTTGCCCCACATACAGGTCTAGGGGGCACGTGACCCCCCCCCTTCCCATGCTTTCCCAAGAGTGCACGCAGTGACAGGAGCCACCCTTCCCCTGTCCCTGCACCCCCCAAATGAGCTACTCACAGCTCTGCCCTGCCCCGGCTGGGCAGTGCCTGTTGGCACCCCTTCAGTTCAGTGCCCGAGGCAGTTGCCTCACTTGCCCCCCGCCCCCTTGTCTTTATTCATTGCGATCTCATCATTGTATCACCAACAATGCCTCTCAAGAATCTTCCACATCAAATGGGAAGATCCCTGCAAAAATGCCAGCATCTTTGCCAAAGCCAATGTTACCAGCTTTGAGTCCGTGATCTTCAAACACCAATTTGGCTGAAACAGACATTGTCTGTAGATGCTGAGCTCTCAGCTCCCAAAACACGTGCTCTACTCCCAGGTTAGTAATGGCTTGAGACCTTGTGGTGGCCAGAGAAAAAGCTACAAGGATACACGGAAGCATACCTCAGGAAAATGGATGCCAGCATCAAGAATTGGGAGGAGCTGCTGTTGCCTGACTCCAATGGTGACACAATCTCAACCAAGCAGCAGCTATTTTCCCTCAAAGCAGAGAAGAGAGAATGGAAGAAGGAAAAGGAGAGAAATCCTAGCCTATGGCCTACTCTACCTTGCAGAAAGGCGAACAACTTCTGTAGATAGGTTTGTGGCTCAAGTGTTGGACCTCAAGACCAATCAGTGAGCTGTGGTAGAGATCATCCTCAAATCGAGGGAATGCCAAGGATGCTAGTCAGCAAGTTTTACATACTGAGATGCTAGCAATTTAAGTGCAGTTAACACATGCTAAGTATAACATGTTACAAGTTCATTAGATGTTTCTTTTACCCAGTTGCATAAGCCGCTAGATCTTGAGTAGAGCATTTTTTGGGGGCTCAGAAACAACATATCATCAATAACATGATTTACGGTCATATACTTTCTTTGAGCCTTATTTTATTTGCCAAACTGATGCCTCGAGAATATCATCAGAGCAAAAAACTTAACATTGTGTGGTGTCAAAGCTTTATCTGAATCAGGATACAGAAAAGAAACACAAAATGAATCGAGTTGAAAGAATGTGCCACATTGAAAGACTTAGAGCTCTTGAGCTGTATTTCTTATCAGAAAAATGTGTGAGGTGACGTGATAATAGCACGAGTACTTTCACAAGAAGAAAATACTGAACACTAAAGAGCACTTTAATCAAGCAAAGAAGGGCATAATGCATGATAATGGCTGGACACGGGAGCCAACTAGCTTCCAGTTGGAAATAGTAAATCATACATTTTTAATGAGAGAGATTAATTATTGAAACCAATTGCCAAATGAAGTGGTGGACTCTCTTCTCTCCAGGCCTGCAAATCAAGGCTTTCTAGAAGCTGTACTTTAAGCAATTGGCTGAATTCTGGGAAAACCAAGTGTAATTCTGTGGCCTACTGGAGGTCAGACTAGATGATTTAACACTGCTTTTTGGCTTGAAATCCATGAAAATAAACATTTTAAAGCTTGCATTTAACAAGGAAAGCAGCACTTCTCTAATGTAATCTATTAAATGTTGTAAACGTTGCTCAATGTTTAGAATTTCATAATGTTCAATCTCCATCTGCACAGACTTGGTATTACATTCACATTATAATTTCTATCTCATTTAAAAAGTGGGTGGAGAGGAAGAAACAAATGACAAAGCTATATTTTAACCACCTTTTTATGTAAGGGCACTCTTACATAAACTGAATGAGCCTTCGCTGTTTCTGTACATCAGCTGATAGATCTACCTGATTAAGTTGAGGGACTGGAAGTAGTGGAAAACTTGGATATGTATGCATAAAAATATTTTATTCAAACACCCATCATTTTAATGGAAAAGAACAGATTTCCTCCCAGTTCCCTATATTTATTTATCTATAAAGACTAAAAAGCAAGTCAAATGTGAATTTCCTGGCTTGACTCATTTTTAATTGGATGTCACAGGAAACTCAAACATTTAATTAAACCATAACAAGAAATGTTCTCTTAAAGCAATTACATAATTAAAAAATAAAATTTGTTTTCTTTTTCACTGATTTGGTGGGGAAAAAATCCTCTTTGGGCTGAAATTTTCTATGCTTGGCAATAGCTCAAAAAAAGCTGAAGAATGAGCTGTGCAACTGAGAAGTGAATGAGGACAGTAAACCTATCTAAACCTTTCTTAGTGTTCACTAAAAACTACATTTTGCTTCTTGTATTCAGCTACAGTTGGTGGGTGCCTTCATAATGGGAGTGGATCCTGCTAGATCTAGCAGGCTAGAAGGCTATTCAACTTTTGGACAAACCCAGTTAAACTTATTACTTTTCTGTGCATTTTTGAGTAAAGGTCCACAGTTCTGATTGTGGACAAAAGGCTGATTTTCCTTGCATGGGGCATGCAGAAAGCAGCGGTCTTGTGATGAGGCCTTTCAAAATAAAGGTCTTTTCTACTTTGTGCACATGAAAGACTCCATGACGATGCATCCGAATGGTAGTTTATCCTGAAGTCCTTTGCCAAACTGCACATGCTCCTGACTTTTGTGTACAACGAGCACCGTTCTGTGTGGAATGGATGTTTGTTCTTGGATCCCCAGATTGGTTCCATTAATGCTGTACCATCATCCATGAGGGCGGGATGGGAAGAGACAGGCTGAGTTTGCTCACAGTCTGCAGTGGTGCCCGCTGTGTTGTGGGTGTCCATGGATGGGTGATGGTCTGGCTGCAAGGGGGTGGGACACAAGCAAGCAAGCTGTGGCAGAGCACACAAGGGTGCAGCTCCCGGCATGTAGTTCTCGCTCTCACTTCCGAGGCTTAGGGCCCATGTTGCTGTCACCTGGGCTCAGCTGCTCAGGTCACCTCTAGAGTCTCAAATTGTCCAGGGGCTTTCAGCTGATGCCATGTGATTCTGGCAATGCCACATGCCTCACCTGGGCTGTAAATTGCAAGGGTCCACAGCCCACATGGTGCCTTAGGATCATGGAGTATCTTGGCTCATCTTGGCTTGGAGGTTCAGTGCCCCCCCCTGCCACCCCCAACCACAT
>NW_017729024.1:181131139-181132679 GCF_001723915.1 Gavialis gangeticus | reverse complement strand
AAACACCACACTACCTAGCTGATCATCTACTACCTAACTGATCAGCAGGGAACCTAGTTTTCTGTGGGAAAAAAAGTGGAAAATCTCTGTTTAAAAAACACAAAAATCTGCATTTTTCCACAACCTACCAAAAGCATGGTGGCAGCAAGTGGCACCATTTCTGCTCTCTCTCATTTTTGCCCTGGCTTTTGCCACTCTGCCAATCAGTGGCAGCTAGGGAGGTGTGCTACTGACTGAATGAGATGCAAAAACCACAGCAAAAATAAAACTGAGCAGAAATGGTGCTGCTTGCTGTGGGACACTGCCATGCTTTTGATCACTCATGGAAAAATGTGGAGTCCATGGTTTTCTGCAGAGTATGGAAAACTAGGATCCCTGCTGATCAGTGATCAAGAAGAGGGGGGGTCAATCTGCATTGCATGAGAATGAAGGATGTGGCCGGAGCTTTCCCTCTGAAAAAACAAACTAAAAAAGGGATGGCAAATATTTAGGGCCCAACTCAGCTACCCCTACTTTACACTCTTATAACATGGAGGACTTTCTTGTAGTGGATTCTATTAGTGCCATGTTATGAATTTCAATCCCAAATAGTACTTGCCAAATTTTATTAATTTCCCTTTGTTTTACTTTCACCGTTTTCCCCTCCCATCCCATAACCGGCAACATATAAAAACCCTGGTCTGAGGAAATGTTAATATAAATATAGATATCACAAATGAGAAGGCACAAGGCACCATGCTGTCAAGTGGTTGTTTTGTGTTTATTACAAATTTATTTCACTATTTAAAGAATAAATAAATACATCTAGTTATGTAGTTAATAAACCTGAGAAAGAGAGAAGTTGGGATGACTCTCAGTGGCAGATGTAGTATAAAAGGCATATGATTTTAAAATGAAAAAGATTATGGAGGAGGTCTGAGACAGAGATAAGGAGAAGTCAACTTTTCTCATTACTTTCCATTATTTAGAGCTGCAACCCTTCAAAACGAGACATAACCAGAATTTTTCTAGTGCTGGAACCAAAACCGTAAGTTGGGTTCAGATCTAAGAATCTAATGCAAACACTTTCCCACACCACTCAATAGAAATTTCATATTAAAGCTTTGAGGTTATTTAAGGAAAGTGATTTTTGAATGAACTAGGGAAGACCAGAGAGTTTTTGGTTTAGAGCTGAGAACTAACCTAAGTCTCAGGCAATAACAAACTTGGTTTGAACAAGACACTGTTTGCATCAGGACATTACAAAATACTTCTGAGGCTAAGCAGCTGCTTACTGCAGCAGATGCATCTGAGAGCACTCGTGGTGCTCTGGAGAGGTACCGGAGGACTAGAAGAGGGCCAACGTGGTTCCCATCTTCAAAAAAGGGAGGAAGGAGGACCCGGGAAACTATAGGCCAGTTAGTCTTACCTCGATCCTAGGCAAGCTGTTTGAGAAAATTATTCTGGCACACATCCAGGAGGGGCCAGCAGGGGACTGCATGCTTAGGGGCAACCAACACGGGTTCATCAGTGGCAGGTCCTGTCAGACCAACCTGGTGGC
>NW_017729024.1:181120130-181131100 GCF_001723915.1 Gavialis gangeticus | reverse complement strand
ACTTCCAAGAGAGGTAGTGCAGGCTCCTACCCTGGGGGTTTTTAAGAAGAGGTTAGATGAACACATTGCTGGGGTCGTTTGACCCCAGTACTCTTTCCTGCCATGGCAGGGGGTCGGACTAGATGATCTGCTCAGGGCCCTTCCGACCCTAGAAACTATGAAGCTATGAAATCACCTTGGATAATGCTGGATGGCAAGAGTAGATATGATGGATTGTAGGTACCAAAAACAAGGAATACAGTTTACTTTTCAGTTATTCTTTCCCCCACAAAAACCTTCAGATGGAGAAAAAAGTTGCATGTTATTAAAATATTTCAGGCAAGATTTTGCTTCCTAATTTAAACTCACATCTGTAACTGGCTCTTTTTATTTCTTTACAAGTGTATAGAGCTCAGCAGCTTCACCTGATAAGCCTTAGCTGGCTTCCTTCACCCGTGAATATTCTGTCTTCTCTCTTCCCCTTCCCAAACTGTAGAATTTCGCATACTTGTAACTGATCCTAATAATTACCCAGTTCAGGCAATGTCTCCTTGCATTGCAAAGAGGCAAAACAAGGCCAGGCTAGAGATATACCGTGTACAGTAAACAGTACAGTACAAAGACCCAATTCTGCTCCACCTGAAATCAAGGGAAACTTACCCCAATTTCAGATATAAGTGTTATTACATTTCAAAAACTTACATGCGACTAAAGGACTATGTGATAAACTTAACTGCCCCCCCCCACAAAATTCACTGCACTATCCCTTAGACCACTTCAGAAAACACACACTTGGGAGTGTAATTGCCCTGAGTGCAAACATTCAATACTTTTTAAAACCTTTAAACAAGATCTTAGTAAACAGTGTATTTTGTCTTGGGTCATGGGATCTAGGCTCTCCTGCCTGTCCTGCAAACACACAATGCCTCTGATTGGCTGGTAATGTTAGGGCTCCAGCTAATTAGGCAATTAAAATAGAACTGATGGATGCTGACACAGTACCAAGTACCTGGTGATCCTGTTTCATCCTTCCTGGGGCATGAGCCAGCAAACAGGACAACCTGACTGCCTCTACTCACTAGGGCTTCAGGAGAATGACACTGTCTGTCTGGTGGCACAAAATTCTGTACAGACTTTAGGAAATCTGCTGGGTTCAGAAGGGATACTCAAACCACTTCTTTTGCAGACAGCAGATTGGGAAGGCAGTGAAAGAATTTCCTCTCCTTCCATTGAAGAATGTGAGGTTTTTCCTAAGGGGAACATCACAAACCCAGAACTTTTTTTTACTGGGGGGTTGCTGTAGGAAGGAAACACTACATTAAGGCTAGGAAGACCATTGGCTATGACAGGAAAAGTGACAACTGATCAACAGTAACTAATAACAAATGTGGGAGCATCACAAAAAAGCTATCTGCCCTATGTATGTATCTATGGGACTCCTAGCAGCATACCTTAAACTCTGTAACAGACTGTCTGGTCTGAACCAGCTTCCTGTCAGGTGTGCTTGGGGTGGGAGGGGAGAGTGTTTTAATTAAAGTGGTTCCTGGAGAGCAGCTCTAATTAAAATGCCACAGCATTATGTGTATTAAGCTCTCATGCATTTAAAAATGGTCACAGAACTCTTGTACTAAAGCTCATTTAACAAGCTTTAGTTAAAGTGTACCAGTGGCCATTTTTAACTGACAGAGGCTTATACACATGACACTGTGGCAATGATAGAGTGTTCTAATTAGAACACATCAGAGCACGTGTATAGGTACCCATGCTTCCAAACCATTACCTGAGTGACCAGGATTATTAGAAATTGACTAAGTCGTGGTCACAGAGAAACACTCTGTTTTTTTTATGGGCCACTGAATGCATCCAAGGTTTCTGGGACTTCGTGTCTGTGAGCTGGACTCAAGGGTTTCTTGTCCTGCATCTTGTATTGAGCACAGGCAGTGGAAGCGCTTCTCACAATCTATGTTTTACACATTCATTCAGTTTCCTCACACAAGATGGAAAGCAGTAACTTCTGTGCCTGGCCTCCATGGCTTGCTACTTGTAGTGTCTGCTTGAGAGCCAAGAGCAGTAAGTAGGATGGAGGCCTGGGAGTTTAAGGTATGAGGGACACTTTCTATCATTGACTGCAATTAAAGAATGGTTAACACTTAAGCCAAAATGAAGGGACAGGACTGATTTAGGCAAACATTTTACAAGTGAAACGGCCAGTGATCAGAAGGACGGTAAAGAGTGGGGAATTGTGTGGATGCTTGTAGGAAAAGGTTCTGTTTTAATAGAAATATTAAAACAGGGAGAGGGCTATAAAGGAAGCCAAGGCAGAGGTTGAGAAGATCCAAAGAGTGCCAGAGGTATCAAAGCTGACCTAATGGAGAAATTCTGGTTATATGTGTTATCCTTAGCCAGGCAGCTGATGGAAGGTTTTTATGTCTGAAGAAAAACCTGATAAAACTCATGGAAAAGGAGCTGTGTGAACACATGACCATAAAGACAAGACAAATGAGACCATTTCCTGGAGGGGAAATAGATTTGAGAAACAAATTTTCTGCACTAAAAAAATGAAGAATAGAAGCAAGAAATAACCATTGGAAGGGGTAGTAATGAAGAAGAGAAGAGAAGCTAATCCTGGAAAAAAAGGGAGGAGACAAGGGGGAGATGGCTAAAGCCTGGAGCCTGAGGAGGCTTGAGGGCAACAGAGGTGTAGCTGTGTACCCCCGGCAGTGCCTGCTGCCAGGGTACTGATCACAACTGATGGCCAATATATAGAAGATTGTGAAAGAAAACACAAGGGAAGAAATAATGGATGGGAGAAGACCTGAGATTTGTACTAGTGCCAGAAAGAGGTAGGTCTCTGTGACTGAGGACTCTGTTAAGAAGCTTTGATAAGACTGTCACCAGGGGACAGGATGGCGGGCTGTCTCCCTGGACACGGGTATGAGATGTGTACCTAAAGCTTTATGGATCCTGGTGGGCACAGGGGAAAACCACAGATCACCTGGCATTGGGATAAGTGACACTGCAAGATTCCCATGGGACTTGGGTCTGTTATTATTTAGCCTCTTCATTGATGATTTAGCCAAAAATCCAGTTAGTGTGCGTGTATGTGTGTGTGTAGCTGTCAAAGATCCTGCTAGCGTGTGTGTGTGTGTGTGTGTGTGTGTGTGTGTGTAACTACCAGGGCTCCAGTTAGCGTGTGCGCATGCGTGTGTTACTGCCAAAGATCCAGTTAGTGTGTGGGTGTGTGTGACTGCCAAAGATCCAGTAAGCATGCATGCGTGTGTGTGTGTGTGTGTGTTTGTGTAACTCCTCCTGTTCGTGACGGCAAACTGCATCTGATAGGAAGGCCTAGTGGTAATGTGGTGGGGCTACTCGTGTCAGGGTAACACCTATAAAATACTGCAATGTTGCAACCTCCAGAGTAAGGCAAATTTAGGGCACTTCAAAACCCTAGCCCCCACTGCCTTGTGGGTATTCCTTGGTTGGAAAAAGGCTAAGGGACATCCCTCTGACAGAAACATACCCTCACTGAGGTGTTAGGCAGTCACAACAGCTTTAATCCGTTGCTGTTTGGCAGAAGCTACAACCATTGAGGACTGAACATCCAGATTCATCTGGCCTTTGGACTTTGTCTCAATGGTCTAAAGTGGGGCTGGTAGGTGTAGGACAGCCTTCACTCCTCCTTACTCTTGCCTATGTGTACGTATTGCAGGTCTTGGTGTGATTTATAGTGGTCAAAATGATAAAGCAACTTGCTGGAAGGGTTTTGACTCTGACCCCTGGGTTCAATTTGGACTGTGATTTATGGAAAACAGCACTACTAAATTATGAATTGGTTAGACTTGGAATTGACACTGCTTCATTATCAGAAACCCAGCTTTCAGATGCCAGTTCTATCCAAGAAAATGATTACACCATATTCTGGCATGAGGAGCTAGCAGGAGAAAGGAGAGAGCATGCTTTGTTATTACAAACAACTTACTATCTTTCTGTGAAAGCCCCATTGCTGTATTTATTTGACTCACGATGCGCAGAGTGCATGCACAGAATGGCTTCATCATATGGTTTAGTGTCTATGCGCCTACCCTTCATGCTAGCAATGAACACAAGAATGTTTTCTACCAGCATCTTGCAGAAGAGATGGAGAAAACTCACAGAAATGAGACCATTATAATACTTGGTAACTTCAGTGCAAGAGTTGGATGTTGTTTTAAGAATTGGCCTGGTATTCTGGGCAAATACGGATTGGTAATATGAATGAAAATGACCAGCAAGCGTTAGAACTTCATGCAAGTCAAAACCTATGTGTTACCAATACCTGTTTCACTGAGGAAGTTGCAAGGAAGACATTGTGGAAACATCCACAGTCAGGGCACTGGTGCCAATTAGATCTAGTACTGACCAGGTGCAACCACCTGAGAGAAATCCTGCATCCAAGGTCTTATCGCAGTTCTGACTGTGACACAGACCATGCCTTAGTCTACTGCAAAGTCAGAATCAATGTAAAAGATATCCACCATAGCAAAACTCCCAGTCATCCTCAGATAGACATCAGCCAAACTAAACACCTAAAAAAATGCAGACTATTCAATGATGAAGTAATGAAAGCAAGTTTACTCAACAACTCAGCCACTGAGGCTTGGGAAAGCTTAAAAACTAACAAGTATAATGCTGCTGTAACAGCATTTGGCAAAAAATGCAAGAAAAATGCAGACTGGTTTGAAGAGCACTTTGAAGCCCTTCTACCTCTGCTTGAGAACAAACGGGCAGTGCTAACCAAATATAAGAAACTTCCCAACAGCATAATCCTAGAAAACCTGAGAAGGCTTGAAAAGAAACTCAAAAGGAGGCTAAGAGGGGTGCCCACGATTACTGGCTGAAACTCTGTGATGATGTTCAGAAAGCAGCTGACACAGGTGATAACTGTGGAATATACAAAGGCATCAAATGAGCAATTGGTCCAGTCAAGAAGAAAACAGCTCTGCTGAAAGTCGTAAACAGAAATGTCGTTACTGATCAACAGAAATATCTCAAATGCTGGACTGAACACTATGGAATTCTCTACTCCAGTGAGACTGAGCTCAAACATGAAGAGCTCGAAGCATTACCGCAGTTCAAAGTTATGATGGATGTGGGCAACAAGCCTACATTAGAAGATGTGCAGAAAGCCAAATCCGGGGAACAAGGCATCCAGCAATGACTATTTGCCTGCTGAAATTTACAGATGTGCCAGTGACGAATTACTTTGACAGCTTTGTGAAGATATACTGCTCTGTTGGAAAGAGGAAGCGGTACTGCAAGATTTCAAAGATGCTTGGTTTGTGCAGTTATACAAAAACAAAGGGGATAGAAGTGACTGTGACAACTCTACGTAGAGGCGTCTCCCTGTTAAACATCATTGGAAAAATTGTTGCTCACATCATGCTCCTTAGACTTCCGTCTCTAGGTGAAAGAATCTATCCTGAAAGTCAATGCAGTTTTCACTTAGGATGCTCCAGCATTGATATGATTCATAGATGCTTGGGTCAGAAGGGACTTTAGTAGATCATCGAATCTGACCCCTTCCCTGGGCAGGAAAGAGCGCTGAGGTCAGACAACCCCAGCCAGGTGCATGTCCAGCCTCCTTTTGAAGGCCCCTAAGGTAGGGGAAAGCACCACCTGCCTTGGGAGCCCGTTCCAGATTCTGGCAACCCTTACTGTAAACAACTTCTTCCTGATGTCTAACCTAAATCTGCTCTCCATCAGTTGGTGGGCATTGTTCCTAGTTACTCCAAGGGGTGCCCTGGTAAACAGAGCATCTCCTATTCCTTGCTCCCCATCCCACCCCACCAATGAATTTGTAGGCAGCCACAAGATCACCTCTCAGCCTTCTCTTGTGGAGGCTGAAGAGATCCAGGGCCCTCAGTCTCTTCCCGTAGGGCTTTGCCTGTAGGCCCCAAACCATGAGTGGCCCTCCTCTGAACCCTCTCAAGGTTGTCCACATCCCTTTTGAAGTGCGGCGCCCAAAGCTAGACGCAGTACTCCAACTGCGGTCTAACCGATGCCATGTAGAGGGGACGTATCACCTCCCTAGACCTGTTTGTCACGCACCTGCTAATGCAAGATAAAGTTCAGTTACCTTTACGGATCAGTTCATCACATTGATGGCACATGTTCATTTTGGTGTCAACAATGACTCCGAGATCTCTTTATGTTGATGTGCTGCTGAGAAGGTCCTCCCCCAGCCTGTACCGTGCCGGTGATTCCTTCTCCCCAGGTGCAGCACCCTGCATTTGTCTTTGTTGAACTGCATCCTATTCTGTTCTACCCACTTTTTCAACTTGTCCAAGAGAATTCCACCTGGATTCATTCCCCACCCTCTAGTGTGTTAACTTTACCCCATAATTTCGTGTCTTCTGCGAATTTGGACAGAGTGCTTTCTACGCCCTCATTCAAGTCACTGATGAAGACACTGAACAGCACAGGTCCAAGGACCAAGCCCTGTGGGACTCCAGTGCCCACATTGTTCCAGGCTGATACCAATCCATCCACCACCACTCTCTGGGTGCAACTCTTAAGTCAATTTGCCACCCACCTGACCGTGTAATCATCTACATCACAGGCACTCAGTTTATCTGTGAGAATAGGATGAGATACCATATGGAAGGCCTTCTTAAAATCCAAGTAGATGACATCTACCTCAATTCCTGTATCTAAGCATTTTGAGACCTGGTCATAAAAAGAAACAAGGTAAGTCAGGCAGGATCTACCTGCTATGAATCTATGCTGGTTGCCCTTCAGCATTGTTTTTCCTGCTGGACTCCCACAAATGTGATCGTTAATAATTTTTTCAAATGTTTTTCCAAGGATAGAGGTGAGACTAACCAGTCTATAGTTACCTGGATCCTCCTTCCTCCCTTTCTTGAAAATAGGGACCACATTGGCCCTTTTCCAGTCCTCTGGAACCTGACCAGAGCACTAAGAGTTCTCAAACAGCCGTGCCAGCAGCTCTGCTATGACACTGGCCAATTCCTTCAGCACCCTTGGGTGAAGATCATCTGAGCCTACTGACTTGACTACATCCAGCCCCTCCAAGTGTCCCTTCACTAAGTCAGCACTAACGGCTGGTTTCCCTTTTGTGCCTGTCTATGATCCAACTGGGAGATTTGTCCTGATCCATGCTCAGGAATACAGAGGCAAAAAACTCATTGAAGAGCTCAGCCTTGTCCCCCTGTATCTGTCACTAATTGCTCTAGTTTGTCCTGTTGAGGTCCTGTGCTACCCTGTGCCTTCTTTTTACTCCCTATATACGTGAAGAAGGACTTTTTGTTGTCTTTAATTTTTGTTGCCAGCCTAAGTTCCATTTCTGCTTTGGCCTTTCTGACTGCCTCCCTGCAAGTGCAGGCCAAGTAGGTATACTCCACCTTGGTAGCTACCTCCTGTTTTCACAGCCTATATGCCTCTCTTTTTGCCCCTAGACTTTCCTGGATTTCCCTGTTCAGCCAAGAGAGTTTCTTGGTCCCTTTCCCTGCTTTCCTGCGCAAGGGGATTGTCTCCTTCTGTACCTGTAGGAATGCTCCCTTTTGTACGACCACCCTTCCTGGACTCGCATCTCACCAATGCTCCTGTTCTTTAGTGCCTCACTAACTAATCACCTGAGCATGCTGAAGTTAGCTTTTCTGAAGTCTAGCATTTCTGTCCTACTGGTTATCTTTCCCACCCTAAGCTGGATAGTGAATTCAATTAAGTGATGGTCACTGTCCCCTAGGTTACCTTGTGTCAGTAGATCCCCTTCCAAGTCCTTCCCTATAACCAGCACCAAATCTAGTAAGGCATTTCCCCTAGTGGGACCGTATACCTCCTGTGTTAGGTGAAGGTCCTGTATGCAGGTTAAGAACCTACGTGACTGGTCAGATCTAGCTGACAACTCCTCCCAGCAGATGTCAGGGTAGTTTAGGTCACTCGTGACAACCATGTCCCTTGAGTGTACAGCCTCTGAGAGCTGCCTTGGGAATTCCAGGTCCAGCTCATCCTCCTGATGTGGCAACCTGCAGTAGACCCCCACTAAACAGTCCCTTTCCCTCTGACCCCCTTGCATTCTGACCCACAGTACCTCAGTGGTATTTTTGGTCAATCAACTGCAAGAGAAGTGTAGAGAAAAATGAATGCCACTGTACTTCATCAATCTGATTGTCCCCCACAAACTGTTGAACAAGATTTGCTCATTGCATCAAGGTATGAAGGCAACTGTAGTGTACCAAATGCCTTTGATATCAGCAATGGGGTGAAACAGCAGTGTGTTTTAGCTCCTATGCTTTTTAGCATCTACTTTTCATGCCAGATTTTTCATGCATTCAAGTACAGTAATGATGGCATTATTTTTTTTGGTCCAAACTGGATGGAGGCTTGTTCAACATCACCAGCGATCCTGGTTTTCTCTGATTTAAAAAAAATCCCCAATTTTTGGTTAAATAAAACAAACCCCAAATCCGAATTTTTCCATGATTTAAATGAAACACCCAGGACTGAGCCCTGTGGGACTCCACTATTTGCATCTTTCCAGAATGATACTGACCCATCCACCACCACCACTCTCTAGGTGCAACCCCTAAGCCAATTTGCCACCCACCTGACCATGTAATCATGTATGTCACAGCTGCTCAAGGTGTTTAATTTTAATCATGGGGAAAAAATGTAACCCCAAATCCACATTTTTCCATGATTAAAATGAAACACCACTAATAGATACCTATTTTTATATCTATATATTAGTGGTGTTGCATTTCAGTCATGGCGTTTCATATAAATCATGGAAAAACGAAATGCCACTATGTATATATCTATATGTTAATGGTGTTTCATTTAAATCATGGAAAAATGTGGATTTGGGGTTGTTTTTTTTTTTTAACTGAAGAGTGGGGATTTTTTAAAATTGGAGAAAACCAGGATCCCTAAACATCACAATGTTTAAAGCAAAAAGCAAGGTGAAAGAACAGGTACGGGGAGACTTCCTGTTTGTGGAAGACATGGCCTTGATTGCCCACAGTGAATTTTCCCTGCAAAATCCCTTGAGCAGATTTTCTGAATCATGCAAGAGCTTTGGGATGGCAATTTGGTCTCAGAAAGACTGTAATCATGTACCAAGGGGTGGAAGAACCAATACCTGACATCACTCTGGTGGATAAATCTCTTGGTGTTGTTAAAAGTTTTTGCTACTTGGGTTCTACGGTGAGCAGGAATCTTGACCTTCAGACTGAACTGACTAGCAGAATCAGAAAAGCAGCTAAGAATTTCAGGCTATTGCAGGAACATGCCTGGAACAACAGCAAACTATCAGCTAAGGTGAAAAGGTGGATCTACAAGACTTGTGTGCTCTCATCCCTACTTTGTGGTTCAGAAATGTGGACTACTTATACTAGGCACATCAAGAGACTGAACAGCTTCCACACGAGATGTCTGTATAAGATCCTGAAAACGAAGTGGGAAGACAGAACACCAAACGCAGAAGGTGGAGGCTGTTCCATTGCACTGGAATTCCAGCATGTCGGAGCACTCATTTATTTGAGTCTGCTGGCTTTCCCTCCCATTCCCCAAGCATGTGTATAAATGCGCAAAGGTAGTGGAGCATGCAGGATTGACACACTTAGAAACCACTATCAAGAAGAGGAAATTGTGATGAATCAGCCATGTCAGGAGAATGACAGGAGACTGTATCCCTAAGAATATTTCATATAGTGAGATCTGAGATGGCTCTAGAAAGTGGGGACTGCCCTCTATGGCAGTACCACGATGTATGCAAAAATCATATGAAGTCGTTCAACATCAACACAGAAGGCTGATAGGAGTACGTAGAATCCTGCCCTACGTGGAGGGAACACCTGGCACTAGGTGTGGCTCAACATGAAGCAGCTTTGATCCAGAGGATGGAAGCAAAGTGAGAAAAAAAGAGAGCAGTGTGCTGTAAATTTGGACAACGTATGGATGTGTGAAACTTATAACAAGCTATGTCGTTCTCAAATTGGGCTTGTCAGCCACAAACAGACTAATCAGACATCTGACTAGACCTTCTACATGTACACCATGATCCAAAGGGACAATGGTTGTCTTCTAAAGATGATCTGGGTGATATGATTGGGAGCATGCTTAGAAAATTTGTGGATGACACCAAGTTGAGTAGAGTTATACATGCTCTAGAGGGTAGGGCTAAGATTCAGAATGATCTGGATAAACTAGAGCAATGCTCTGAAATCAGTCAGATGGAATTCACTAAGGACAAATGAAAAGTCCTGCATTTGGGACAGAATAATTAAATGCAGACTGGAGAATGACTGGCTAGGCTATGGTACTGCAAAGAAGGATTTGGGGTTACAATAGACCATTGTCTGAATATGAACCAACAGTGCGTGTTTGCTAGGAGGGGAGCAAACAGCATCCTGGGTTGTACGAACAGGAGTGTCTCTTGCAAATCAATCAAGGAAAGTGATTCTATTCAAAGCTGACAAGGTCTCACCTGAAGTGCTATGTCCAGTTTTGGGCCCACATTTCAAGAAAAGCATAGGCAGTGTGAATTAAGTCCAGCACAGAGTAACACAAAATATTAAGGAAGATGTAAGATTCATGTGAGGAAATGCAAAAAGAACTGGAGTCATTTAGTCTGAAGAAGAGAAGACTGAGAGGGCATTTAATAGAAGTCTTCAATTGCTTGCAGGGGGATTAGAAAGAGGATGGAGATGGACTTCTTTTCTGTGGCCACTGACTAAAGTAACGACCTCAGGATGCAGCAGAAGAAATTTAGATTAGAGAGTAGGAAGACCTTTCTGACTCTGAGAGTGGCCAAGCATTGGGACGGGCTATCTGGAGAAGTGGTGGGATCTCCACCCCTAGAGATTTTGAGGAGCAGTTTAGACAATCACTTGACTGGGATGGTTCATTCAGGGATGTTCCTGCCTTCAGCAAGGGGTTGGACAAGATGACCTCATGAGGCACTTTCCAGACCTATGTTGAAAGGGCAGGAA
>NW_017729024.1:181112263-181115130 GCF_001723915.1 Gavialis gangeticus | reverse complement strand
TTTAGACAATCACTTGACTGGGATGGTTCATTCAGGGATGTTCCTGCCTTCAGCAAGGGGTTGGACAAGATGACCTCATGAGGCACTTTCCAGACCTATGTTGAAAGGGTATTAAGTGTTTAAACAAAGAGAGAGATTACCAGAACTTCCTTCTTACTTACCACTGCTTGAGACATGCAAGGCAACCAAAACCTAGGGCTATAGTAATTCCTATTCTCTGTAGAGTAGGAGAAAGAATGGTACCGCTGTGGGGGGATTCATTAGTGAGCTACTCCTGTCTTGAGGAAGGCAGTTTTGCCTTGTCCCTGGAGAAACTGGATTGTTGACCACGCAGATTTTGGGTTTACATACTTGGGGGTCACCTAAGTTCTAGCCTAGGTGGCTCCAGTACAGCCAGAAATGGGAACTTGTGGTTATTAGGCCTAGGAACTAATTTATACGCTGGTGTCCTTGGCTGGAGGAATAACATTTGAACTTAAGACTTACACTCAGGGAGACTGAAAGATGTAAAATATTAACCTTGGCTTATTGTGTTTTTCCATCAGTCCGATGCACAGAGGACTGGTGTTTATCTTTGCCCTGTGAAAATTTATGGGCTAACAACGAAAAATGCTGTTTATGCATCAGGTTTTTAAAGTGTGGCTTCACATGTTGTGCCTGCAGTTATTCACAGGTGTAATTTACATCACTTTGTTATTGTGCATCTACTAGTGAGGCAGGGTGGCCTACTACAGTGGGTGCCAACCTTTTTGGCAGGTATGCCACAAATAAGCCCTGTACTTTCCCCAAGTTCTCCTCTGATCCCCTGTATCTGCCCAATCTGTTGCTCTGCTTTCTGCTCCTTGCCCTATGCCCCCTGCCTAATTTGTTGCTCTTTTCTGCTTCCTGGCCTGTGCTTCCTGCCTGATCCTCTGCTTCCTGCTCTATCTGCTGCTGTTCTGCTGGTCCCCTGGTGGAACATACAAAGGCTGCCTGTGCTGCTGCGCATGCTGCAGGCTGGCCACCCCTGACCTGCAAGATCAAACAGTGGATCTATTAGATAAAACTCCATGAATTAAGTTAAATGTCTTGCACCCACTAGTTTGCTGGCTCTTCGTCTTAAATGTCTCATTAATGGTCTGTCTGAATTCCTCGTGTCTGATGTGTCACTGTGGTAGGTCACCACGAGACATGCCAGGATGCTGTACTGGAGCTGATGTAATATAGCCGAACGTTGAGAAATTCAAATCAATTTAGTTTACTGAAAACTCCAGCAGAAAAGATCATGTTTTCCAGGTTAAATACCTTTGTTCCACTTAATACTTCTTTTTCAGTTAATTTTTTTCTACCCACTAATCTGAATTACCAGCATAGGTAATCTTTAACTACTAGCCACAGAGTAAGGCAGGTCACTGGTATTTTCCCCTCTGTGTATTTGCACTGCGTATCTCTATTATCCTTGTATGTCTTCCTTTGCTATACTGTGCTATTAGAGCTGGGTGAAACTATCATTTCCCCCTGTAGGCTATTCCACAATCCTTTTGTTCAATTCAGAGATTCATGTCCCTTGCATAATGTGTTAAACTTTGTGATCCACACAAAGAAGCAACCTAGTGGTCTTTGCCCATATTAAGTGAAGGTACTTCTTCCGTGATTTCCACCAAAAACCATAAGACAAGATTTTTAGCAGGTACAACTCAGAATGGCTACACTGAAACCAGTAGGTCATGGTGAAGGGATGATTTTGGTTACTTCAGCTAATTTATATCACATGAGGATCTGTTTTGGATTTGACCCAGGTTTGCTTGAAAGTTTTGTTAACCTCAGCAACCCTTGGGGCTATTTTTGGGTTTGTAACAGATTACAAAGTTTTATGCATGGGTAAATTATTCAGGTCAGAATGGGGTTAATCCCCAGTGTATTTGATTTCATGCACACTGGAATAAAATCATAAAAACATTGATCAAACCAGTCCACTAATGCATTAATGTACATGAAGATAACAATTATATTCTTTTGGCCTGATCCTGTAGAGAAAATCATTCAAACTTCAAATATATGCTCCTTTGAGGAATGCAGAATCAGATAATGCCTGAATCTCTGTGTTGCCGATGCCCTCACTGTTCCCTTCCACTGTCTCTGCACTTTAGTGTCACTTAAGAAGGAGGTACAGGTGCTCACCATGCCCTGTCTACATTCACATGGCTTACTTAAAGTAAGCCATGTGAATGTAGACCAAGAGTGGTGTGTACAGGCATTCACCACTCCTGGGAGCAAGATGGGGAAACCAGTATAAGTAAAGTGGGTTGGGGAAAGGATGGGGGGGTAATGGGTCTGTAGTGGGGTTTGGCAAATTGGCAGGGAGCTGGCAGGTCTGTGTAGGGAATTGGTGGGTCTGCAGGGGGAGGTCAGCCATTTGGGGTGCGAGAGTTGAAAGGCTAAAAATAGCCTGAGGGGTAGGAAGATCACATTCCCAGGGATGCAGTGAGTGGCTGGGCTTTCCCAGCCCCAGGGCAGCACTCCGAGCGTGTACAGACATTTGATAGATTGGGTTAGCTCATTCCTAATCTAAGTTAGTTCATCTGTTCTGGTGAACCAACTTAGATCAGGCCTACCATTTTGGGGTGATTTAAAGCCCCATGAATGCCTGTACAGATGGATTTAGATCATCGATGATGCATAAGTGTTGACAGTGGGGGGGAACAACTCTGTACTGCTGCTGACTCTGCTGCTGCTGGGTGCTGCCTTTGACCCAGCTATAGCTCTGTGCCCCATGGTCAGTCCAGAAATCGCAGAGCCACTGCCACCCCAATTGCTGCTGGGCCCTGGCTGGGCTGCAGTCTTGAGCCCCATGTCACACCACTGGTACAGAAATCGGGGGGGGGGGG
>NW_017729024.1:181101890-181112087 GCF_001723915.1 Gavialis gangeticus | reverse complement strand
GGGGGGGGGGGGCTGATGTGACACTAATGATTTTGATTGATTGACCTAACCCTAGTTAGGTTGATGTAAAGGTAATGATGGTACACACCCTATATTTTGCCCTAAGCATTTCTCGTTTCAGCTTTGAGGACCCAGTCACTCCTCTCTTAACAAAACTGCTTTTGGGGACAACCAATTGTCATGCAAGTTGATTGTGATAAGCTGGGCTAGGCACTTCACCAGGAAGCCGGAAAGTAAGTCCTTTCTCCCTCTTTCCAGGTGAGGCAGCTGCCGTTTTCTGGTCAGAGGCAGCCTGCTACGGAAAAGATGTTCACGCTGCATTTTCACCTAGCATCCTTTATCTTCTGCTGAGATAAAGAACCAATTTGCTTCAGGTAAGCTTCATTTTGGTGAAATAAACTGAAACTATATTCCAAGGTCTCAGAATCAAATTGAGTGATAGGGCTTGCTTGACAAAGTTTGGCTAAATAAATAATCTCCTCCAATCATGTGTCTAAACTTTTTCCACTACCCTCTCAAAATGGACTCCCAATGTATGCACAATGATTTTAGACCAACAGAGTTGGAGTAGATCACAAAAAGGGATTTTTTCCACCAAGAAGTCCATCCCTCCCCCAAAAAGACCGTGTCCACCCATTAGTCCTTTTGAGATCACATCATTTTCATTTATCACCCAGGTCACTACTCAGAAAGAGAAAGTTTAACCCTCATCTAGCCAGTCTCTGGGCAGGTTCAGTTTTCCCCATTGCAGAGGTTCACTTGTTAGATGCTCGTAGGACTACATCTTTAATTTGTAGTGTTTCACTTCTTTCAAGGAGTGTCAAAAGATGCTATTCCTGCCTGAGTTTTAGTTTATTAATGCTTTTGGTTCACTGCTTATGAATGCCTTTTCTTCACCTTTTGTCTCCTTTTTTCTCAGGTTTTCCCCCTGAACTTCCTTTCTTGAGGCTTTACATAAGACAAAAATAAAGAATTTTCTAGCTTTCACTTATGGGCCATATTTGATTCTCAGTTAGCAGCAGTTGTCTATATAATTGTTAGTTGGAGTGGTTTTTATAGTTGTGTTTAAATGTCTTGTAACTGAGAATAGAATTTGCCCTACGTATCTGTGCACAGTGTATTGCAACATACTCCTTTACTCTTGTTTCGCCTTTTGTGATTGAGCCACAAATTTCAAAACAACTTGACATTTTATTGCAAAGTACTAGACCAGAAGCTAGTCCTTCTAGACCAGTCCTCACTGGTGAGTTTTTCAATTCTGTCTCACTTGTCTGTCTTAGATAATCCAGCTCCATGTACAATAGAGAGCCTTACTTTACTTATGGTGTAGTGTGAAAAAATACTATAACTTAGAAATAAAATCCCAGCAATAACTATTTAGCTTCCTCCCTGAAGACAAGCAGCATGCTAACAATCTGTTGTTATGTTGTAGAGAAAATTACAGCTCATAAAAATTAATCCTTAATATATTATTGTTGTTTTGTATTCTTTTTTTCTCTCTTGTTTACAGATAAGTACAAGTTTTTATCTATTGTACCAGATACCTCCCATGAGCTTAAAAAAACACAGTACCAGATTTTCAAAATTGCACGTGTAATTTGTCCATTCTATTATAAGAATTGTGCATGTATTTGCCCCTGTATCTATGCTATGAGCTCCATCTAGTATGTCACAACAATTAATACCATTTCTTCTTTTCATGACATGGCACCGAGATTGTTGACCATGTCCATATGAATAAAGAAGTCCCAACCCTTCTATAAGAATATGCAGATAGCATGAGCTGATGATACAGGGGTGTTGCTTAAATATTATAAGCATATTTCTTATAATAATTGTGATTCAAATATGTGAAAATGTTTCCAATTTTAGAGCAGACTACATTTACATTGCAGACTCTGAGTCCCATTGTACAAGATGCACAGAAGTCTTGGTCTGAACTCAGGTGAAATCTTAACCTTCTAGAAGTCAAGGGGGCTTTTGCCATGACTGCAGTAGGACCAGGATTTCACCCCAAGTATTTGTTTGACATTTGAAGCTCCAACAGCTTGTATAAAGACAGTTCACCCCCACTTTCTAGAGTTACCTTCTTGTTAACAAGTTAAACATTAAATTGCAGCTGAGCAGATGCATTGTATAGTGAAGAAAGTTAAAAGAATTACCGTTAGTCTCTCATAACAAAATATTCTGGGTTTTTTTTAATAAGTCAGGATGTATTCCTAAAACAACAATGCAGTACTTTAAAAACAAAAGGCTCCTGAGGACTGACAACAATAATTAGTTTCTTCAGATAAAATGTGCTGTTTGACATTTGCTTCCCTCCCCACACCATTCAGAGCTGCTGTCGTTATTATTTATATTAGAGTAGGGCTTAGAGACCCTGGCTCAGAGTAAAGTCCCACTGTGCTAGACCCTCCACCAGAACAAAGCAGGAGACAATCTCCCCCCTAAAATGTTTGCTATGCAAATATATAAGACAGAGGGTGAAAGGGAAAACAGAGATGAAGTGACTTGCTAAGAGTTAAACAGCAGCTTAGCAGCAGAGCTGGGACTAGAACTCATACTTCTACACCGTGAGCTGAAAGCTCTGTGCCGTACCCCTCCCTCACTGTCCCATGGTGGGCTTGATTTGGCTTTAGCTCTCAAAGCTTCATTGTCATTTGCACAATGAGGACTTTACACTGCCCTGGCAGCGCAGCCTTAAGATGGGTAAAAATTGCTCCTGCGTTGGCTGTTAGGCTCTCTGTAATGTACAGTGGTCTTAGGTGTAGTAAGAATCCCAGCAAGCAGCTGCAAAGAGAGAGGAGGGCATGTGATTCTTGATTCCTGTCTGTTGCACTTCTGCTAGCTAGGTGAGGACATCTGCTATGGCATTCAACAATGCCAATAGCTTTTTCACATGGTGTTTTATGTCTTTTTCTTAGTTACAAATACCTTTATCTTAATGAAACCAAAATAAAGGACTAAAATCTCCAGTAAAACGGAGACTAATTCCACACCAAACACGTTGTTGACTTTAACATATGACTTTGGCAAGGAGACCCTGATTCAAGTCCAGTGATACCTCTACTAAGGTGAAGTTTATGGTTCCTTTGGGATTTGTGTGACACTAGCATCTAGGCTGGGACTCCAGACATCAAGTAATTTCCTTAGTGCAGTGTTAGACATATGGCAGTAGGCTCTCTGTGTGCCCATAGACATGTAATTACAGTGTGTTGGAGCAGACTCCATTAATCATGTCTGCTGCAGCATGTTAATTGGTGCGCTCCAGCAGCCTCTGTATCTCATGTGTTCAGTGTCCCCCCTCATGTATTCAAGTGCTTGGTGGGAGCACTTTAACTAAAGCTCATCAAACAAGTTTTAGTTAAAGCGCCCCACCACCATTTTGAAGTGTGGGATGCTGAATACATGAGACACTGCAAGTGCTTTAATTAGAGTGGCTCTCAGAGTTCCTCTGCTTAAAGCATCCCCGCACCCCTACCCTTGGAGCGTGTGTAAAGACACCGTCTGTCTCTGGCATGTTTAATAGCATGTGCTCAGGACTGTGTGAAGCAAACGTGCCATCCATTTTGGGTCATAGCATGCACAGAACAAATGTTGATGTGCCCCACTGCCACGCTGCCTTGTGCAGCCTTCTGACCACGCCAGCTTGTGCTAATGTGGATATTAAAGCTTCATAAATTCTCTCAGGAAACAATTTCATTTCAGTCCATCAGGACAGTGCAACTCTTCCCTCCTGCCTGCCTGCTTATTCCCCTTTCCCCTGCCCTCAGGCAGTCTGTGGCAGAGTTAAAACTGGGCTTGCAAGGTTGCGAGGGGTTTTTTTCCTCCCTTGTCTGTTTGACTAAAGGCAACTTCAGCTTAGTGGAGTGTGGGCCTCCCTCCCTCCCCCACCTGATCGATATTTTAATGTGACTTATCAGAAAGAGCAGTAATTGTTTACTTAAAACCTCAGGATCCCATAAAGGGCGAGGGAAAAGTGTCCACGCAAAACAGAAGCTCTGGGCACCTGCCTGTGGCTGCGAAGGCCCAGTGAGGACGCCTACCTCGGAAATGATGAGCACACGGGCGCTCAGCACAACGTGATGTGATAGCCTGGTGGTAGCCAGCACTCCAAGCATCAGTTGGCTGTTTTGCAGGATGGTAAGTGCTTTCCTGGGTATGCTTCAAGTAAGCAAATGGAAAAAAACCCCTCTTTTGAGGTGGGGGAATTATTGATGAGAAGGAGTGGAAAAGAATTGTAAGTGCAGTAATGATATTATGCACTTCCACCGCTGAAATGTTCTTAAAAGCCTGGTGCCTCTCTCAGATTAAATTGATGTTTTAAATGAAAACAAACTTTTTTTTTTTTACAGTCTACAGGCCCCATCTTGCATTATTAAAGTTGACTGGAGATTTTCATCATCGTCAGTGGGCACAGATAAAGCCCAGTAGAAATCTTAACTGCACCTTGTAAAAGTCATGCTTAAATTAAACCTGATTAGACTTTCCCAGGCTTTGTGGAATGTGTTAGGTTTCTTAACATGTCTTGGGATTGTCCCTTAAGCATTTTCCAGTCCTCACAATGGTTTTCTCCACCGGGGAGCTCTTATGATAACCTGCAGTTGTTTCAACTCCACATTTTAAACCCAAATTCAACAGAAGAGAGGAAGAAAAATGGAGTTTTGTTCTACTGTGGTGTGTATAGTCCACTGTCTCCCTGTGCTGACAGGTAACCCTCTTGTTGCCTTGGCTGTTTGCTGAACTGCCATTTATCAACCTTACAAGGATGATTTCTCTTTCTTTTATTACCATTTGTCTCCTGAAATATGACTCCTGAACTGCTGGGAGCTTCTATGTAAATGTAGTGGCCTTACATGGCAGTGATTGACAAGCCCTGCCCCAGTGTGTTTGCTTATGGTAAGATCTTGTGCACCCCGTTTTGATCAGGTGTTGAGATGAATTCAATAGTGTGGGAAGGGATAAACATGAACATAGTAGAAAATTAGAAACCTCAAATGTCAGTGTGCAGTGCTTGCATCCCTTTTGTATTTGTTTTTACTAATAGTAAAGCAAGCAAAGACATATTCCAAGGAAACCAACTCCAGATCCACAGCTGAAAATGATTTCTTGACTAAATATTTTTTTTTAAATGCAGTTAGGACTCAACTGTCTAAATTAAGGCCCTTTTATTAATGTAGGGAACTATATGACAGCTTGATATCCAGACTGGATTACAGACTCTTCTTCCTTTTAAAGCAGGTTCCCTTTTGGCTGCAATTTCCCAGTAATCTGACCTGTTAGTCCAGACAAATCGGTGTGGCAGCACTGTGCAGGCATTCAAATGCACAGTGATTTACCACTCCAGAGCATGCATGCTTCAAATAAGAGATAAAATAAACTAAGGGTGATAAGGAAAAGGAGTCATTCCCATCCCTTCATCAGCAGGCCTGATGTGCACAAAGGTAAAGATGGTGAAAGCAGGTGAATAATTGCACTGAAAAAGAGAAGCCTAGCATATTAACTGGAAGAAGTAGGTTATTGTTTGGATTGTGTGTCTGCCAAGAGTCAGCTCAGAATTTGGTTAGCTACGTCTACATTAGAAAAGTGATTTGATTTAAAAACAAGCCTGGGTTAACTGGTCCAGCCTTAAATGGTCCTGACCCTAGATTAATCCAATTTATTGGTAACTTACTGATGCAAATGAAACAGAATTATATCAATTTAAGAGCATCTATGTTAGGGGTTTGCACTGGTTTACCTAGATGAATTTTTTAACAGTCTGTATACAGGAAAGATGCAACATTTTGTAGATAGAAGAGTTGGTCGCAGGTTTTCAGCATGTAGCATGTCATGGAGACGGCTTTGTTAGGGCTTTGGTATGTGAACAAGCTCCCGTGAGGTCTATAATGAGGGTAAGGATGTTCACAGTATGAGCTACATTGTAGCAGATGCTAGTGTGCCAATTATACGACAATAGTACCTTACTAGCCCTCAGGGAAAGAAGGATAAATTGCCATGAATAAACTTTACCACAGGATTAAAGTATGATCATGTACAGTTACCATGGTAGAGCTTGGCGTGATACAAATCACTGCCTTCATTTATATCAGTAATTGTTCATGTGCCCATTCCCTAGGAGTCCAAAGGATTCCTCCATTCCCAGTTCTTCCATGACATAATTCATGCTCTTGTTTTTTTCACAAATAATTGGAGCTGTGAAAGCATCAAAAGAAAGAAACCGGATCTTCTGCTTGCCATTGAATGGGATGAAAATAGATTTAGGCCCACCATATATAGCAAATGCTGGTTATTCCTAAATGAGAACAACATATTTGTTGGTGATTGTCAAGTGACTATGTCTCACTTTTATTAATTATTTCAGGAATCCTGGTGAATGTCCTCAAATTAAATATAGGCCTCTTACACACTTCTATTCTGGCCTCACAGACATATTGCGTAAAATATGCATCTCTTAACAGTCTCTGACCCTGATAGTTATATCCATTTGTCAAGAAATAATGCATATAGAGATGACTCCAAGCAATGGACATTTACAACATTCTTCATAATGTGTTTCTGTTACACACGTGTTAGGTGTAATGAAAACTTTTAAGCAACTGATTAGTTCAACATGCTTAATGTGTTTCTGCCACGTTTTCATTTAATCTTTGATTTGTAAAGCTCTAGTATACCCCAGTAGGTACCAGGAAAAAAAATATGGATCTTTGAGAATACGGCACATTAACCACTGTTAGGGCTCTTGTACACACCACGATTTTTGCCCTTTCATGCGTTGCAAATGTGTGTCTGTTTGCACGAGTGGGATTTCCCAATGCTTTAAAAGTCATTCTTGTGCACTAAACTAAAACTCCTCGTACATAATTTAGTTTGGCTCGCCGGAAATTAGTGTTATGTTCATGGGTTCATTGCGTGCAAACACAAAGGCACTCAAAGACATGTAATGAGCCTCTTTGTCCACCAGATGGCGCTGCTACTTTTTTATAGTTCACCCCTTTGAATTGCTTTTACTTTCAAATAGCTTCTGCTTTATTTTTCTTGTGTGGTTTGCCAGCTCCCTGCTTCCACAGCTGTGTGGCAGGGCACAGGCACAGGGTGGGTGGAGGGCCCTGGGCTGGGGAGGTAGTGCTAGAGTGTCCCGTTCTCTTGCAGCACCAGCCAGGGAGCCGGATAAATTTGTTTGAAAACCTAGTGCATGTAAACACAGCTGCAACGCTCCAAGGCTTAATTCGTTTGAAAACCTAGTGTGTGCTATACCTGAAAGAAGTTTCACCAGTTCTAGAGGGAAAAGAGCATTCTATTGTCATGTGAAAATATAGCCTGTTTGCAGTCCATTTATTAAAAACTGACAGAAAAGAATTTTGTTGTTGTTATTTATTGATATTAATGAAGTACCTAACTTGCAGTTATATAAGGTGCCTTTTGCCTGCAAGCTCAGTAGTTCAGTACAGTTAGTATCCACAGTCATCCTATATAAAGAGCTTTGTGGGCTGATAAGCAATTTTTAATAAGGAAAGGGGAAAAAGGAAGAGTAAGAAAAAAAGTTAATGTTAACCCTCTCTGCTTATAAACAGACATTGTGTTTGGAGTGGGATCAGCTGTGTAGGGATGTGTCATCACCTCACTGATCCATTCACTGGTGTCTGTACAGATCACTAGGGTGGTTGTCCCAAAGGGTTAGGTCCCTTCAGGGGTGCTCCTGGTGCTTCAGGGCCTGATCTTATGAGAGAAAGGCAGGGATGCCATCGCACAATACACTTGCCATGGGAGTCCCCTGAAAAGCCTGCCCCCTGCCTCCATCCCCCATGCTTGTAGATGTGTGCCCTGATGCCTGTACCGTGGGAATTCCCTGCAGCAGTTTCCCCCTATACACTCCCAAATGCCTGCCCTAAGAATTCCCCTTGCAGGGGGATTTTTGAGGCACAAAAGTGTGGCCCCTGAAGCCTCAGGAGTGCCCCAGGTTGGGGCGCAGCAATGTGTGTTGCAGGAATCCTTTGCATGGGGGTTCCCCCTTCCATGCTTGCAGGTGCATGCACTAGAAATCCTCCTGCAGGGGCATTACTGGGGTATGCAGGATTTGGTCCCTGAAGTCACTGGAGTACCTGCCCAGGATGCCAGGAGAGTATGAGCAGCCCCAAGCTCAAAAAAGAGGTGCAAAGCGTGACTAGGAATCCCCATGCTCAAAGATTTCTGCATTTGTAGCATGCCATACTTTTGACTCGGATCAAGTGTAGTCCCTGTTCTAATCAGGGAGATACCATGAGCACCCAGACTAGGAGCAGATGTGTGTAGCTGAGAGTGGAGACCTGTTCACTGCACTGTGGACAGGCACCATTATGAGAATCTACTATAGTCTCTGAATGGGAGGGTCTCGGCTACCCAATTTATGGTGTTGGGGGATTAGTTTTGGGTTCTCCCTCTAGCTTGCTCCTTCAGTCTTTTGTGTAGGGGCAAGTGAGACTCGGGACCATCTGAACTCCGAGGCCTCTGGGTTTGGAGCTTGCACGTATGTAAGATGCCTGCCATGGATTTGGGAATATCTGAAGCCCCAGATGGAGTCTGGGAGGATACTTGCCAGCGGTAGCACCACAAAGACTTGAATGATTGAGCTCTACTCAGCTGATTAGAATTCAGAACTGATTTAGCTGATTTTGCCTGAGACATGAAATTATTTAAAAAAACCAAACAAAACAACCCCCCCCCCAAAGGGCTAAGATACCTGTTCACTTGGGTTTTGTGCCACCACAAATTTTTTTATGGCAAAGGCAAAGTCTGTTTGCAACCTCTGACTGTTTTCCTCTTCTTCCTTTTCTTGTTCTCCTTTTCCCTTGTCTCCTTCCCCTTTCTTTTTCAGTGTCGACAAAGAAAGCAACTGTGGCTTTGCTCAGAGCCTATGTGGTGAGGCTGAGGGGAGCACATCAAACATTTATGGTGGCTCACATCATATGGGAAGATCCCCTGAACTTTAGCACAAAGTCCAAGCACTCAGTGAACAGCATGTCTTGTTACAGGTACAGTAAAAACTCTTTTAGCTGCCTCAGATAAAGTTCCCTGTAAATGGAAATGAGTTAAGTGTTCACAGAAGCTCAGAAATCCCCAAGCCTGTATTATGTACCGCAATTTCTATTTGCTTCCTCTCAGAGTCATACTCAAAACAGTGTCTCTGGGCTTCTCACTTTACGCTGCAAAGAAACCTTCAGCCTTTGTGTTTGCAGTTTGAGGACCCCTCCTTAGTACCTAGCACTTTTGTAAATTATACCACATGCCTGTCTGCATCTTTAGGTGTCTGAACACCTTTGTGAGTCTGGTCCTCTGAAACAAAGGTTGAGATTCATCAATATGGGTAAAGATTGCATCAAAGCTTACATAAACAAGGCTAGATTCTTTTACATCTATTAGGCACATAATGCATTTAGGGACCTAAATGCAATTCTTGTCTACCCTGTTCATGTCCCTGAAAACCCATTAATGCAATTACATTTGTAACAACCGCCATCTTACCTTTAAGGCTGTCACAAAAAAAACAACAGGGAGGAGAACCCACTCACATCTTGTATTAACAGTTCTACAGAAAGTGTTGTGGCATCTTTTCTGGTTGCATGCAGTGTCCCGGAGCCTTTCTGGGCCTGCCCTTTGTTTGGCTGGATTTGGTCTTCCAATTAAAAAAAAAAATTGTCACCAGAGGTAATATCCAAAATGGAACATACATAACTAGATTAACAGGATCATTGAATCCAGGCTCTAAAGAGGAAGCTACCTCCAGCTGGAAAATATGATTGATAAAAATGGCTTTTAAAATGGCTCAGAAATATCCCTAGGGAATATGCTGTAGTTTCGTGGAGAAAGGAAGAGAGTTCCATTTACTATTAGTGGGTGTAAAATATTTTCCTTGTTTATTTGTTAGGAAGCTTTTATTTTAGGGTCTCTAACTATTTTTGCATATGTTATTTCTAGGTTTGTGTTTTGTGAGCATATAGGATCAAGAAGATCCTCAGAAGTTCTGAGTACCTGCCCCATCTCCCCGCAGAACTAGTGGGAGCTCCAGGTGCTCAGCATCTCTAATAATAAAATGGTCTGAATATGCCAGGGAAGACTGCCCTTCTGTTGTAATACTTGTGCCCTCTGAACTTGCTCAGGGCTTCCTCTGAAGGGCAGAACCACACATTTATTATTTGGTTGATGAAAGTATTTAGGAAC
>NW_017729024.1:181095052-181096890 GCF_001723915.1 Gavialis gangeticus | reverse complement strand
GACTGCCCTTCTGTTGTAATACTTGTGCCCTCTGAACTTGCTCAGGGCTTCCTCTGAAGGGCAGAACCACACATTTATTATTTGGTTGATGAAAGTATTTAGGAACATGTTTAATTGTATATTTAATTTAATTTATTTAGGAACATATTTAATTCTATATGCAGAGGACATCCTGGTCCATGCATTCATTTCCTAAGGGCTGAGGATATAGTCATCAATTTCAATGCATGTCAGTCTAATTAAGAAAATAATTAAAGCCTGGGATGACTGGTGGAAAGGAAGTACGTATATCCTTATAAGTAATGATGACGGGCCATTTGCTTCCCCAGCACACTTGAGCAGCAGTTATTATTATTGACTTCAGTGGGGGTTTTATGCGCATCTGAGGTCATAATGGGCTTATTATTGAAATGACACACGAGAGGAAGGAGTAAAAAATACCTATATTTTTATCCCACTGAGTACCTCAACTGTTACTGAAATCACCTCTTATTGGGTACTAAGTACTCTGCAGAATTTGGGCCATCAGAAACGTAGGGACATTTGGTCTATCGAAGACAAATTGTAATGAAATGTAGTTCTGTTCTTTCAAAGTAGTATGGATTGTGGGTAACATGTTTATCTTCTCTCACTTCCTCCACACACCAAATACTAGGTGTTGAAGCAAGGAGACATTTTCATTAAGGGTGAGCTCTGCAGACTCGTTCTGGGATCTGAAACACAAGAGTAAAACTTATCTGTGCAGGAGACAATAACTGTCTTGGGGGTTGAGGCAAGACCATGGAATAATCTCCTGAGATTGCTAAGGATTACCTCAATCCCTTCTCCTTCAAGAGCAAGAAGCTTTGTTCTTCCCTCCTCTAAAATTAATACACAGCAACATAGATAATAAAATAAGATAGCCGGCCAAACAAAACCTACCCTACCAAAACAAAAGACTGCCCCAGAAGATGATGAGAGAGCAAGCATGTGACACGTTTGTCACGCCGTGCTTAATGCACCACTGGATGCCATGGTTATGAGTGGTGCATAAGAGCCTCTATAGAACTGAAGAGCCAGGTTCCGTCTTTCTCATGCTTCATGTCCAACAACAAAGATCTTGAAGGACAAATTGTATTCTTCTAAAATTGTGCAACCCCTTCATGGGCGTGCTGTTGACTACCAAGGTGCTATCTGTAGTGTAAGAGGCAAACTACTGAGAAAAGCCAGTTTTCTTGTTAAGGTACTCAACTGGGACTGAGATGAGGGTCATTTCCCATTTGTTTCCATTTCTCTGCGACATGGGTAACTCGAGCAATCTACCTCTATCCCAGTGTTCGGTCAGCTAAAGGGCATACTGGTGTTTACTCCTCCCCATCCTTGCTGTGTTGTGTATTTAGACTGTAAACTCTTTAAAGTGAAGCCTGTCTCTCCTTCTGTGTTGTTACATCCCCTAACACAATGGGGCCCCTGCTCTTACCTGTTACGTGCTACTGTAACAACAAAAAACAAACAGAAAATGTGTTTGAACTGATGTAAGTAATGCAACCGGTGGTATGAGAACATAGCAAAACAAGGTGCGAGTGAAGCATACCTGTGCTAGCTTCATCCACTAACATGGGTCACAACAGTAGTGAACATGTGCTAATGAGAAAACTCACCATGTAGGTCCCTGGAGAGTTTGTAATCTGATTACCACATGCTAAACCTTCACTGTAACCATCACCTGAATTGCTGCTGTTATGCTGGCTAGCTAAATTAGCCTGGGTATGCTCGCACACTTTAATTTCATAGACATTAGGGCTGGAAGGGACCTTGGCAGATCATTGAGTCCAGCCCCCTGCCCAAAGGGCAGGAAG
>NW_017729024.1:181081454-181085022 GCF_001723915.1 Gavialis gangeticus | reverse complement strand
GAATCTATGATCATGCAGATTTTTATTTGAAATCTCTGGGTTAATCTTGTGAGTTACAGGTGACTGGTAGGGGGTGCACGGGGGGTGCACATGCCCCTCCGATGGGGCCGGTGCCCTCCCCCGATGGCTGACACTGATGCTGTTGGTAGCGCTGGTGCCCCCCCTGACAGGGCAACCACCGTTGGCAGCTTCTGCGGGTGCCCCCCAGATTCAGGAGGCACCCGTCACTCATGTTGTGAGTCATGTATAGGTGTTTGCATGTCTAACATGTCCCATGGCACCCTAGTTGAAAATCACTGCCTTAGGCTGACTACTATACAAAAGTGAGATTAAATGCACTGTAATTTCATCTTTTGGGAAAAGCTGGGTTATATTTCTTCATCTAAAAATGGCCAAAATATGGTATGCCGAGTAATTGCTGGTCAATATAGAGAGGAAAATGCTTTAGGTATGTGAAAGATGAGAGCAGAATCCAGAGCTATTATTGCAAATCTTCTTGTGCCTAAGTTTACAAAATATTTTACACTTATATTACATATTTTATATATTAAGTCGTGTGTGTGTGTGTGTGTGTGTGTGTGTACCAATGTTAGCTGTTCACTGATATCACTGAGTAATTTTGGAACTCCTGTTTTAATATGATTATTTAAAGCTGAAGTCCAGGGTCAGGGTGCCATTTGTTAGGCAAAGTTTGGAGAAGTAACAAGAGAGACAGTCTCTGTGTCTGAGAGCATGCAGTCTGCATGACACACAGCAGAGGGTGAAAATGGCAGTCAGATCAGAGTGCAGGAAGGGAATCTAATAGAATAATAAAACCAATAAGGTTGAGTTTAGCAGAGAAACAGATACCTTAGTTCTTCACTGCCCTAAATAATACCAGATAGTAATGACTGGGGAATATCATGGAAGAGTTCAACTGAAAAGCAGTTGGGATGTTTTTAAGCTAAAAAGAGTTGGTAAGTCAGTTTTTCTGTGGGCATGTCAGTATTTATGTATTTCAATGTAATTCCACTGAAAGCTGAACTCAAGTGCAACATCTGAGAATAAAAAGATTGTTTTTAGGAAGCATGAAGTGATTTTGAGTGCAGATTTTGTTCTGTTACAGGCAGCTGATTGCTAAGTTTTCCCATTAGAATCACTTTGGAATGGATATGCTGCAGATACGTATTTAAGATTTGTTACTTGAATTGTATCATTAATATATTTTCAGTAGGTTATCTCTTTACTATTCTTATTAATTAGGAAACAATGTAAAATCGATAATCTCTTGGGCAGTGGGAAAGCAAATAGTTTCAGTAGCTGTGAAAGATGTGCACATTGTTAACCTTCAGATGTAGACCTGTTATTATACAGGGCTCCACATGCACATTTATTCTTCAAGATCAATAATAAGAAATCACAATCAGCTGTTGAATAGTGATGTCAGCACTTAGCTGAACTTTCTATCCATCAAAGTATCATCCATCAGAGTGCCATTCATAACCAGAACAAGCGCCAACTCTTTATTTAGAGTCATTCATTAACCCTGGGTCAGTGGCCTTTGAGAGCAATCCCCCACAAGGGAAGACATTTATAAGACGCATTTATACTGGTTATGGTGAAAGGGAAAGTGCTCCTCTTCCTTAGGAAGAATCATCTTCTCCACAGAGACCTTCAAAGCATGCCATTCCATGAATACACAACACAAAGTAATCTCCCTGCAGACATGGTTCCTGCCCAATGCCATTCATTGACTAACAAAGTTTGGACTATGAACGTTTTCTAATTTTTGGATTAATGAATAAGGAAGAAAGTGAGGCCCTCATACTTCATTGACTGCTGCATGGGTGCACCCAGGTTTCCCCATGGTGCTGCAAGAGTTCCCCCATTTCTGGAATCATTTGCAGGATTAAGGCCTTTTCCTTTACAGGTGAGGACCACATTTCCTACTATGTTCTCTCATCAGTAGTGAACTCATCAGGTCAGCACAATGGAGAAGTGAATTTTTTAGTGCATCAAATGTCATCCCAGATGAATCTCTTGGTTTTGTTTTGTTCTGAATTAGCTTATAGTTTGCTGCTTCCCAAAGGTCTAAGATAACAGAAGTAGGCAGCAAATACAGGTTTCCCTTGATTTATGCTGTACATGCATTCCCAGAGAATGGCGCATAAATTTAATTCACATAAAGTGAACCCACTTTACCATGTAACAAATAGGGATAGGTTCCCATGGTGGTGAGGGAGGAAGGGAGTGAGGCTGGGACTAAGGAAGGGGCGGGGGGAGGGGTGCCGCTCTTGGGGCTGCACAAGGCAGCAAAGCAAAGGGAACCGAGCGGCACTCACTTCAGCCCCAGTTGCAGCGGCCCTGCGAGTGGCTGGTGCCAGCTGCCTGCAGCTGCTGGGCTGCACCGTGCTCTGCCTGTCCCCACTCACCTCTGCTCCTGGGCTGCACCATGCCCTGGTGCAGGCATCTAGTGTTGGCTGCTCCCCAGGGCTGCTGCAGCTGGGGCTGGAGTGAGTGCTGTGCCCTGCGTCGCCCAGGGCTTGGCTTGTCCACACTCACCCCAGCCCATGCTGGAGTGGCCCTGAGAGCAGCTGACACCAGCTGCCTGCACCAGGGCATGGCGCAGCCCAGGAGCTGGGGTCAGCCCAGACGCGGGGGGACAGGCGAAGCATGGTGCAGACCAATGGCTGCAGGCAGCTGGTGCCGGCCACTCCCAGGGCTGCTGCAGCTGGGGCTGGGTGAGTGGGACTACAGCCCTTCTGCCTTCCCCCACAGACTTACCTGCTTGGGTGGGGGGACATCTATGCTGATCGCATAAGAGTGAATTTACCTTGCATATAACGAATTATGGGTCTAAATATGCTCATTGCATAAGAGCAAATTTGTATATAAAGAACCCGCATAAATCGTGGGAAACCTGTAAAGAAAGAGGGAAAAGGAGAATGATGTAAAATTAAGCATCTTAAAACACACGGAAGTGGCAAATTCTAATCACTCCCAGTCATGCCTAGCAGATGTTGAATGTCTAGAATTTTCCTGCTCTGGAAAGTCAGAGAGAAGCCACTCTGCCGCTCGTACATGACAGACGTTTATGATGTAGCAAAAGATGTCTGACCAGATCCACATACCAGCAGACATTGAAGGCTCATAGGTTTCAAAATCCTGGTTGGGATCTGAATTGTGCAAATAGCTCCAATTTTTCAAGTGCACCATCTCTCTACCTCTTTATCTCACTCTGGGAAGTGATAACCAATTCCAGCATGTGAACCCTCCAAGGTGTTAAGGCACCACTGCATGACATCATAACCAGACTCAATGGCCTTTAAAGGCTCTAGCACAGGGATTTTCAACCTTTATTGGTTGCTGTACCCCCAGTGGCTGGTCGAGAAGCAGGGAGTCCCCTGGCCAATCGACAAGCTGGGGAAGTCCCCTGGTGGCCCATCGATGAGTGGGGAGGGTAGTCCCCAGTGTGCGGCAGCAAAACCAGAAGCACTGGCAGCAAAACTTGAAGTGCCTCCCACTTCTCTGCACTGCTGCCACGTACCCCTGGTTGACAATGCCCTAAGTCTAGCGCATGCCCTCTAAT
>NW_017729024.1:181058986-181076454 GCF_001723915.1 Gavialis gangeticus | reverse complement strand
ATCGATGAGTGGGGAGGGTAGTCCCCAGTGTGCGGCAGCAAAACCAGAAGCACTGTCAGCAAAACTTGAAGCGCCTCCCACTTCTCTGCACTGCTGCCATGTACCCCTGGTTGACAATGCTCTAAGTCTAGCGCATGCCTTCTAATTCTAATGCCATTTTCCTTTCCCAACCAAACATAACAATGAGAATGATAAACATCAATATCTACAATATTTCAAACACACACACAAACAACCTACCACCAATGTTCAGTTAAGTTTTTAGGGTTAGCACTGTTACACAGACCTGAAATCCTCTTGTAGGACACCAGCACAACAGTTTTCAGGTGGCAGTAAGTTAATTGATTTTGTGCCGTGATTTTCCTGCCCCTGCCTTTACCTCCCCCCCCTCCCACACACATACTTTTTTTTAAATCTGATTTTAAGTTCTCTGTACTTTCCTGCTTCACCGATCTTTTCTTGTAGTAGTTTAGATTAAGATTATTTTGTGAATAAGAAAGGCAGAGATGCTATCCAGTCATAGGATTTTTTCCAACTGGGTGAGTTCACATTTTAAGAAAAGCTGCCGAGTTGGTAGCTCAGTCTTTGAGACTGTCTGGAGAACAAATGTACATCAAAATCCTCACATGGCTTAATCTTCTTTTACAAGGAGTTTAATTGGGAAAAAATACATCAAAGAATATGAGTATCATAAGGATTGCAGCTGTTCACAAAGAATTAGGAAATAAAACAAATATTCTAATACAATTTTGAGGCCACTGCCAGTATTGAGCACTAGTGCAAAACCTTTACCCCATGGTCATCGTAGTTTCATGCTGATGTAGCAGCAGAATGCCACGGTATCACTGAGCTAAACCTGTAGTTGTTGCCAGGAGAGGAGGAGTGCTCTCCTTGTACGCAGATTCCAAGAAACAAAATGTACAAGTGCACCGATCTAGCCAGGCACTGACGTATATAAAAATGCTTGAAAATTAATCCAGACAGAGCTGAGTTTGTGTTTGAAAAATGGCTTTCACTGGCTTTGAAGTTTAGCTGGGTAAGCCATGGTCTCAGCTGTTCTTTGTTGCTGTTATCAAAGAATGGCTTCAAAACTCTGAAAGCTCACACTCTGTACTCATGCCCTTCGGTATCTGTGCATGCTTCTAGAGAGTTCTTACAAAGTGGTTCAGTTTTTACCAGATGCCCTAAAGAAATGAAGTCTCTATGTTTTCTTTGTTGTATGTATGCTGGACACCGTTTTCTTTATGTTAGGTAAGGCTGGCTGAACTTTGCTTTTCATCACTGTTGGCTTCCTCTGTTTGACGCGAAGAGATTTCAACCCCAGCATCTCACAGTACTTATTGCACTGGTGGAGGGCTTTGAACTGATCGATGAAGGAAATGGAGCAGTTTCCTTTAAAGCCTTTGTATCTGTAGACATAAATGCCAACAATAAGAGAATGAATAAATAATGCAAATAATAAGAGAAAATGCAAATAAACAAAATTTGGTTTTCTTTTCAGAGGTTCTACAGAGTGACTGTTGTCTCATAGGCTAGGGACAGAAGTTACACATAAACCAGTTTCAGTGATCAGAAACTGGTTTAAATCTGTAACAGAATAGAAGTTCAGTGAGCATAAACCAGTTTCAAAATGGCTGAAACTGGCTTAAGATAAACCTGGTTGAATGTAGTATCAGACTTAACTGATTTAGGTCAAACTGGTTTATGGAACCTCTGACTCAGATCCCATTATGGTTCAAGTTAATCAGAGTCAGCATCCCAGCATTGTGTAGCCCTGTGCTTGTCTGTGCTGTCTGCTCCAGAGAGCAGGGCTGGCCCTGCCCCTCTGCTCCCTAGCTGGAACAGCTGGCCAGGGAGGCAGTGCCAGGTTTAGGCTTGAGCTACTTAAGCTACATTTTAGGGCCTCACAATATGAGAGGCCTCTAAATAAGAAAAAAAACCTGGCTCGATATCAAGTTTTATAATAATCAGTTAGCAAATAAAGGAGATAAAGGAGATATGGGGAAATGACTCTCTAAATATGGACATTTTTATTCTAACATGACAAAAATATACATACGTTGAATTATTTTTATCATATGCGGCCTCTTAAAATGGACGTAGTTTAGGGTCTCAGCATGTCATAATCCAGCACTGCAGGGAGGATTAAACTTCCCTTCCCCTGAGTAGGGATCTGCCCTGCCCTGCTTACTTCATGCTGGCTACAACTATAGACTACAAATCCCAGAGGCACCTGGAAGCAGGAAGAGGAAGTGATGAACAACTCTGCAGAGTCCTGCTGCTGTGATTGTGGATTGCAAATCCCAGAGACCTCGAGGGCAGCAGGAAGAGGAAGTGAACACACAGTCCATGCAAGCTACGTGCCAGAGAACCATGCTCTAGTGCTCCCTGGCTTCTGGCTTGAGCCACTGCAGACATGTAGCTGCATTTCCTAAATCAAAAATAAATGTCTGTTCATTTGTTTTTTGGTACCAATCTTTGCACTTTAAACTAACCTTCAAAGACTGTATCATTTCAGCCTCAGGCTTTTTGACCATCTGTACTAAGTCATAAAGAACTCTGAAATATTAAAAACTTCTTGTGTACCTCAGAGGCATCTCACGACCATTTTATAGATGGGTACACCAAGGCACAGCGCATAAAGGAGTGCACAAGGCCAGTCAGTGATTCCAAAGTAGGGCAAGAAATAGGCTTTAGGGCCATGTCCACATGTGGTTTGAACATCTGGTACCCAACTAGCAGTTGTCCCTGGAGAATGCTCATGCCATGTGCCCTCTGGCATGCGGCAAGTTACCCCAGGGGCAGTAGGGGAGGCAGCCTTACCTGGGGGCCTCCCAGGGCTGTAGCAGCGGCAATTCTGCCATACTTTTGTTTTTTTCTCCACAGGTTTATTTGACCCTGGATATTCAGGGGTCAAAAAAGCCCTCTGTGCTACTCCCTTGAAGTATGGAGAACAAGTCTGCCACACCACCTACTGCACAGCTGTGCTCATCTGGATGCAGCCTAGAAGTCCTAGGCTGGGTATATTCCTGTGCCCTGGGTCCTAACTATTCCTCTTCCACTTGCAATTTCCATCTGTGGATAATATAACTGTCAACTAATTTCCTTGTTACAGAAGTGTAGAAACAACAACCAATTACAACACCTTTACAAAGTGCTTGTGGGGTACCACAGAAAAAGCTACAGATGTGGGTAAGCTGTAGCTGTGGTTATGAGGAAGATTGGCTTGACTGCATACACAGACCTGGCATAGGAAACCTGGGCTTTTAACCGAATCTGCAGGCAATCTCCAGGAAGAGCTGCCCTCAAAAAAATTCACCTGGTAGCCTCCAAAGTAAAACACCACACTCATTATGCAGTCCTAATCCATCCTGGAAAACTCATTTCTCAGCCAGGCAGCTGGGTTAGTGCTAATGAAGATACTGCTGCTCTGAGAAGATGTATCCAATCTCCATATGACAGATGGGGCTGTCTGTTCTAACACACTTCGCAGAATAAATTCACTGAAGGAGGCAAGCTTAGTGGCACGGAAATCGAAAAATCTCTCTTAAGGGAGGGTGACAGTATCTACCTCCATCTACCTCTTACAGCTTTATTTTGCATCTCTATTGTTCCTTTAAGGAGACAGACAAGGAAGGTTGAAATGTCAGGCTGGCTGCTCTCCTAGCATCCGCAAGCCCATCTGAGATGAAAAGGCCACCCGGGAACTCCTGTGTGTCAGATCATGATGGAACACATAATTCCACAGTAGGCTGGGAAAAGCTCTTTGATGAATCATACCAACCCCAAGGTTTCTCAAACATACCCAAAATGTAATACATGCTGTAGGCTCTGCTGCCTTCCTGCCTGTTCACACACAACACAGAAATGATAATGGGTTTGCAGAATTCATTGCTTTCTTACAGCCCCCCAAAATATCATGCCTCCTGCACTTAAACACATGCAGACTATCTTGCCCATACAGCACAGGTCTTAAATAAGTTTAAAGAAATCACTGCAGGCATCATAAGTGAACACCTTGCACATACGAATAAAGAAATTATATACCCTCATCATCTCATTGGTGACCCTTACTGAGATGAAATTCAATGGAAAAGGGCTTAAAAAAATCCAGGCTATTCATTATAGATCTTTGTGCCGATTTTTTGTCTTCCCACAGCAATCTCTTAGTTTCAGCCCCTTCTCTACGTTCCCTTTGCTGCTATTTTTGAACTGAGATTCATTTAAGCCTAGCCAGGTTCTGCCAAGTCTCAGCTGCCTTGAAAGTAAATCAGGTGTTGCATCCCCCTGCTGTAAACTGAGGAGGTCTCAGAATGGAGTCAGTGGGAGCAACTACACATGTGCTTTAATGCACATTAGCCCATTTTAATGTGCAATGAAGCATCCCAAAAAAATGCACTTCTGCTAATGTGCATTAAAATAGGCTAATGAGCCTTCTTCTAGTACTTCACAATGGAAGTATAAATTTAATACAAATTAGCAAAAGCACATTAATGAACATGTAGACGTGCCCACTGAGGCCACAGAATGAGAGTTGATTCCCATGCCCGAGCAGGGGATGGTGTGTAGCTGTGCGTCCCTGAGACAAATGCTGCTCAGAGGCAACCCCTGAGTTACAGTTTCCCTATACTGCACTCTTTGCACTTTAGCAGCCTAGTGCCCTGACTCATTAACTGAATTGGTGCCTGTAATTCACTGATTAGCATATTACACACCTTCTTTGAGCCCAACTGGCAAAAGGTATGAGTGAGTTTCAGGTGTCAGCTAGAGCTGACTTCAGCTCAAGCTGGAAAGAGCCATGATATTGCTTATGAAGATCTCCAGTTCATTCCTGGTGTCAGACAAGCCTGTCCCCACTGCAGCCAGCTGGTTCTGGTCTATGGAAGATGTAGGAGGCAGAAGTGGATCCGTGGTTACCGGGTGGCTATCAGTTGTACAGTCTGTGGTTTCCTCTAACACTCTGACTTCATTTGTTTAGGGCAGTGGTTCTCAATCTTTTTATGCTCAAGGCACCCCCTCATCAGACTTAAGGCACCCCTCCATAATTTTTGTGAATTGAGCAGTGCCCCACTTCAAAACCTATTTTTTTTTAATTACAGGGCATTCCTCCTTGCAGAGGGGGCAGGCCGTTGGGGGGGTGGGAGGAGGAGCAGCTACGGAAAGCCTGAGCTTGCTCTTACCTGCTGATCTCCTCACACCTGAAACTTGAGCCTGACTTTATTTGCTTATCTCTTCCCACCTTACTTGCCCCAGCATCCTGGTTGAGAATCATTAGTTTAGCACATCGATTGGCACGTCGTACCTTTACTGTGCACCTTGCAGTCAAAATGCAGGGAAATTATTTGGGGGATCTGTGAGGAAAGGGAGATAATAGAGCCTTGAGATTCCCAAACTAAAGCCCTAGGTAGAGGGAAAAAGACCACTGTCACATTGAAGCGTTGTTTTTTCTCACAGGTGAATGTGCCTGTGCTTGACAAGAGATTCTCCTTTGCATCAAACTCAGGAAAGCATGACTCTAACTCCAGAGCCACTCCTCCCTAGAAGGCATGTGACAGACATACGCACTAGGCCTGTGCGAATAGGGAAGTATTTGATTTGGATTCGGCCAATTTGGCCGACAGTGATTCGATTCGGTGATTCGAATCACTGTCCCCATTTGATACGGCCAGATCGGCTTCGAAAGATTTGGTGCTGATTTGGAGAGATTCTGTGATTCGGATCGGCCGGGGAGAGGCAGGCACAGCCGGGTGGCTGCAGGTTCTCTCGTGGCTCCTCCAATTGTACGTGCCTCTCCTCAGGCGGGGAGAGCCGCAGGAGAAGCCCCCATGGCTGCCCTGCCCAGCCCCAGCCTCGGCACTTAAAAAAAAAAAATGCTCCACAATCACCGGCTGCAGCCGTCACCTGGAGCCCAGCAGCGCTCAGCCCCAGCGGCCCCGGCTCCCAGACAGCATGCAGTGCCCTGCCAAGCCACGCTGCATCTGTGCCATGAGGCAGCTGCCGCACGGGTGCCAGGCAGGGGGGGTGATCATGCATGCTGTCTGGGAGCTGGGGCCACTGGGGCTGAGCGCTGCTGGGCTCCAGGTGACTGCTGCAGCTAGTGAATGCAGGCTTTTTTCTTTTTAAGTCCCAGGAGGCTGGGGCTGGGCAGGGCACCCATGGGGGCTTCTCCCCTGGCCGATTCAAATCTCTGAATCTTTTCCAAATCGATGCTTCCAATCGATTCAGAGCTTTTAGTGGGTCTCCTGATTTGATTTGGATTCAGGGATTCGGCCCCTAAATCAGGCCAAATTTCCTCTGAATCAAATCGGTAACCAAAGCTTTGCACAGCCCTATTATGCACCTCCTCTTTTCTTGCTCTTTTTCTAATGTTGTTAGGTCATGTTAATCCTGCCTCCTTGCTGAGCCTGAGACTGCTGCTAGGAGCCACCCACCAAATACATGCACACTCACTTCGGCTCCATGCAGGCCCAGCAGTCAGGTAGTGGTGGGCAGCGTAGAGGGATCCTGAGACATGTCCCAGACCCCCAGTCCAGCTCCCAGGCTCTCTGACCCAGCACTGGGACATATTCTGAAGACGCCTCTAATAGGGATGCCAACTCTGACTGAAACTATTCTGGGAGATTTTTTTTCCCAACATGATGTAATGTCATTAATTATACTGTTCAACCCATTCACAATATCAATCTCCTGGTTGCTTTCAATAGTTACCGGGAGATCAATGCCGATTCTGGTAGACTCCCGGCCAGTCTGGGAGGGTGGGCAACCCTACCTCTAATTCATCCATCCCTTTGTTGGGCTTGAGTATGGGCAGAGCTTGAGTGGGTGGGTACAGCTAGTTTGTCACAGTGAGCCCAAACTCAGCAGGCAAGCACTGTATGCATAGCTGTAGTATGCATCTTTAGTCTATAACTTGTTCCTACAGGGGTCTTCTCATTAGTTAATCATAGGTGCTCAACCAATCACTGCACAATCATGGAAGCAAAGGCCAAATTCACTGTCAATACTAGTCGCAACAAATACTTCCACTAGCTGTAGTTAAAAGTCCCTTTTGCCCGTCACGGTGTGTCACGATTCTGTGCGCTGTAGCACTGTGCATCAGGTGCTGGTGTGTGAGTGGATAATGAGTCTCCATGATACAGAGAGCTTTTGGATAGCATCTGTTTCCTTTTATATCTGAAATTCCTGTTTCTGGCACTGGACTGAGGGAGAGGCTGCTTTTCTCCTTCTTTGTGTGTACGGCTGAAGTTGAAATGCTAATGCCTGGAATCTCTAAAGCCATTAGTGAAGCGACAGCCGGCATGGCAGTGAGTGATGGTGGCTTTAATTTATGACTGTTCTTGCCAGTCTGTGTGAAAAGACTGATTTCAGACTCATGAATGTGGCATTTCCTCCATGCAGTCTCTGATTAGTTTTTCAAGGTGAGAGGGGGAAAACAGTTTCTTTTGTTCCAAGGAGCAACGTATATGAACACTGTGTTGCTGCTGTTAGGATTTTTTTTCATGTGCCCTTCTTTCCTTATGAGAGGTTTGTGTAGTGCAAAATATGGAGAGTAACACCTTATCTGCTGGAGATAATTTTGGCTTGAAAAGGCTCACTTCAAAAACCAACACTCTTTCTTCATGAAATTAGTAAAAATACCCTGTATGCAATAATAAATAATTAACTCTCACATCAGCTAACATCCCTGTAGGATTAGAATGGACTTCAGTTTGCTGTTGATTTCACAGGGCATACTGGAAAGAAATCACAGTGAAACCTTTGCATCTTGAATACTAGGGTAAACCCAAATTTCCAAAAGTGTTTCTTTGATCCTGGTTTCCTCCAGCTTTGAGGACTAAATGTGAGATGACCCCATCATTCGGATTTTCACTGGTACTGAGCACTTCAGAGCTTCCAGTGACTTCAGCAGGAGTTTCAGGCGCTCAGCTAAGATGTCTCCAAACAGGCATCCAGAAACTGAGGTACTGAAAATTAGGAGTCAGTTTTGATATTCATTTTAGTTCATTAGAATTTCAGGGAAATTAGTTTAAAAAACTGTTTACAAAATGTAAACTATTTTCCTTTTAGCAACATCATCCTTGCCATTCACTGCATTCCTATTGAAGAGCCCCGTTGTTCAGTCAGGGAGCAGTGATAATATCGTGGGATCAATTGCACACCATGAATAGCAAATATTCATTGGATATATTCAGCAAATGGTGAATATGTTTGCAGCAAAAGGGATTAATGGATGATGTATGAAAAATGAAACCAACGTCTTTTATATGTAGAAAAATTGATTAATATCATCTACTAACACCACGGATCCAATTGTATTCACAAATCAAATCCCCCCCTCCCCAGCCTCCATTTCCCTCCTTCCTTCATAGCTGCCTTTTGTTCGCTTTTGTAACTAGAGATGCGACTGAATCAATACCTTAGATCCAAACACCACCAGACTTCGAAGGCTGGGAAGTTTCAAAACCCTGGTCTGGATCTGAATTGTGCAAGTAGCTCTTATTTTTGCATAGGACGATCTCCTTCTATGTCTTTACATCACCGTAGGCTGTGAAAACCAATCCCTGCATGTGAGCCTCAGAGCCACTGGGGTGTTTCAAGTCCAGATCCAGTTTTTGCAGACTGTAGCTCATAGTTTCTATACAGCCTTCCTTCACTTATGCATCCAGAATGCATCATTTGTTCTACACTGCCTTTAATGACTATAGCCAGCTTGGCAGGATGCATGAGTCTAATTCAAACCATTCTGCTGCTTGTGGCACATGTAATCAGGGACACGGCCTGCATCAGTGCATGCTTCCTAAAGTGGAAGTGTCCTTACGTTGCTTTTATCTACTCTGTGTTCAATAGCATTAAGTGATCAACCCCCTCCTCCTGCCCCCTCCCCCCAAATATTTCCTCTGTTGTCTAACATACCACATGGTATTGATTCATGGCTGGATTGCCAACAAAAACAGCTAAAGATCAAATCCTGTCTCCAAAATAATTAGAGATGAACCCAAACCATTTTCCCTGGTACCTGGGGGAGTTTGAATTTGGATTCAGATTTAAGCATTGTAGTGCTTTCCATCTCCACAAGGGGCCAAACTAAAGCTGTCAACACTTGAAGACTTAGAGGACTTTTCAGATCCATATTTGGCAGCTCTAGCTCTTTTTGATCATAATGATTGGGGGATGAAGAAGCATATTGTATTCTCATTTCCTTCACATTTTTCATCACTCATGGCAGCTCCTAGGTACTTCATATACTAAAGTACAGTATTTTACCTTTCTAATTTGCCTTGATACTTACAAAGCAGCTAGAAAGCAGACTCCTGTTCTTTTTTTAATCCACCAGAAATATTGATTACATATCTTATTTATAAAAGGAAAATATGTCAAGTTTGGTGCTCTCCAGTGGTAGATTTCTTTGTGCTTTTGTTCTACAGTTAAACTTTGCCCTCTAGTGGTAGCATTTGTATTGCAACCATTTCTATTACAATTTAATTGACGTTGGCTTCATGCTTTTCCCCCCTCCACTGATAAACAGGCATGTGAAACAAAGCACTTACTACTCAGAAAAGTATTAGACAGTGTAAGTATCTTGTTTATTCATAACCCATGGAGAGAGAAATAAAACAGACAAGTAAATAAATGCTGGCTTGTGCAATTCATTTTGGTTCAGGCTGTCATTCTGGCTCATAAAAAGATTAATGGCACTGAGTAATACTAAAATTGTAATGCAGAATATTAATCTGTGTTGTCGCAAGATGTATTGGCTGCTTGTTTTAAGCCAATGGAGAAAATAAATTAACATGAATAATTCATGACAGTTGTATTTTTGGCTTTTGTAAATTCATCAATAACAATTTACATGGTGATATATTATTTTTCAACTTAATTATATTAGGAGCATAATGCAGATTTTATTTTATTTTATTTTATTTTAATGTATTTTATTTTTGCCAGTCACAGATACAGAGTTCTCAGGCTGAATGTAGCGGTTTACTGAATTGATGTATCAAACAGAAATGATTCTGAACATTCTTCATTCAGCTAGGATCCTGGTAACATTTCCCATAAATATTTTGCTTACATGTGGTTTATATAGGCTCAAAACATTAGAGATAACAGTCACTTATGCGATCAATGAGTTCCCCTTCCCTGCAAAGGCAAGCTGAACCCGAAAATAGAATTTCTATTGGTTGTAACACTGATGCATTAGCTTAATGTACTTTCTATCAAATAGAGTGAAAAGTATTGGGACAGTTATCAGGCTTAAAACCTAATACAAATGAACATGCATCCTTTAATATAGAGATTTACCCTCTCACACTTGTTTCTATGGCAGGGTAGAAGTTAACTGTTATGAATGGCTACTGCCTGTTTCTTCCTGCTTTCCAGGTTCTGGTAGAAATTAAATTAGAGGCATCTGGGTGAGTTATGAAAACATGGGGAAAAGATAAGACCAGCAAAAAATATGTTGTACTGAAGAAATCACACTAGCTAAAAGTTATTAAAAAAAGATGCTAGGATTTGTTAAAGTGGTTAATTAAAACAGAAGGTATCTGTTATAGTGATTCTTATTGTAGGTTTTACTGTATCCTCATTTTCCTACTTTGTTTTTCTGTCCCTTGGTCTGTGTTACTTTATCAGGATAATCTTTTCTAGGGTGTTTGAGTAATAACATTAATTAAAACCTTAAAAATCACTAGGTTCCTGAGTATAGTTTGCTTAATTAAAACTTATATAACTTCTCTGTTTCTTAACAGGATGATGAGAGACAATTTCAACAATTCAAATGATTTCATTTTGGAACCCAAGCTAAAAAGCAAATCAATTTAAATGTTGTTAAGTGTGGCAAGTGGAAATATCAAGGTTTTTCTTAGAATATTCCATCATTGAACAATAAAACAATAAACAGAAAACGTTTAGTTAAAAAACGAGTTTTGCTTTCTATACCTCTGGTGTGAAGATGAGCACATATTCAATAAAGAGATCTGTTTTTGTACATGTGATCAGCTCTATTCTTTGTACAGATTTCTCAAGGGAGAATATAACTTTAAGCTGGTTGTCACAGACATTTCCCAAGGGGCTGTGTAGGAGGCCAGGAAACAATTTTGACAACATATACAACAGATCTAGAAAGAAGTGTACATTACTCGGGGTGAATGTGCTCAGAAGGAGCAGTCTTCTCTCTCTCAGGTGCGACCTTTCACTCTGGAACTCCCTGCAGCAAGTTATTGTTGAGGCAAAGGACGTAGCAGGTTCCAAATAAGGGTTAGATATTTGTATGTATAATGAGAATATCACTCATAGTTGTATTTCTTGTTATAAATGATTTTAAAAGTTATCACCCCTTCTGTTTCAGGTAATAAGCCAATGATTAACAGTGGGTACATCTACACATGCAAATGCTGCTGGATGGGTTTACTCTAGAGTTATTTACTCTGGAGTAAACCCACCCTGGGTAGGGGTCTACATGTACGTGCATTTGGGAGCAGATTTGCTTCCAATGGGAGTAGCTAGGAGAAGCATGCTCCCGCCCTGGTCTGTCCCCCTGCAGCAGACAGGAGGAGCTTTAGGCTCCCCCTGGGAGCTAGCTCAGGGGCTGGCAAGGTGTACAGGGCCAGGAGACAGCTGTCTCCAGGACCTGCCTGCTGCCAGGATGGGCTGTAGTGGTGGAGCCTGGGTGGGGACAACGTGCCTTGCCCCAGCAGCAGGGAGATCCTGCCCCCAGCTCCCTGATCCAGGGGTAGGGGGCTTGGAAAAAGGTGTGGGGGAGGGGCAGGTCTGAACTCCTTGCCCTTCTCCACTGGTGGGGCAGCTAACAGTGTGCCCCTGCCTGGACAGGGATTCCTTGGGCTAGGGTCAGGATTCCCCACTGGCAGGGCTGAGATCTGGCCCAGGCAGGGACAGTTCCTGGTCAGCCCTGGGCTGCATATGGAAGTGTGCATGTGCAGCCCTTCCCCTTGCAGCCCAGGGCTGTCTGGGAACCGTCCCAATCTGGGCCAAGTCCCAGCCAGCTCTCCCCATGCAAGGAGCTCCTGGGCCCCGCTCCATAATTGGAGAATGGGGGGGCTGGGAGCTCCCTGCTGCTAGGGCAGGGGGACATTGTCCTCACCCAGGCTGTGGTGGTAGAGCCTGCCCCAGCAGCAAACAGCTTCTGGGGGGCAGTAAGCAGTTTCCTGCCCCCAGCTGCCTGGCTGACTGGGGGCAAATTTGCTACTTGGCAGTTAATTTGTATTTGCAGGTAGCAAATTAACTGCCAAGTAGAGCAAATTACTGTGCAGTGAGGGTCTCCCCGTGTAGATGGTGATGCTTACTATGAAGTAATTTGCTCTACTATGCAGTAAAGTATCTTGTGTAGACACACCCAGTGTGGAGCTAATAACTTCCCCTGCAAAGACTATTGCCTACATTGTATGCTATACGGCTTGTACACTTTCCGTTGATGCATCTGCTCCTTGTCAATGTCTAAAATAGGTTCCCAGGCTGGTAGTATATAATCTAGAGAGGACAGACAACAGGGCCGTCCAACTTTGTAATAGCCTTCTACAGGCAGAGGTCCCAGAAAAATGGGAGCATACCTGCCTCAAGCCCTTTAGAAGAATTCACAAGCGATTAAAAAAAAAAAATCACATTACAAATCAGTGTTGAACTCCTGCCAAAACTTCAAATGACTTCAAGGAGGCCAAGATTTCCCATGGATTCCATTCCCCGATCACAGCTTATTATCAGAGAAAAAAAGGCCTTTCTCTTTAACTGTTGTCTACTCTGTAGCATGCCTAGGAGGTTTCAGGAATGAGATCCTGAAGATTAGTAGTATTTTGAGAGAAGTGGGAAAGAATTAGTACACAAAAGGGACTGGTTTGTGTGTGTATTGTGGGATTATATATGCCACGAGTCTCTTAAAAATGTCTGAAACAATTGCAGAACCATGTGCTGAGGGGCTGCTTTCAATGGTCATGTACAGTTCTTCACATCTCTGAGAGCCTGCTGACTCAGAGGAGAGACTGCTTGGCAATCAATAGAGCTGCTTGTACATGTGACGGGGGTTTAGTTCTCTCTAAATTGAAATGGTGGGTTTTTAATTGGTGGGTTTGTAATTGTGTTGATTAAAAACCTGTTTCGATTTAGGGACTTTCATTACCATGACAAAATAGCGACCCCCCTGTTAGCTCACCTCTCCCCCTCCCCTCACTGCTGCTTCTGCCAGAAAAAAAAAGCAGTGGGGGGCCCAATCCTTTCTCTCTCCCCGCTGCCCCGCTCCCCGAGCCTGCCTACCTCTCCTGCGGTTGTGGGGGGGCAAAATGCTGGTGGGCCCTGAGCTGCAGGGGCCCTGGATCTTCCCCTCACAGTGATGGCATCCTCCCAGGCTGCACCTGCCTGCTAGCACCACCCCTGGGTGGTCCCGGGGGCGCTGCCATCGCAGAGGGAAGCATGGGGCACCCCCGCAGCTCACAGGCTGAGCAACCCAGAAGCAGCTTGTATGGGCAGGCTCTGCTGAGCAAAAAGCAAAATGCAGCTAGGGCCTGATCCTTTGGTTTTTTTCCTGGGGCCTGCCCACCTCTCCCCAGCTGAGGGGTGAGCACCGCCACCATGGAGGGAAGGACTGGGCTCCCCCACAGCTCAGGGGCCACTGGGCCCACCAGCAGCTCTCCCCCTGGCTGTGAGAGAGGCAGGCAGGCATGCTCCATTGGGAGGGGAAAAATAACAGGTCCCTCACTGCTTTTTTTTTTTCTTTTTTTCTCAGCGGAGTCTGCCCATGCGAGCTGCTGCTGGGTCGTGCAGTCCCTGAGGTGTGGGGAGGCCTGGTGCTTCCCTCTGTGGTGGCAAGGTGCTAATGGGTGGGTGCCGCCCCAGGTTGCAGGCAGCACCCTCCAGATCCAACAGTGTATGGGGTGCTGGAAGCTCGGGTGTGCTCGGGAAGCTCAGGCTTAGTGGGCTTCCAGCACCCCATGCACTGTCCCCGCTGCCTTCCTGCCACCTGGGACCACCAGGGAATGGGCTGGCTTGCCCCTGGGGCAGTGCAGAAAGGTGGCAGGAGGGTGGCTGGGTGTGCTGGCAGCCAGAGAAAGCGGCAGGGATGGTGCCTGGGCCTGGCAAACCTGAGCTGCCCTGAGCATGCCTGGGCTTCTAGCACCTTGTGCACCATTGCAATTTGTTACGTAGCAAACTAAAATACATCAGATGTGTTTTACTTTGCTATGTAACAGAGTTGTGTAACGCAAAATATGCTGCTGTAGGTGTAAACAGTGACCCCATTAAAGCAGTGCAAAAGGGCAATTAAGCCGCTTTAAAGGCCAATTTTGTCATGTGTACAAGCGCCCGTGATGTCATCAGGTTCATCAACAGTTGTTTGGTTTTTTTAATCAAGTAACTAGCTTAGACGTAACTACACCACCCAGGCAGTCTCCCCAACCAGCAACTTTCCCAAAAGCACAGTAAGCAGAGAAATGAAAAGGTGTTTGAGTGCATTGCAGAAGGAATAACTAACAGTGCCAGTGTTTTTAGGCTTTGGAAGGATCCTGATTTTCAGTGTTGGGGTCCTGGGCAGTTATGTAAGTCAGGCACTTACAAAGAATTTCAAGGTGCATACCCAAAATCACTACTGAATCATCACACCTCCCTCATTTTTTAAATAATTTTGCATTCTGAATAGAATATAAAGCAAAGCATTCATGATGGATATTTATTTTGGATTTACCTTGCATAAGATGCCAAAAATAATCTTGATTTTTAGTGGACAGGAACACAACTGACATCTTATCTGCTCCAAGATAAATTGGTTATGAATTGATTCTGCAAAGTAAAACCTACAGTATGCTCACTTTCCGTCAAAGAGGAGAACAAATCTGATTTTGTGATCAGAAGAGTTCCATTAATAATTCTATGAACAAAAAGAGGCTAACAGAACTTATGCTGGGATCATTTTCTTTTCAAATTACAGTGAGATATAGACTTCCTATGCTCAACCCCCATCATATTTACTCTGTCAGGAGTTTCAAGCACAATGCAAAAACATACCTTAAGAAATGTTTTTCACTCACCCTTTGGCCAGTGTTGCTATGCCAACATCCGTTAACTTCATGCCTACACCTAAAAGACATCAAGAACACAAGAAGCTTGCATTACACCAGGCTTTTCAGGCAGGTTGTCAAATTTGGAGAACTTTATATAATTGTGCAAAGAACTATTATTTATCAATTGCTATATTTTTTAGTAATTCTCTCCATATGTTGTTATATTGTCAGAATATGTTAACATTTGCACTTTAAACACAGGGTGCATTCTGTACCATTAACTGCACTAGTAGCTGTCAGCATTATTTCAGAGGGTCTGAGATAGCAGGGTGGTGAATGGATTGCTAAGGCACAGTATGTTTCCTATGCTGGAGAGTAATTGGGGGTTCACTTAGGCTGTAGGACCATAAGGTAAAGTCCCAAACTGGTATTTTTCAAATCAAGTTATCTGCAAGGTTACTTATGGCTCCTACATATGGGGGTTCAGGGAACCCAGAGTACCCTATTAAATCGTGCTCTTGGGGAGGGATTCTCTAAGGCACAGCCATCCACCCCAGCTGACACACACCAACCTTGGAAGCTCAATGGTGAAACCACTCCAGGGTTTTGGCCACTCAAGATATATCTCTGGAGAGCTTGATGGCAGCAGTGGGGGAAGCCCCTGGATTTGCTTCATCATGGGATTGAGAGGGCAGGGCCTGTCTGAGAGCCCCAGTCCCTGAAAGTGCTGAGGAAGCAATGCAGACATACTCTAGGGTACTGACCATGTTGAGACCACCATGGATTTCAGTGGGGAAGCTGCATGTTTGCTTTGCCCATCCACCTGGAAACACACTTTCTGGTCTGTGTTTAGTGATTTTTTTGGTGGCTAACAGGTACTAAATTAAACCTGGGGTTTCTGAACAGCCCATAACGCCTCTTCCTTGAGCATCTCCTTGCATTTATTTCATATTATGGGTTGAAGCAAGTAACCCTTGCACATTGCTTAGTAGATTTATGTGCCAAGATGCCAGTTTGGGAGTTTGCCTTCTGGTTCCACAGCTGTACAGTGGTTCTGCAGTGAGATGACAATGCAGGAAGCCTCTTTCCATCTCTAGGACACCCGTGCATGTACCAGGCAGATCCACTCCTAGCACGTCCTCCAGTGCTTCACAAGAAGCCTTGCTAGTGAACTAGGCAGCAATTCACAGCCAAGGCATCCCAAGGGGAAGTGGTCAGCAAGGCTGGAGGATGGCCAGGGTCTCATGAGGATGCTACTGTCAGCAGCAGATACACCATGCTGCTCTTTCGAGGTGGAGTGGTAAGAATCAATACAGAGTAGATTGCTCCCAGGCTCAGCTCAGCTGTTGTTACTCTTCCCAGCTCCAATGTGCCGCATCCTCAAAAAGCTAGACTTCTGCTCTACATGTTTTCCCTGTGAATTCATTTGCGTTTGTTCTTCATGGTTGGGGTTCTCATTTTAAAGTGTAAGGAATGGTGTTGTTTCAACAAATGCAGCTTTCTTTGCAGTGCCCTGAATAGGACGCTTGCTCTGTTCGCTCTTTTTTTTAAAATCATTGAGCACAGTGTACTTGGGTAAAGCCTAAAAATTTGTACAACGAGAAGGAACTGCTTAAAAGCAGCTTTTTGGAAGCCAAAGGAGAGCATTTCTTCAGACAAGCCCAGGAGCCTGACTGTGGCATACTATTGGTTATGAAGGTGGTTATTAGATGGTTATACAGAATTGTGAGGGACTAGGATGCCGATATTGGAGTATTTAATTCACAAAGCTGTTTGCTAATCTGTGGGTAGTGAGGTGACAAGCAGTTGATAGTTAGCCTTGTATTAAGTGTTTGGATTTACTAAGGTAAATTCTTTAGCAGAATAAATCTCTTTTTAAAACTTTCTCTTTTCAAACTGGTTTCTTGCAGACACATAAGCTATGCAAAAACTCTCCTTCTTCCCGCTATTTCAGCTGTGTGCTGCCTTGCTGAGCAATCCAATAAATGTTTTGAAAGCTTTTGCCACAGCAGGAGACTAATTCAGTTTCTTCTTCTGATTGTGGGTAACACATACAGCGTGACAGAAACAGCTCAGAGGGCTGAGAACAGAAAACATCTAAAGCATTTCTGCCCATCTTTTATTCTGACCCACATGAGATGCCATAGTATCAAAAGCCATGCATTATTTTAATTATTCCAAAATCCATATTTTCATTGTTTCTCCAATCACTTTGCCAAAGGCACTTGTAATTAGTATTGATCTTTTTCTAATGACTAGGTAGGTCTCAGTGCTTAAATTAAACTAAAAATAATGCAATCAAAAAGCATTTTATATCCCTATTTAATAATTTAACTGCAGTTCCTCTTGCATCATATTATCTTGCATTGTAATTCCAGCGGGGAAGCCCTACTACAGTGACTTTTGGATAGTAGTAATTTGTAGATTTTTTTTTTTTAATGCTGAAGGATGGCTTCTAGGTAGATA
>NW_017729024.1:181056628-181058975 GCF_001723915.1 Gavialis gangeticus | reverse complement strand
TTTTTTTTTTAATGCTGAAGGATGGCTTCTAGGTAGATAATCTCCTTTGACTGTTATTTGTTTTTGTTGTTTGTCTTGTCTTGTCATGGATCAGGACTCCATTATATAAATATGTTCATTGGAAGCTGGGGTCATGTGACGTCTTGATTTTCATAAGAGGTTCAGATTTAAGTCCTGGTTTCAGGAGCCTGGCAGGCAACAGAGTTTCTCCCGTCAGCCATAAAGAACAGCATTGCTGGACTCGGGGGTGATGGGTGTATGAAAGAAGGCAGAAGGGTTGGTGGGCTTAGAAGCAGCTCTCCAGGGAGTTTCAGAGAATAAGTGGCCTTCCAAAAAAGACCGTGTAAAACTATTGAAGTTCCAAACAAAGTAGCTTGTTAAGAATAGAATAGCTGAAATTCCTCATGGGCCATTCACCACTGCAAAAATAAGATGGCTGTTTTGGGGCCTAAATCTTGTGGGAAAACCTTTCAATCCTACTGACATCAGTGAACCTGTTATTGCATGTGGCCTTCTGTCTGTAGAACAAACCATTGAAACAAACCAGCACACGGCCACTACCTTGTTTAGGCCCAGCTTGAGCACTATTTTGATATGTTAAGTAGTGCATGGGGCCTTGTGTTGTGGTTACCTATACTGTCCTTAATGTCTGTATAAGATAGCTTGTCTATCTGTTGCTTGTGCTGTTAGTTAGTGCCACATGGAAGGACAGATTCTATAAAACCCAAGGTTTCATAGGGCCATTGAAATTAGTAGCAAAGTTCCTTTTGATTTTAATGTGGATGGATCAATCTCAAAAACTATCTGCCTTGCTAATTCAGGTCAAGCTTATGGTTGCCTTCAAGGCCAAACCACCATACATCTACACTGAAAACACTTAAACTTAAGTGTTTTAAGTCCAGTGGTAGTCCAGCTTATTCCTGGAAACTGCTGAACTTCAAGGTCTGAGGTCAAATCTCATCCTTACCTGGCCCCTGGATGTGGTGTTTGAAACTTGCAGGCTGCAATCGGGGGGAGTCTGCCACCAGTAATTCCACAACTCCCTGCTCCTGACTTGTGGACCTTTTGCATCTCTACTGACCATGATCAGGGCCAGGCACAGAGGAACTTATCCTTTTAAAGGTCCCATTCAAGGAACAAGAGGCACAATGCAATCAGCTTTATTGCAGGCTTCAAGGTGAGGTAGAGATGGAAAGAGGCATTGCATATGGCATAGTCTTACTGAGGGTAGTGTTGACACAGGATTGCATATCCTAAGAAAACTCCACTGCTGAGTTGTTTCTGATGTGTCACTGTTTCTGAAGTAAAGGCTTTAGGACAACTATTCCAATCTTGGTTCCTAAAGATAGGAACTTAAATCCATACGCGGTCATATAAAGAAGTAACAGAGTAACCTGTTATTCAGGGGTGTAGAGACCTGCAGTTCCCATTTTGGGTTACAATATATAATAACAAAACAATTCCTGTCTTGGGATTGCATCATGGTGAGGTTGAAAGGCTCCCATAACCTGCAGAGCTATGGTGTTGAGACTTTCAGCACGGGCCAGGGCCTCCCAAACCATACAAGACAATGGGAAGGTTCAGACAAAAAATGGTCCGTTGGTCTTCCATGTTAAGTGTTAAGTCAAAAGCAAACAACTGCTCCTCAGAAAGAACCAGTGCAAAGCAAGGAGTTGTATTCAGATAATAAAGAGAATAGGGAAAAAAGATCAAGGATTAAATACTAGCACTTAAAAAGGGATAAAAGAAATACTCATGAGTGACAGTAAGTGTGTTAGCCAGTGTGTGACTAAGACACTGGAAATGATTGATTCAATCAGCATTGGGTTCTCAGGACAGGGAAGCAGTTTTCTGAGACAGAGTTAGGAGTGATTACACCTAACCAGGTCAGCTTGTTACAGACAACAAAAGATAAGGCTGTGCTGGCTGAAACCCCTGAACATCTTTCTTTTATTAGGGCATGCAGTGATTGGGTTGCAGTATTATAGTCTCGCATAACTATCGTGTATCACCACTTAAATCAAAGCCTCTCACCTTGCATATCTGTAACAAGCAAGTTTCCGTTGGTTTTCTCATACAGCCAGTGTTGAAAGGTGCAACACTTCTGACCAGCTTCTGAGTCTTTTCTCTTAAAGTTTATTTCCTTGCCATCTTTGATCGAGTACTTAACAAAATCTCCGGTCAGTTCTTCCTCCACTGTTGCATAAGGGATGTTATTCTCAGGGCGATGAACAAGGAAAATAGGAATGATCCTGAAATCGAAACCAATGATCTCAGTCAGAGAAAATGCTAGACAAAAAGTCCAGCTCTTACAATCTGGGTCAATAGATAAAAATCTCAAAGCTGG
>NW_017729024.1:181055989-181056617 GCF_001723915.1 Gavialis gangeticus | reverse complement strand
AATAGATAAAAATCTCAAAGCTGGGTAAAGTCAGATTCTAGGAGTTTATTAGTTCCTATATTCATTTGACTCCATGTGAAGTTTTCACAAAACAACTCAGTCCTGGGCAAAACTCACCTGGTCTCCCAAACTCAGAACTTGGACCAGTTTTGTCAAAAGTTTTACAAAGCTATATGGAAATATGGACTGGGTTTTGCAGAATGTGGGGCCCATTTATAGTTAGGGATTGAATCTACATGATACTTATTGGTCCTGGTCAAAAAGCAGGTAAATTGTGGTAATTTTGCTATGAGTTTTAGGATCCTCTCAAACACTGATATTATGTGCTGAATATGAAGAGGTGAGCTTCACATAGTTCCAGCTAGCACAGGCTTCAATCTGCTGAAGATGATGATAAATTTATAGAAGTACCTGAGTCACTGCCAGCATAAAACCCTCAGTTAGCACAGCCTATAGCTGCTGAGATGCGCACTGACATCTTGCACTTGTGAGGTGACCTTATCTTCACTTAGGCTTGAATAACTCAGCAAGAACATCCTGATACTGTGGTGAAAGACAGCAGTATAAAACCCTGTGATAAAACCCATAACTCCCCCAAAGATAGCTGAATGATGGTGTTGTACATAAG
>NW_017729024.1:181048355-181050989 GCF_001723915.1 Gavialis gangeticus | reverse complement strand
AACCCATAACTCCCCCAAAGATAGCTGAATGATGGTGTTGTACATAAGACCAGAATTAGAACTAGTATCTTATGATAATGCCATTTTAAAATCCACTGACTCAAATTTATTACAAGGCATCACTATATTTGACTCAGTAGCTCACAAGATATCTTGGTGGCGTCTCTAACAAATGTATGGAATAATTGTCACCCGTTTACAGGAAGATGTGCCAAACATTGGAGAAGTGCTGTCTTCTCCAGTTACTTGCCTTCTTACAAGTAGCATTAATCATTAAAGCAGGATTACTAAAAGGTCTGTGAGCAGTCTCAGAAGTCAGTGTCTTCAGGAAATGGCAACATTCAGAAGGCCTGAATCTCAGTACAACTAACTGCAACATTAGCAATTCCTATTGGGATACAGGTGAGCATCGCCCATGTAATAGATGGGCTAAATAGGCAAGGAATGTTTTAGAGATGGTACATAACCAAATGTTTGATGTACTGAATACTTATGCCAGGTATACACTCAGTTTTATGAGTAAAACTGTTGTGTGACTTTTGTTCTTTAACACTACAGCTACATCAGTAAAAAACCCTAGTGTGGATGCAGTAATAGTTAATCACGTTCCCATGCAGGAATAAGCTCTCTCAGAGGAGGCCCTTTTTTACTTCTACAACTCACTACACAGTAGAGGGTTTATATCACTTTTTACTGTGCTTGTATTTTATGTAAAGCCATGCATGAAAGTTGCATTTATTTATAGATAAAGCTTTACCTAGCTCTGCAAGGCTTAAGATTGGCAGGAAAAGGCATGGGCTCTTTGGGTATTTTCAATGTTAGTAGAAATCCAGTGCAGAAATACAATAGTATTTCATGGGGTTCCTGGCAACCTCGTTAGGTCCTTTCTCTTAGATCCCATGTGAGTACCTCAATCGCCAGGCCACACTGCCTGTTCCAGCAAGGTGCCAGCCATCTCTCTCTCCTTCCTCCAGTCTCACACCCTAGGGTTGCACTTTTAATGCTGCAAACTATTAGAGAAGCAGGAGTGTCTTTTACTAGCTCAGTAAATCCTCTATTCTCCTTTCAAAAGATGATACCAGAAAAGGGATCCCCTTTGAAGGAAAGCGTTTGGGTCTGATTAGGTCCAGTGAGAAAACAAGAACTCTACATTGAAAAAAAAAGGTGAAGTTTTGGAATTCACAGTAAAAAAAAAAGAGAGAGTGAGAAAGAAATGCACCCAACGACAAAGAGGCAAGAACCCTGAATTAGCCTGCATCTTCTACATCTCAAGTGAGTGTCCCAAATACATTATTCTTTACCCTTTTCTTGTTATCTTCTGAGACTTCATGTTGACCTGACACACACTTCCAATGAGAACTTTGTTAAAGCCAAAGACTTTTGAGTTTCAACAAATTTCTATTTAAAAGAAAAAAAAAAAGGAATTCCAACACAAATTCTCCTAACAAGGTTTGGTCCTGAGCAGGTTTGTTACTGCAAACCATTTCAGAAATTTCAGTATGAGGCACTGGAAGAGCTTATTTGGAATTAAAACCTTTGTAGGAACGAACATAAAAGCAGAGTGCAGTAAAAGCCAAGAGACTTATACCCTTTCTTTGCTATACAGTTCAAAAAGTCCCACTGAAAAATCCTATTAAAGGCAGTTCCAAGCACATAGGCACCTTTATATTCTCTGTGTGAGAACTCCTTTCTTTGCTGTGCACTTTTCTCTCTATTTGACCCAGTGTTGCAAAGCTGCCTGTTCTATCTCAAAGCTACAAAGAAAATAAAGGCATGCTGAGCATGCACATTGCACACAAAGTAACCAAATGGATCCCATCCAGCTTTCCTCTTTCCTTCTGGTGCTACATGAAATGGCTGCCACTGTGAATAGCATGTATATAAATTATCCTAATTAGTAAAGATGGTAAGACATGGGGTGTATACCAAAACCACCTGCCATATGGGATAAAGCTGAGACTTAACGTTCAACTCAGTTTAGCACAGTGCATAGATATGCTTTATTTAACAGTTTGTGAATGGGGACCCAACTGGAATCATCTTGCACTTTATGTGGAGGCTGCTGAGAAAACAGATAACTCATCCAATAGGATCTTTGCCAGTGACTCAGATGCTGCTGAAGTAGGTATCTTATGCCATGTAGAAGGGGATGGAGATTTAGTTTGCTCACAAGCATGCAGAGATTATCCTTGAGACAAGTCGCAGGCAAGTGGAATTTCAACTACCCTTTGAACACATAGCTATATATGGTCACCCTGTGCTGGAACAGCAAATCCTGTGGAAAACATGAGTTACCTAGTACAAAATCATCTAGGGATGCTGAGAGAAGTGACATTTTGTCATGTGATCAGCCACCTGAAAGTGCTTTATAGCAGTGCCCTGATAGAAGCGCAGGGCTGGAAACCTCTTCAAAAAGTACTTGATCACATGACAAATGAAACCCTATTACATGAGGATTCAGATGATGGTACTCCAACCTTCATTAACTTCTGTTGTGTGTGCTAGCAGCAGGGTTGGGCTGAAGCAGTGCAGCCTCATCCCCGGTGCTGTCTTTAGGATGGGAGGGGAGGGAGCTCATCCTGGGGTTTGCCCAGCCTGTGCCAGGGTCGGGGGGGGGGGGGGGGTTGGAGTGGA
>NW_017729024.1:181044358-181048312 GCF_001723915.1 Gavialis gangeticus | reverse complement strand
GGGGGGGGCGGGGGGGGGGGGGGGGGGGGAGGATTAGATTGGAACCCCCCCCCCCGGTGCGGGGGCTCCAGTCCACTCTCCCCCAGCACAGGCTGGGAAAACCCCAGACTGAACTCCCTCCCCTCCTTTTTCCTATCCTGAAGATAGCACTGGAGCTGGTGAGGAGTGGGCTAGGGGAGAGAGGCTGCAGGCATACAGCGAGCTCCAAAGTGGAGTCTGATTACTACCCACCCACCCCCTCCCCACCCAACAGAAAGCATCTTTTTGGTTGCAGGGTCACTGTAACTTATGGCACTTCCTGTAAAGCACCATAATTTACAGCAGGAAGCCTCACATCTGTCAGTGAACTAGGTGTCACTTTCCAGCCTCAACTGTAGAGATGAAACTGGGCTACAGCTGCTAGTCTGAGCTCCACACACTGACCTCATCTGCAAAGAGGGACCAACCATGGTCTAAACAGCTAAACCTAGGAAGAATCTAGAGCCAGAGCTGAACTCCCTGGCTTGAGTGCCTTTGACACATCAGTGTCCACCTAAGATGACTTTAGGGTATGTCTAAACTAGGAAGGCCACTGAGGCTTGCATAGCGGGAGACATAAACATACCTCTAATGTTCTCAAGGCCCTGTTTGCTATTTCCCCAGCAGTATCTCCCAGGAAATACATATCCTGTGTAGCATGTTATATTAATAATTATATATGTATACACACTTACTCAGGCACTTCTCCAAAGCCTTCTAAAGGTTCTGCTTCTGCTGCATATATCTTGGCATACTCTCTCGCAGTGTTTTGAACATCACATTCCTATATTACAAACAGATATGCCAATGGAGAATTACTGAAAATAGTTACCCACGTCATCTCCTCCCACAACTTGTTTACAGAAGAAAATGAGTTTACCTGCATGGCTAGCTTGTAGTTCCTTTGAACAATTTCATCCTTGCTTTTGGCCCCATATGCTATAACAGTATTGTGCACTTTAAGAACACAGGGATGACCTGGGCTGAATACAGGCACTAGGCCTTGCATTACTTTACTTCGAAATGCTTTCCGGTGCATGCCTTCACCAAAGTGTAACTCTTCTGTTGCCATTTTCCCATGCAAGTTGCCATCCAGATAGCCATCATTGATTAAGTTGTCTTTGAACATGAGCTGTACAAATTCAATCTCTTCCGAACCTAAAACACAATGAAACATTGTTCTGTGCAACATCGTCCCATGCACATACATATACAAAAGAAGAGCAAACACACAACTTGAGGACAGATTAGAGAAAAGGAATGACTGAATGAGGTAGAAACAAAGCTTTTCTGATGGGGTAGGACCTGGGGTAGGAGAAATCTCTTGCATCAACAGTGCTAAGACTGAAAGGACAAAGACTGGCACTAGTCTTGTGTACAGTCAAGAAGAAAAGGAGGTACCATGTCCATGGGGTATGCTACAGCAAATCTATGTAACAATTTAAAAACAAGCAGGGCAACTTTGAAGTGGATCCTTACTTGTACATAAAGCCAGGGAAGCTGTTTGGGAGAAGGTGGGTTATGTCCTTCCATGCTCCTGTTCTTGTGAGACAACTGGGAGCATAATGGGTAGGCAGTTAATTATGCAAAACACAACTGTGTGCTTGATTTCCAGGTGCAGGTATGTACCTAAACTGTCTCTTCAACTGACCCATTCTTTTTAGAAAGACCTGGAGAAATCAGGATGTTATTGTTCCAGCTTTTGCTTGCTTTAATATTTAAGGTTTCAGTTTCTAAGCTATTCGGGAGGAAGGCCTCGTCTACCTCTCTGCTTGTACAGCACTTCATTCAGTGATAGGTCCCAATCTTGATCAAGTACTGAACTAATACAACCTTTAAATAGTTGCTGTAACATTTTTCAGATCAGCCCCAGAGCTACAGACTTCCGTGCTAAACAATTTCTCTGACAGAGGTGTGCTTAGAGCTGGTAAGCACCAAGTTAAACTTGATAGATAAGAAATTTGGGAAAGCCATAGGAAGGTTTTTATTACATGTGTGATTTTATGTAGATGTGGGTTTGCCATACAATACTGTACTCGATCTTTGGGGTATTACACTAGGGGTAAAGTTGATATTTGGTATTATGGAGGTTATGGTAAATATTTGAATGTTTGTATCATAGTCATGTGATCAGGATTGGAGACCTAGACTTTCATCTGTTCATTCACCACTTGTGGACTTTAGACAGAGCACTGAAAAGACAAGGATCTGCTTATGTCTGTTAAAACTGCTGACCAGTGTCTGAATACCTAGAATAATATTACCATGAGAATCCAGACAGAAATTCAAAAAAATACAATAAAAGGGGAAATTGAGTAGGGAAAAAGGCAAGTGTGGAAAGGAAAAAAAAACTAAAAAATTCATACGTGCACAGTTATAGAATAAGAGCTACTCTAGACTCTGTGGGCATATAATTTCTGTGGAAATGAAAAGGGAAAAAAGATATTGCAAAATCCTAAGCACTGCAGTACAAAGCCTATCATTTCCAATGTGTGGTTATTTCTGATTCAGACTCTGCAAACCTTTGACTTTCTTTGAAACACAAAGTGACCTATGGATGTGTACATACAATGCTATAATTAGAGGACTCCTTATCTCAACACACAGCCCTTTGTTTATAAGAAGTCACCTAGCATTGGTAGATGAAAAGCCCTGTGTTTGTTTTAAAGCAGAACCAAATGTTTAATTCTGTTCCTCAAAGAGAGAGGAAAAAATGAAATACCAACCAGCTGAATGAAGCAGTTGACTAGTACAGTATGTTCAGAAACGATAAACTAATTTGCAACGTGTTGTCTATCTTTAGCACCAGCACAGCAAGACGTATGCTGGCTGTGATTAAAGACAAGATAACACATGGGGAATGTATACCAGATCTTGGTGCTTGCCTTTCTCCTGAGGTAAAGTTACACATCAGACAACTTGCAAAGACCACGTGTTCAAACACCACTGGAAGCTTTTCTGCCAAAATAGCTTCATGCTCTTTTTTTGTTACTGTGACATGACATAATGTTATTTTGCTGCTTGCCACGCATGGAGGGACAGTATGCCAAGCGACTGGCAAGTTGCACAGCATGCAAAGTTCAAATCAATAGTCTCTCACAGAGTGTTTTCTGCCCATTAACTGGCACAGTTCTATATTGCAGGAAGTCCATAAAAACCCGCATTCTGCAGTCATTTCTCAGCAAAACTATCTTAGGGGCTTCCTGCTTTTAATGGGATAACAAGGTTTGAAGGAGGAATCGAAAGACATCTGGTAAGGAATATTACACTGATGATTGAGCTATAAGGGTAGAATAAATTCCTTGTCCAAGAGCAAAAGATGGTTTTTGGAGCATTAATCATATCAGAACTAAGGCCACTCTAGGTCACTCTAACCTCAGCTGACTTGCATATTGGGCTGTGTTGGCCATTTTCAAGGGGCCCAGGTTAAGGTGCAGAAGTGTTGCTAAACAGAAGGCCCAAAGCCTGTTTCTGAGTGAACGTAGTGTGAACCTTTGCACATGTGACAACTGATTTGGTCAGCAAGTAAAGGAAGCCATCAAACTCAATTAAAGAAAGCACAAGGCCTGAAAGAGATAAGGGAAGACCACAAGAGATAAGGGAGGACTGGAAGAGGGCCAGCGTGGTTCCCATCTACAAAAAGGGGAGAAAAGAGGACCCGGGGAACTACAGGCCAGTCAGCCTTACCTCGATCCTGGGCAAGCTGTTCGAGAAAATTATTCTGGCACACATCCAGGAGGGGCCAGCAGGGAACGGCATGCTCAGGGGCAACCAGCACGGGTTCATCAGCGGCAGGTCCTGTCAGACCAACCTGGTGGCCTTTTACGACCAGGTCACTAAATCATTGGATGCAGGGGTGGCAGTGGATATAGTTTTCCTAGACTTCAGGAAGGCTTTTGATACTGTCTCTCACCCCATTCTCATTAGGAAGCTGGG
>NW_017729024.1:181014437-181039358 GCF_001723915.1 Gavialis gangeticus | reverse complement strand
CACAAGCTGGCGGAGGGAAGGTTTAAGTTGGACATCAGGAGGCGCTACTTCACGGTCAGGGCGGCTAGGGTCTGGAACCAGCTTCCAAGTGAGGTGGTGCAGGCTCCCACCCTGGGGGGTTTTAAGAGGAGGTTGGATGAACACCTTACTGGGGTCATTTGACCCCAGTGCTCTTCCTGCCATGGCAGGGGGTCGGACTAGATGATCTGCTCAGGTCCCTTCCGACCCTAGAAACTATGAAACTATGAAACATTAGATATCCATATACACAATATCTTAGGTTTATCTTATCTTAAAAATAGTAGTAGTGATTGATGTCGCCAAATGTATTAGATGCTATTTTACTAGAATAGATATATTTTTGTTAAAATGCTCAGTTCAAAACATTTGTAAAAGCAAAAACAGCCTTGTCAGAGAAGACCATAAAATAAGGTAAAAAAGAAACAGGAACAACGTTCCACAATGGGGAAGGAAACGAGATAAGAAACCCTCCCTCTTTACCAAGGCTATAAATCCCAAATAATTGACACCTTCCAAGTTCATAAGAGATTTGGTTCAGTCCAGTTCCAAAAGTTTCAGTGTAACAAAGAAATTTAAATAAAACCAATCAGAGATCATTTATTAGAATATCAGAACCAGCCATCTATAAATATTGGGCATAAGCTGGAGGGAAATCTGGAGAACTCAGCAAAATCAAGAAGACCTGCTGCCAATCTCTGTTCCACCCTCTTCCCACTTCCTGAGTCTCCCAAGCTGGTATAGGTAAGAATCTATGCTGTGCAGTCATGGGTTAAGATAAATATTTGTTTTCATATTTTAAGGTGCAAGCAAATAAAAGGTTGCCTCTTTTATCAGTAGCCTATCAACTAGGTTACCTGTAATCTGGGTACCAGCTGGACAGTAACACACAGTTATAAGCATTAACAAGCAGTTTTTGCTCCCTTGACGGCAGTGGCAGATGGAGTGGCACCAGTGACAGCCACCCATTTTATACCTCATGTAAGTTGATGCTTGGGGCTGGTGCCCTGCTTGCCCACCTTTAGTTATGTTACCAAATATATCTTAAAAACTACGGAAGCACCATTTCTAGAACCCACGCTGCAACCTCAGAGCAGAATGGGCATTTTTACTCATGGAAGGCGCCCAGTGCTGCGACGCATGCAGTTGTATAAGCAGCAAAATGCACATCAATGCTGAGAAAATGGCGGCAGCATGCTTTTGAACTAAAAAACATTGGATGCGCTTTAGTTCAAAAGCACACTGCCACCATTTTCTGTGTGCTGATGTGCATTTCACCGCTTATACAGCTGCACGTGGTGCAGCGCAGTTTGCCTCAGCTCGCATGTGGAGCAGACTCAATTAAGCAGCAATCTCCGGCACATCATGACTCGTGATTCATTAGACAGAAAAGTATGTGTATAAATGCCCAACATGTCTAAAATGTGAAGTTCAAAATTCAACCCCAGATCCAAATTTTGTAACTAGCCCTAGCTTTAAAGTAAGCCAAATAGGCTGAATCTTGGATCCAAAACATTCCAGGCCTTTGGGGTGTTTATATATCCAGGTTACAGGTTATTCCTAGTGGAACATTTTTGCCTATTAAAGTTGTGCCCCTGTACAGAAGAGAATTCCAAATTCAATGGGTCAGAAAGAGAGTAAGACTCTCTAGCTTAGTGTTGGGGTCTTTACCTGGGAGAGGAGATACCAACAGTGGTTTCTGTATTCTATCCAATGACAGCTTAATATAAAATACAGAAGTGGTCCTGACAGTAGGACAACACTCCAGGACTCCCTGTGCCCTAAGCACTAGGCTACAAAGTCATGCCTGTGCTTGTGTGCTCTCTCTAGTCCGTGACCTCTTTTCTACATGGTGGTGCAGTTTCAACAGGAAGGGTAGAGTACCCACCCTGTCAAACTAGTTTATAGACCAGGTACAGACATTACACTTTTTACCAGTCTAAGTGACTAGAAACTGGTCTAAACCCGTAAGAGAACAGAATTTCGATGCACATTTAAAAATGGCAGAACCCGGTCTAAGGCCTGCATCAATGTGCACTCAAATATAATTGATTTAGATTAGACCAGTGCATCAAACTTCAGTGACAGTTTCCCTATCAATCCAAGTTAGGTTGCTGTCGTCCAGCATCCCAGCCTCCTTTGCAGCCCCCGCAAACTCCTCCTGCCCCCCCACAGGGAGGTATGTTAGTACTCGGCATATGCTCGGACTGCTCTGGCTGAACATCCAGTGAGCCCCACTGCCGAGCTTGCCCACAGCCATGTCAGCCCAGATCCTTTCTGCCCCCTCATCTCCTGCCTCTGCCCAGCTGTCAGCAGCAGGCAGGCAGCAAGGTGGGTGGGAGAAGGGAGGCATCTGTTTTCCTGTGTACAAGTCCTGGCACCTGGGTACCCATGTCCCTGGGATTGGCCCTGTGGCAGGGCACTGTGTGTGCCTGCCACTTTAAGGGCCTGGAGCTGGCAGCTACCAGGTGCCTGATGAGGGCAGCCATTTTGAACCTGGGGCTGCCCATATAAACAGAGCAGTTCTGTTGCTGGAGGCCAGGCAACAACATTGCCTGGCTGGAGGGCTGCTGGTATCATCTGGAGGTAAGGAAGGTGCTGTAGGGGATGATAAGGAGGCTCCTGGTCCTGGGCATGACCTGAAACTGCACCCTGCTGGGAGTGGGTAGCCTAGTGGGGCTCCCAGTGGCGTGGGAACCCCCAAGAAATGCCAGGCCAGTTACCACCCCTGTGAAAGGGGGGTCAGGGTGCCTTAACCCCTAGCTCCCACAATGGGGTGGGTTACCCCTTGTTTGTAGGGTCTAGAGGGTAGACCCCGGAGAGAGCAAAAAGGCCATAGACTTGCACCTGTCTGGACTTCCCCTGACTAGTCCATGCTGGGGCCAGGACTGGAAGGGTTGAAGAGCCGGGGGCCCACCATGAGGAAAGCCCAAGAGCTGAGGGCCTCGGGTTCTGGCTGGCCTGGAGGTGGGCCAGGGCTAGTGAGCCGAAGGTCCCAGGGGGGCTACACCCGAAGGGGAGGCGGTTCAGGGTGCTATGCTGCCTAGTATGAAGGCGGATGAGACCGCCTGAGGAAAGGAATCCAGGTGGGGTTCAACAAGGAGGATTCTGGGCCGGGGGGACAGTGATTATGATACCATCTAAATGCCATCTGCAAGGCTTGGGCTGCGGTGTAGGGGAGGAATGGAGCCACAGATAGTGCCCCCTGGCATCAGGGCAGGAAATGGGCAGCCTCCTGCTTAATTACATCATTAACTAATTAATTCCAACAAGGTGTGGTGGGCGAGAATGCAGGTGGTTAGCCCAAAAACAGGTGGGCAGGCCATAGTTAAATCGGCCCGAGGAAGCCCCCTGTTACAGGCCCCCACACCCCGTCATGAAGCACCCCACAATGCACACACAGAGCCCAAGAGAACCCTCGTGCTTAGGCACAGCCCCATGGAGCCCATCCAGGCTGTCGGGGATGGATGAGAATGCCCCCAACACCCTGCTATGGCATCTTTCAACTATAGGCATTTGTCAGCCACAGGCAGGTAGTGGGAGGAGACATGCTCACCTGTTTCTGGTAGCCCAGTTGGGCTCTATGGGGCTGCACCTGAGCACAGGGATTCTCCTGGCCTCTGTATCAGGGCTGTATACACATTGTGGGGTACTTCATGACAGGGTGTGGGGCACAGACTAAGCACACAGGTGTCCAGCACATGCACAGGAAAAAAGATGGCTTCCTTACCTCCTTCTTCTGCACGCTTGTAGCTGACAGATGCCTGTGGCTGACATGATGCAGCAGGGGGTTGGAGGTATGCTCATCTATGCCCAGCATCCAGTCAGGGTGGCCTGGGCACTCGCCTGCACTCAGCAGTCTTTGGCAGCCTAGGGAGCCCATGAGGCAGCTGGACCACCCCCAACCTGCTGGCCTCATCCTGTGCAGGCAGCTTGAGTGCTCCCCTCACCAAAGGGTGAACGTGCATTCTGTTCACTACCGATCTAGTCTATGCCGCTTACAAAAAGCTGCATAACTTGGATTGATTCTGCCTCCAGCTTTTTGAATGTCTGTACCTAGCCATAGTTTGTTGATAGGGCATTCTTCAGGGAGATGAGACATGAAGGCAGAAGAGGAAATTGAGCTCATGACTTCTCTTTCCTGGGTGAGCACTGTAAGGCTGCTTGCAAATATTAAAAAAACAAAACAAAATGGTGCTTTGTTTTCACTCAGCACATTCCTGCACTGAGCCCCACACATGCCCAAAAAAGACAGTGCCTCAGTTGGACCTGGCTTGCTCAACATCTGTATAGATTGGGTGCTTTAGTGGGGATTTTTGACACTTTCATCTAACAGCTGGTTGAATCAGCTATTAGCTAAAAGTGCCAAAAAGCTTTGCTGAAGCACCTGATCTATACAGTTACATTGACCTGGCTCCACAGCAACATGCTGCTGCTTCTTGTAAAAAAAAATCCCCCAAACCATGATTTTTTAAAGTCTGCAATCAGCCTATGCTATTATATAATAGGGAACACCAGCACCAGTTCTTTAAAACATTGAGCTCTGCTTATTTCTGTGCCAGTCAGCTACTTCCAGGAAAGGCTTCAACTCCATAGATTCCAAATGGATAGAGACACCTCCTTACAGCCCAAAGTGGGACCTGGGATTTAAGACATACCTCCTATCCCCAACTTCTTTTGGCAAGCACCAAGCTGATATATACCAAGAGCCAGATTCTATTTGCCCTGTAGGTGAACACAGGCTCCTAAGCAGTGGCAAATTAACATTTATTGGGGCCCTAGGCCCCAGAAAATTGGAGCCCCCTCCCCTGCACCAGGTGAGGGCAGGTTCCCTCTGCACCTGCCAGGGGGCTGCAGCTGGGCCCACCTGGCCTCCTTGGTGCATCTGGGGTGAGCCAGGCGTGCAAGCACCACTGAGATTAAGGCAGCCCCAGCCCAGGCCCTCCACCTGGCAGGTGTCATGCAGCTGGGGCTCTGATCCCCCAGGTCTGTGGGATGGATTGGTGCTGGTTTGTGGAGGGCTATGAGGTCAGCCCCTGGCTGCCTGCCTACTCCCTCTGCTGGCCCAGGTGGGGTGGGATGGGGCCGTCCTGTCCTGTGCCAGTGGTGCTGGTGCCAGAGGCTGTCTGCAGATGGCTGGGAGCAGAAGCGGGACCACCCATGGGGTCTCCTGGCAGCAGACAAACCCAGGAAGTTGCTGCTGCCCACAGGGAGCCCTGTGCTCTCCCCTATTGCTGGGCCCAGGCCCTGCCCTGGCTGGAGAGGAGGAGGCACCTGCTGCTCACCCCGGAAGTCAGTGGCAAGGATGCCCACCTGACCCATGCTGCCCCTGGTGCCCCAGGGGACCCCTGATTGGCAGGAGCCCATGCATTAATCCACCCTCTGCCCATAAGTGCAATTCTATTTCATCCTGTTCAATTCTGAAAATCCCTTAGTGAATCTACTTTTGTAATACACCATCACCTAATCTTTATGACTGAGTCACAAAAAAGTAGTAGTGAGGACGAGGAGGACCCACACATCTTATTAACTGCTTTTCAGAGACTGAGCAAAGTGGAATGATTTGCACTTAAATGCCTAAGTCCACTTACGCACCTAATAGATGAAACAGAATCCATAGACTGGAATCTGGCCCCGAGTATGCTGACCTCCAGATGGCTCCCTGCCCAATTTTGTAGCTGGTTTGGATTCCTGTCGGAGGTACTGAACACTCTCCGCATGCTGCGAGGAGCCCGGGTGCCTCACTAAGAATTCTGACGCCACTCAAGGGGCCAGAGGTCTAAAGGGAAAGTGTTGCAGCATCTAATTTTGAGGCAGGCCTCACTCCTTTATTGGAACTAAATTTAAGAATCTTGCTGAATCAGGGCCAAAAATGACTTGCTTAAGATCATTCAAGAGGTATGTGATAGAGCTGGAAATAGTACGAAGACCTGCTTCTACCCAACCTTAACCATCAAGTCAGAGACTGAAAATACTGCGATTAATACCATAGGATTGATTCCCCACCTCATTGACACTGGTCTAAACATTGAGGGTGTTTATACACATGATCTGGGATGGGGGACACTTTAATTAGAGTGGTGCCAGAGCATCTTGCCAAACAAACTTTAGTTAAAGCTTCCCCACCACCATTTTTCAGCATGGAGATGCTAGTACACAAGTAATTACCATGCTCCAGCAGCTCAATTAATTACAGTGCATCGGAGCAGCCTCGCTGCATGTCTGTAGGTGCCCTGAGATGTTAGGCTCACACAACCACCACAAATTAGAAATATCTATTCATGTTCAAAGCAGATGAGAAACAGGTATGTAAGAGCCACATACAATAAGCCTGCACTTTGCCAGAACAATTTTGAAAAAAACTTTCTCTTGAATCTTCTACTGAAGTACACAGACCCTGATCAGGTGCTTCTAAGTATTTGTGTACTACATGATCTGCTGCCTTGGAAGAATGTGCTTGGTATTCCCTCTTCTCATGCCTGTTAGGTCCTTCTGTAATTTCTGGTTTTGTTCTACATTGCCAATTCTAGACATTGTCATGACAGCAGCTGTAAAACAGACCTCTCAGCAGCAAATTCCCGACCAGTGCCAAACATTTATCTTGCCTGCTGCAGCACATCTCCCTTAATGTCCTCTTATGGTCATCTCTAGCAGGCAAATTTTAGTGCAAAGAAGATATCTTTTCTATCACCTTTGGACAGATTTAATTAACTATGTCCCTGGAGAAAGTCAAGAGCCAGTGTCTGTGCTTAGCCTAGCCCCTTGCTAGGTAGGTAGCCTTCTTCCATTCATTGTCCATCCCTGCTCTCATGCCGCACTAATTAAAAACTTCAACTGAACTTGCATTGTGATGTGAATGTTAAATGGAATTTTTTACAAATGAAAAGGGACCCTGGACTAAGCCAAATGGTGTCTCTACTGCAAATGCTTCATTGTGCTGCTTTTATGCTGCTGCCTCTCTGTCATGAGGCTGAAGTTGGTTCCTTATTCCCAGTTCCTTATTCACGATTCCTTTTTCAAAGCTAATCTAGATCCAATAAAAACTTGTTATTAATGACTTCCACATCCTAAAGAGAGAGAATTTCATTAGCTATGCATATGTACTAATTAATATGTAAAATAATATCCCACATCAAGTACAGAGCCCTAAATGAAGGTCAGATTTGGATGGGTTTATGGGGCAAAATACTTCTTGGGCCACCCCAAATTTCATGGCGATGCCACTGGGGGACTGTCCCAAAGAACCCTGACCACAGTCCCGCCTGGCCCAAAGCACAGTTTGGCCATGCCAGGCTGCCAGCTAGCAGTCCCCATGCCCACTATACTAAGTAAAATGGCTTGAATAAGGAACTGGCTTTCAGGCTGGGATTATGGCTAGAAATTCTTCTTGGGCCACCCATCAGAATACCTCAGTGCCACTGGGGGACTATCTTGGACATCTGTGACCAGAGACTTGCCCAGCCCAAAGCGCAGTTTGGCTGTGCCAGGCTGCCAGCAAACAGCACCCCAGCCACTGTGCTAAGTGTATGGACCCAAATAAGGAACTGAATTTTGGTCTGGTATTATACCCAGAAATCCCTTTTAGGCCACCCCAGACCACACCTCTGTGGCACCAGGGGACTGTCCTGGACATCTCTGACCAGAGACTTGCCCAGCCCAAAGCGCAGTTTGGCTGTGCCAGGCTGCCAGCAAACAGCACCCCAGCCACCGTGCTAAGTGTATGGACCCAAATAAGGAACTGAATTTTGGGCTGGTATTATACCCAGAAATCCCTTTTAGGCCACCCCAGACCACACCTCTGTGGCACCAGGGGACTGTCCTGGACATCTCTGACCAGAGACTTGCCCAGCCCAAAGCGCAGTTTGGCTGTGCCAGGCTGACAACAGCCAGTACCCAAACACTTGCTTTGGGCTGGGCAAGTCTGTGATCAGAGATGTTCAGGAGAGTCCCTGGTGCCACAGACATGTGGTCTGGGGTGGCCCAAGCAGGATTTCTGGGTATAATCCCAGCCCAAAATCCAGTTCCTTATTCAGTTCCATATATTTAGCACAGTGTCTTGAGGGTGGTGACAGTTGGCAACCTGGTGCAGATAAACTGCGTTTTGGGCCGGGCAAGTCTCTATTCAGAGATTTCCAGAAATGTCCTCCAGTGGCACAAAAATATGGTCTGGGGTGGGCCAAGAAGGATTTCTAGCTATAATCCCAGCCCAAAATCCAATTCCTTATTCAGGTCCATTAATTTAGCTCAGTGGCTGGGGTGCTGTTAATTGGCACCCCGGCACAGCCAAACTGCATTTTGGGCTGGGCAAATCTTTGGTCAAAGATGTCCAGGAGAGCCCCCAGTGCCACAGAGGTGTGGTCTGGGTGGCCCAAGAAGGATTTCTGGGTATAATCCCAGACCAAAATCCAGTACCTTATTCGGGTCCATATACTTACCACAGTGGCTTGCAATCTGTTGGCAGCCTGGCATGGCCAAACCACATTTTGGGCTGGGCAAATCTCTGGTCAGAGATGTCCAGAAGCATCCCCCAGTGGCACAAAGACATGGTCTAGGGTAGCCTAAAAAGGGTTTCTTGGTATAATCCCAACCCAAAATCCAGTTCCTTATTCAGTTCCATGTATTTAGTACAGCGGCTAGGGTGCTGTCTGTTGGCAGCCTGGCACGGCCAAACTGTGCTTTGGGCTGGGCAAGTCGCTGGTCACAGATGTCCAGGACAGTCCTCCGGTGGCACCGAGGTATTCTGATGGGTGGCCCAAGAAGAATTTCTAGCCATAATCCGAGCCCGAAAGCCAGTTCCTTATTCAAGCCATTATACTTAGTATAGTGGGCATGGGGGCTGCTAGTTGGCAGCCTGGCATGGCCAAACTGTGCTTTGGGCCAGGCGGGACTGTGGTCAGGGTTCTTTGGGACAGTCCCCCAGTGGCATCGCCATGAAATTTGGGGTGGCCCAAGAAGTATTTTGCCCCATAATCCCATCCAAATCTGACCTTCATTTAGGGCTCTGTACTTGATGTGGGATATTATTTTACATATTAATTAGTACATATGCATAGCTAATGAAATTCTCTCTCTTTAGGATGTGGAAGTCATTAATAACAAGTTTTTATTGGATCTAGATTAGCTTTGAAAAAGGAGCCATGAATAAGGAACTGGGAATCAGGAATAAGGAACTGGGAATAAGGAACTAACTTCAGCCTCATCTCTTTGTCTGGGTTTTATCTTTCTAGACTTTGAGCACCTTGGGATACAGACCATTGATCTGATTCACCTTTAAATTAGGTGGCTTTTAATGCCATTTGCAGGCCATTGATTTCAAAGAGTTGAGCAGGTTTTATACTGGTAAAGGGTGAACAGAACCAGGTCTTTCATAGTTTTGTGTCTGTATAGCGGTGGTCTCCAAAGTGGGGTGCACAAGACGATCCATTGGGGTGTGGAAAGAAAATATTAGAACTTCTATTTTTATATATATTTATATAATATATACATCTATTGGGGGTGCATGCTCAAAATTTTTTTACTGATAGGGGTACGCGATGAAAAATGTTTGGAGACCACTGCTGTATAGCACTGTTCATATCAATGCTACTAGTTAAATAACAACAATTTATCGGCATTAAAAACATTGTATACCCAACAGAATGTAATTTCTTTAGGGAAACGCAGGGTGTAACAAAACGGTGAAAGTAACACTAGGCAGGTATAGTTTGCCATGATATTACTGTGTTTGCTCTGGTTATAATGCATGAATTCTACTGGCAAAATCATTGCAACATAGATTCCATCTCCCAGCTTTGACTTCAGTAGCAAAAAGCAGCAGCAGAAACTACTTTATAAACTGTATTCAAAATTCATAAAACATAGTGCATTTGCCAACTAGGGGAAGGCAGCTGGGGCCTGATCAGATTTGCAGTATACAATAGCTGTACTTACTAGCTCAGCGAATGGAAATGCACATAGATGAATGCACTCTGTCTGACTACATTTAGCTGAAGGAGACTTAGCAGATGCATTTATCTGGATTTCATACTATATTTTGAGATAAGTGTGAAATGGAGAGAAAGTGTCCTCCTACCTTTACTGTCCTTTCTGGATGGTAATTTTATTGTCTCCATCCTGTCTTCTCTATGAACTGCACCTGCTTCAGCTTTCAAGACTCTTTTAACGCAGCTGGAGTTCTTACTGACGTTTTCTTTTTCTTCTTGTCGGGGTTTCTTTGATGGCATTTTCTTCTTAGCCCCCTCAGCTAGTGGCCCATTACATATTACTTTTTGCTTACTCTTCATATCCTCTGGCCCAGCAAGAGCTTGTGATACTTTGCAGGGTTTTGATCCCTCTTGAGTCTTTGTCCTCTTTTCTCTGGATGTGAGTGAACCATCTGTGGTCACTGGTAATGTGAGCTGCTGAGTTTCGCTTTGGAGTAGCTGTTCCTGCAAATGATGGGTGTTCTCTGAGACGCATGTTGGGGGGTTTACTAACCCCCCTGTTAAGCATGTTGATGGAATCAAGTTTTGACTCTCTCCAGCTGTGAATTCCTCAGTTTTATTATGCTTAGTAGCCTCAATTGCATATTCAATCCCAGGCATGTTAACGGATGCTCCAAACTGCTGACTGGAAGGTGTCCCGTCTGAATGGGACTGTTCAGGGCTGTAATTCCTAATATGCTCCTCTTCATCTGCATTAATTAGAGCACGCATATAAGGCTCCACTTCAGCTTCATCTGAACTATAGTCAGTGACTTTTTGGATTTGTTCAGTTTTCTTTTTACACAAAATTGCCTCATCCTTGTTTTCATCAACAATAGCATGGCAGTGGTCCTGCAGTGCCTCTGACATGGTTTCCAACTTGCTGAAATTTTCCTCAATCTTTATTTCCATTTGGGTGGGTTCTGGCTGCACTAGTTTTTCTACACTAGAGCATGCCATTGCCCATATGTTGACAGATGGTCCTTCAGTTTGGTTCCTGGGTTTTACAGTTAAATTTTCTCTTAGATTTGCTTGTTGGGCACCAGGGATGGAACTATCTGCCATATCACTGGTATCTTTACAATGTTGGATTGCTGTACTGTTGTATTCATTTCTTATATTAGCTGGTTGAATGATACTAAGTATTGCTACATTTCCAGATTTACAAGTGTTACTTACTGGAGAAACCATTGTTAACTCTCCCCAAGTCTCAAAACCGTGGTCAAAAGAGGTGGCATTTCCTTCTGATGCACTGCAATAAGAATCTGAAGACTGACATTCTGAAATATGGTTCAGTCTAGGAACAGCTAAAATCATAGTCTTTTTCTTGTTATCTAATCCAAGATCCCTCTTACCTTTGTCCATTTTATTTTCTTCATCTTTGGATTTTTCCAGGAACATTTCACTTAAAAACTGATCCTCTGCTGAGGCCTTTTCTTCCACACTTATCTCTGCTGTCTTGTGGACCTGAGCTACGTTTTTTGGTGCATCTCTAGATGTTGCAGATTCAGGACTCATGACTGAACTATGCAGATGCATTAGATGACTGCAGTCCTGTGCATCTGACGCAGCTTGAAAAGCTTTCCTGTCACTATCTCTTGAAGGATCAGAGTTACTGTCACTTGCAGTGTTCAGGTCTGACTCATTTTCTTTCCCATGAAAACTCTCTTCAGAACTTTTACTGACTGCTGTAACTGACGGGTGCTTTTCCTGTGTAAATTGACTGGTATTTTCACAGGAGGCATTTCTGAAAAACTTGTCTTTTTGTTCAAAGTCAAGATTAGTGTCCTCGTTTCTTGCTGGGTGACAACATGTATCACGAGTGTCTTCAGTGGACGGTTCATTTCTACACTTAGTTATAGAATCATTTATGAAATGTATGTTCTGTTCAATGCAAAGTAATTGACTGATAGAATCATCCATTATATACATTGGGTTTTCTTGGTCCCGCTCCAAGTGAGGACTCTGAGCAGTCATTAATCTTTGAGGAGATTCTGTATCACAAGATTGGAACGAATTATCATCAGCAAGCTTCCCTTTCTGTGCAGCAGATATTTGAATGCAGCCATTAACATTAGTTAATGTTTTGTTTGCCGCCAGCTCTGAGCCCTCCTCTGCATTTAAGATATCATTTGTTACAGAATGAATGGCTGGTGCTTCTGTTTTATTTCCAAAGCTGGAACACAGACCTATACCATCTGTTTCCACAATTTGTGAAAGAGAAATCTTTCCTATGGATGTGCTGCTACATGCTTCATCTGTTTTTAGCAGGCCATTGGAATCACTACAGCCCTCCTTTTCTGTTCCTAATTCACTTGCCAGATCTATGACAGGTTCATTATCTTCTGTCATATTTACTAGCACAGGATGTTCAGTACAGGCTCCTTCTGTAAAGTGTAATTCTGAGGCTTCGACAACGGCAGGGCTAATTTCTAGGCTTGTGACCCCTTTGTTTTCACATGGGAAGGAATAGTCTGAATCTTCTTCACAGAGAAGTTTCAGAAGCTCATCATGTACTGCAGATAAATCACTGCCTCCACACTCAGGTTTCACAGATTCCAGGATGGCTTGGCAGTCTGCTTCAAACACATATTGATCACATAGTTCATCATAGAAGGTATTTGCATTGCTGCTGTCATGAAAATTAGCAGTAGATGTTTTCCTTCTGTTCCTTTGCTCGTCACATCTATCTGTAGGAGCAAGGACAGCACAAGCACTTGCTTGCTTATTCATAACAGAGCCAGTGTCCTGTAAAAGACAGGGTGAGATGTCACTGCTTGATGCTGTATTGTTACTTGTAATATTAATTCTTTGGTCCCAGCATGGCAGTTGCTGTTTGCTGTGCCCCATATCATGGGGAGCATTTAGATCAGTGCAGATCTGTAATGTGGTATGTTCTGTTTGTAATACGTTTTCACTGCTAATTGTTTCCAAAGCTGGAAGGCTGGCTGGTGCACTGTCACTTATTGGAGAAGTCATGAAATTGAATCTTTTGTCTATTTCAGGTTTTGTAGACTGTTCCTTATATCCTTGTGTCAAGCTTTTGAGGTCTGTTTCTTGCTTCTGCACCAAGGAAAGGAGGGGAAAGAGATATAATTGTATTAAGTATTTTAAAAATGGAATAATGCCTGCAAGAGGTCTGAACTAGAACCTTGGATCCAAACATCCTTGCAGAAATTTTGGTCAACATCAGAACTGCATGGCTAATACACATCTCTCTAACTGACTGAATCAAAACCCTGGCCCTAACCAGTCTTGAAGCTGAATAAATTTCAGATCTGGATCCAAAATTTGTAAAACATCAGTCTAATCTGGTAGTGAAATTTTTGTTTGATCTAGTCCAGTTTAATAACAAATAAATAACAAGTAATCGAACCTAACCTTATCACTGATTCTTAGACACAAATTGACCTAACAAATGAATTATACTGCAATTTTACCCCAGGCTGAGTTTTTCTACTACATAAAGGAAGAAGTGCCAGATACTCCAGGAAATCCATTAGGAACATTTTGGTTTCCAATATATTTTTCTATTAAGGCATTTGCGTACTATATGATGGGCAACAGTATAAATCAGGCAGACAGGTTTTTTCTTTGTGAGAGTGGTCAAGACCAGATTAGCAAATAAACTAATAAATGATATATTGTCTCAACCACCATTAGGCTCTGAGCCAGCCCAGGCTGGTTTTTCTGAGGTCTGACATCTTTTTCCTTGATGCTGTGGGTTCTGTATCCTTTTCTCATGTATAATAATAGGGTGTTTCCTCATATATTTGTCAATACTGAAAAGCTTCAGTAGCAGAGCTAACATGCCACCCAAGTGCCCTGCTGAGTGCACTTAGAACAGCTTTATTAACAGTAAATACACATCTCTGGCCCAACATTTACCCACCCTGGAACCTGGAGAATGGGTCTGCCGGTAGGCCTGGTACTCTAGGCTAGGAGCGCTGTGGAAGAAGCATGTTCTAACTTAGAGCAGCTTCACATAGCACCCAAGCCCACATATCACACATTAGAGGGGCTCTAAACTGGGGCACTTCCAGCCCTTTTCCATTGGGAAGAAAACTACTGAAGAAAGTTGGGGCAGAAAAGAAACAAGCAATTCCCCATGAAATTTTTGTTTTTTTATCTGTACCAAAGTAACACAGTGTCACTTTCAATATACCTAAAAATAAATGTGGCACTGCGTTAAACAACTAAATTCAGTTTACTGCATGTAGTAGGGGCATGAATTATTAAGGAGTCAGTCGACATTCTCGCCCACATGAAATGTAAAAAGATTGTAGGCATCTGCCTTGAATAAATAATTTGTTAAACTCATCAGCCATTCCCATCAGAGCTGGATTTTCACTCCTAATCATTGTTCAGGAATCCCTGCCAGGCTATTGTTCCTCATATTTTTCTGCTCCTATTCAACATTAAATCAATTCCATAGAGGCTGAGCACCTCTCACCCACAGCATAAGAGAAGATATTTAGTTTTTCCCCAGATGAAAATGGATTGTTCTCTTTTAATGAATTTTCTTTCATGCTTTCAGTTACTGTTGGTTTGCCAGGCCAATACCATATATTCTAATATGTGACACTGTAAACCCCCACTCCCTCTTGCAATTTAGACATTATCTTTTGTGTAAAATATTTACTTTCAAATAAATAGCTGCAGTATTAATGAAGGTGGATGATGTTTCTCTGTTAGTGAATTTGATCATGTCCTTCTAGTGGATTATTTTAGCAACTACACCAGGAGGAATCAACCCATTGCCCATGACCTACATGTAACTATCAGTGTGCTTCACATGGGCATTTAATGCACATTAGCCCTATTTAAGGCACATTGAGGGTGCACATCTACATGTCTGTGCTCTTTATGCACCTTAAAAATGGCAAATTTAGGCTATTTCTGCCTAAACTTGATACCTGCATAAAGCAAGTATCAAATTTAAGTGCGACCAATTAAAGCACATTGACACACATGCTGATGTGTTAATGCACATTAACAAAGGGAATTCAGTGCTGGGTCTTCTGGCTGGCTGCCTCTTCTCCTCCAGAGCTGAGTTGCTCCCTGGCAGCCCCTAGCTGCAGGCTATAAAAGCCTTCAGCCATTTTGTGCCTGGGGGCACACAGCACAGGGAACCTGAAGGAGCCAGTGCTGAAGGACCCACCAGGCCCCATGCATACCACTGGACAGGACCCAGGCAGCCTCTGCCCATCCTATCCCCTAGCTGGAGCTGCTCCTTGCCCACAGGTGAGGATTGCAAAGGGCTGCAGCCTGCTGCATGCCTTGCCCAACCCTGAGATTCCTCCCCCAGGGCTGTTGGCCCTGCTCTCTATGGCAGCACAGCCAGCACCTGTTCCCTGCTGCCCCTCACCCCCAGCTTTCTCTTTGCAGGCACTGTAGTGAAGTGGCTCTGCCATGTGGTTCCCCAACGCTGGCCATGACCCTGTCCAGGGTGCTGCTGGCAGACATCCAGGGCTGGCATTGCAGGGACAGCTGTGCAGGGGCTCAGAAAGCTGGCATGGAGAGTATGTCCAGCACATCATCCCTGTTGATCCCTGGCTCTGCCCACATGCTCATATTCATTCTGAGTGCCCAGGCCCCAAACTGGACCTGGAAGGAGATATATGACTTTGTGCCACTTTGGGGCACAGCTGACATCCAGAGCAGTTTGCTCAGGGTGGGCACTTGAATACACGCATTTATGAGGCCATTTAAGTTGGGATACATGTGTGAGGCCACTCCCAGATGGCCTAGAAGTGCTGCATGAAGGTCAAGGTCTTGCAGGCACAGTGGGTGGTCGTGACCAACTTCAAACGTCTGTCTGGTTGTGCCTGTGAAGACCATGCTCATCCCAAGGGACCAAGCAGGACTGGGGGTCTTGTCCAGCTGTCACCTGGGCCCAGCCCTGCCTGAACAGCTTACCATGGTCCCTGGGCACCTGCACACAGCTGGCCTCCAACCTGAGGCCAGGTAGTGCAGGGCCCCTGGTATAGACCATATTCTCTCAGCAATGTTGCAAATTCACACAAAAGGTTTCTGTCTCTTGGGATGGGGGTGGGGCTTCTGAGGGGAATAAAGGTTTTCATTACAAACATGTATGTATTCTGAAATGGTGCTGAGGGGCAGGCAGGGGTAGAGGGGGTGTGGGTGGTGGGGTAGACAGGTGCTGGCAGGAACAGATGGGAACTTCTCTGTGTCCTGGTGCTCCAAGTGGGACTGGAGCTGGCACAGCAGGTCTTCAAAGGTGGCCTGGGTCATCCAGAATGTGTCAACCCATTGGTCATTGTCCCATTCCTGCAGCACAATGTGCTACCACCAGTGCTAGCTGGCACAGTGGGTCCAGAGGTAGTGGGGCTAGTGCAACAGGAGGGTGATGGCAATCTCAGCAGTGGCATCCTGGAGTCCATAGTCCCTGGGGCTGGCAGGAGTAGCTGTGCAGTAGTGGGGGCCCTGGAAGGCCATGTATCAGTCATCCAGAAGGTGGTTGGAGCAGGAGTAGAGGTGCTAGGTGGCCAAGTACCTGGCGCACAGAATAGCGGTGGGTAAGCAGGACAGCTGTGGCTGCCCTGAGGTGAGGAGGACCCTGTCCTTGAGCACCAGGGCCAGGACCTGGGGCAGCCAGGGCTGGGAAATGCAGCTGCAGCAGGAGAAGAGCAGGCACATGCTGCTGCTCTGACACCAGAACTGTCAGCCCAGAGGTCACAGTGCAGAGGGTGTGCTTTTGAAATGGCTGCCAAGTGCTGACAGTTGGCTCTGGCTTTAGCATGGCTGTCAAGTGCTGTAGCTCCCCCCAGTGGCCACAGAACTTCCCCCAGTGGCAGGGCTGGATTGACTTGGGACTAAAGTTAGTCCCAAGTCCCACCATGTGTAGACATCTGCCAAAAAATGCTTAATGTGCATTAAGCTAATGTGATTAAATTTAAACCTGCTTAAATTCACATGTAGATATGCCCAGTTGGTTTAAACTTGGTGTCTGAAGACACAGAAGTAGCTAAATAAACCTATTATTTTTCTCTCTGCCTGTTCATTTATTATTATTTGAGCTTGGGTGCCATGCTCTAATAACTGACTTTGAAATGTGTAGCTCAGAAAATGTGTGTCCTGACACTCTTAGCCATGTCAAGATTTTGGTTTGCAGCCTGTAGGGTGTGGATGTTTGGCCATCCATGATTTATACCAACTCCCAGCTAACAGATTTGTTCCTTTATTACTACTAAAAATATTAATTACATAGCTGATATTAACGGCACGTGATTTTGGTAGGTTATGGTCATGAGCAGGGATCTTAGTTTTCTGTTTGCCACAGAAAATCATGGATATTTATGTTTTTAAGTGGAGATTTTTTGCTTTTTCCCATGGAAAACTAGGATCCCTGGTCATGAATTGTATCGGGTTACCAACTGTTATGTGTGTATTGGAATTCCATGGTTTGTCATTCTTGCCAGCTGGTTTTAATTATGAATTAAGAAACTTAATTTTTGCCTGTGTCAAAGGAGATTATAACCTGGATAAAATTAAGGAGCAATTTTGAAGTCCAACAACATGATCTACTCTGAACATTTTGTTTTTCTTTTGAAATAATGCATACTACCTTGCAAGATATTGCTTATTATATTTCCCAAGAATGAGCTGCAGCTTATGCACATCCATGCCTACTGCCTCCTTTAACAAGAGAAGGTAACATTTTCGCCCATGATTTTGTAAGACTCTGTCCTTTTGAGGGCTTCTTATTAATATTACTGAGATAATTTTCTGGTTATTATAGGAGACAGGTTAGAAGTAAAACTTTCAGACTGGAATTTAAGATTCACCAGTATTCTGACATGAGTGAATTTGGGCTTTTTAGCTTTACTCCAGCCATGAACCAAAAGGAAGTCTCAGTTCCTTCTGATGGTCCAGTCCATCCCACAATTCAACTGGTTATTAGTAAACTTGTGATGAGTACATAAGTAGACCTGGGAACTATAGGTTCATAGTGGGGAGGGTGTTAGTGCTAAGAGATAAATGGGTACTGGATAGTAACTCAACTGGAGAGAAACTCTAAATATGTAGACTATAAAGTTTACACTAGGTACATTGAGTTGTAGGGGAAGGAGGGGTTTTCTTCTTTCCCCTTCACTTGCTTCTAATCTGCCTGAATATTTTTAATGAGGGGTGGAGAAAGAAAGAGATTTTGTCTATGACACTGTGGCGTTGATCTTGTTTCTAGCAGCAATCTCCACATCTTTCACCTTCAAGATGCCTTGAAACCTTAACAACTTATTGTAAAGTGCCCCTCCTTTCTCTCCTATCTGCTTTATAGAGAAAGCTACCAGTCTCAGTTTTTGTCTTTGTGTTCATATTCCAAGCCCTTCTTAAAGTTCAGAGCCTTTGAATGCAGAGTTTTCCCAAGACCCTTTCCCCAACCCATTTCTAGTCCTCAGACAGCAACAGTTCATAGGATTACAGAATCCCAGGAAAATAAGGCTGAAAGGGACCTCATGAGATCATAAAGGTGTGTATACATGAACCAGAAGGCTACTGTAACGTGCTGTAATTACAGCACATTGGTGCAGACATGATTAATCGAGTCTGCTGGAGCATGGTAATCATCACACTCCAGCCAGCCTCTGCAGCTCATGTATCAATGTCCCTGCTCTTCAAAATGGCAGTGGGGGCACTTTAACTAAAACTCGTTTGATGATACACAAGACACTCTGAGCACTTTAATTATAGCAGCTCTCAGCACTTTAATTAAAGCGCCACCCCCCTCCCCTCCAAGCATGTATAAAAACACCCATAGTCCTTAAACCAGGATCATCCCTGACTAAGCCATCCCTACCAAGTGTCTGTCTAACCTGCTCTTGAAAACTTCCAAGAATGAATGTTTTTCAGTTTCTCTAGGTAGCCTATTCCAATGCTTGACCACTCTTATAGTCAGAAAGTTCATCCTAATCTCCAATCTACATTTCCTTTGCTTAACTTTGAGGCCATTGCTCCTACTTTTGTCCCCTACAGCCACAAAGAAAGCACATCTCCATCCTCTCTATAATCACCCTTCAGGTGTTTGAAGACTATAAAATCCCCCCTGAGTCTTCTCTTCTCCAGACTAACAAACCCTAATTCTTCCAGCCTCATAAATCTTGCTTCCCAGACCCCTAATCATTTTTGTTGCTTTGTGCTGAACTATCCAAACTGTCCACATCCTTTCTGAAGTGTGAGGGCCCAAAACTGGACACAGTACTCCAGGTAAGGCCTTACCAGTGCTGAATACAGCAGAAGAATCACTTCCTTTTATCTGCATGTGACACTCCTGTTAAAAGAGCCCAGGATGCTGTTGACTTTTTTTGCAACAAGAGCCCACTATTGCCTCATATCCAGCTCCTAATCTACTGTAACTCCCGGGTCCTTCTTTTCAGCCTATCCAGTCATTCCCCAGTCTGTATGTGCGCATGTGGTAATCCCATCCCAAATACAGGACTTTACACTTGCCTGTGTTGAATCTCAACTGTTTGATTACAGGCCATTTCTCCAGGTCATTCTGGATCCTAGTCCTGCCCTCTGGAGTATCTGCAACTCTACACAACTTGGTGTCATTTGCAAGTTTTCTGAGTGTGCATGCAATCCCATCATCCAAATAATTAATAAAGATATTAAACATTATTGGACTCAGGACAGACCCCTGTGGAACTCCACTTGATACCTCCTCCCAACTAGACATTGAGCCATTGAAGACTACTTGCTGAGTATGATGATCCAATCAATTATGTATCCACCTTATGGAGAATGTTGCGGGAGACCATGTCAAGAGCCTTGCAAAAGTCAAGGTATATTTACTACTCTATCCCCATCCTCAGAGCCTGTCATCTTATAGAAGGAAATCAGATTGGTCAACCATGACTTGCTTTCAATGAATCCATGCTGGTTGTTCTTGATCTCCTTGTTCTCCTCTAGTTTCACAATGTATTCCTTGAGGGCCTGCTCCATATCTTTCCAGGTATCAAAGTCAGGCTGACTGGATAGCTCCCCAGATCCTTCTTATTTCCTTTCTTAACGATGACCACTATATTTGCCCTTTTCCTATCATCTGGGACCTCACCTGACCTTCATGAGTCCTCAGAGAAGATAGCCAATGGCTGTTAAATTACCTCAACCAATTACTCCAGTAAATTCCTTTAGAGTTTTCTCTGCCATTTCAGTTCTACTTCCAGCCTTCATGTGAACATGAAATTTGTTTTCCTGTCACTTACAGCCACTGCAGCCAAAACCACAGCTCACCTTTTACTACTACCTGTGGAGTTCTTGCCAAATAAGTCTGACATCATATAATCAGGCAACCCAAACTTCCTTTTGGTGTGAAATTGTAGAGAGACAGCTGTCTCCTGGCCACTAAAAGCCTATAAAAAAATTACAGATTATTTGGAGAATCTTGCTATCCCCCTGTCTTTTCCTTGGGTCTATGTGGGTATCTGCCTGTCTGGAGAATTTAAAGACATTCAGGATTGTGGTTTCTACACACCAGCTTTACATAAGACTTTTAATTGCCAGCTAGTGTTATCATCAAAAGAGACCTTGTAACTGAAACTTTTGTGTTGCTTTTAATAAAAGTAGAAGACTTGGAAGTAAAATACTGATTACAATTTGAATTGATTTCTAATGTACTGTTTCAAAGGGTATCTGATTAGCAACCATATATTTTTAGAGACCATATATTTTTTAATCCAGTCTCATACCTTGTAAGCAATTTGGGAAAACATTTAAGTTTTTACCTTCAGTATTTTCTTGGATAATGCTTGTTTAACTTAGCAAAGTCTTAGAATTCTTATTCGTGATTATTTTTTTTTTAGCAGGGGGAGATTTCTACAGCCTATTGCCTACAATATGTTCTAACAATTGCTTCAATTACTGCACTGTCTGCTTGGCTCTAGAGATACAAAGGAGTGCTACCAAACAGCAAATTTTAATTACGTGAACTCTGTAGCACAAGTTATTTTTTGTGTGAGTGTTATACTGCCTGATGTTTGATGGTGGATAAAAGAAATATGACAATTCTGTATTCAGACTCCTATATGAAATACAAGTCATTGTGGTTTCATTTAAAAATATGGAATGATAAAATGAACAAAAAAAAATATGGATTCAACCACCCTAGTACTTCCAAGGAGCTGACTTTAAGATCAGCATGTAAGTGAGTACCTGGCTTTCCTACCCTTTTGACAAAACACCCCTGATCCAAAAGCCATACATAAATGTTTAAATGAAAGGGGAAGAGGGCACAAGAATGCTTAGGTATGCTTTGCTTACAATTGAATTAGGGAATGAGGCAGAGGAGACATGAAAAAAATGGGGAAAGCTTTTTAAAAATTGCTGCTTTTTCAGTCCCGAAGACCTCTCATGATCTGCAAAACATGCACAGCACAGGCTAGCTATCCTCAATATCTATGCCTGTTATCCTTGGCTTTTCTCATCAGCATATGCCACATTTTCCCTAATATAGGCCACATGTGATTCTGTCCTTCCTTTTTGTGTCCTTATAACAAGCTGTGTGTTGGAATTTGTAGCTTTGTTGAAATCTGACATCCTATGCCAGGAGGACTTCTGCTATAGCTTTGAACTTGCAACCTCTAGGCTGTCAGCCATGTACCTTAGCACCCAGGTCACCCCCAGTCCCAGCTCCAGCTGAATAGAGCTGAGACCCACATGCTTCTTTCATATTGTCTGAGAAGAGCAAGGCATTAACAGGGTTGGAGGCCAACATCTGGGCTGGAAGTAAGGATATATACTGTACTTTGTTACTGAACCCATCCAGTTTTCTATTAGTTCAGGGTTTAAAAGGTATCATCCAGTTGGCCTTTCTGTTGTTGAGGTGAAGTTCCTGTAACTAAATACTACCATGTGGATGGAGTAGATGCTGTTTTCCTTTCCTAGAAAATGTAGTACCAGATCTGAAGGCAATATAGATGTCTACAGTGGGATTTAGACAGAATGCAGGTATGGAGGTCCAAAACTGATTAACTCCCAAGATGTTGCCTCACTTTGAAGCTCTCTAAACTTTGTCAGCACCTCTATTTTTCACAATATGCTAGGATGCTAAAGGTCTGCTTCTGCACAGGCCCAGTCTTGATAGGGCAGAGCACCTTGCTCCTAGTTCATATCTGTTGGGCTCTGTAGACTAGGCTATCCTTCACCTAGTTCCCCTGTGGTGCTTGATCTAGGTGTGCTCTGAGGTATCTTAATTTTCATCATGCCCTTTCATAGGGAGACTGCACTGTTATTCCAGGGCTCTGCCTTCCCCTTGAATGACCAAAGCACCTAAAATGTAGGCATTACTGCACTCAGTGCAAACATCTACATGTTTATTAATGCACTGTAATTACAGGTACTGACTTAATGCACCATAACTGGCACTACTGTGCATTAGCACCAGCACTTGCTTTTCTGTGATGCTAATGCACAGTAAACTCATTCTACAGCACATTAGCATGGGTTTTGCCTGCTGTGCTAATGCACAGTAGAATGAATCTACTGCAACTTTAGCATCTCCTGTAGACGTGCCCTGCATTGCATTTTTTTGTCTAGGCCTTTAGATGTTGTTGTCAGGGGAAGGAGTAGTATGGGAAAAACTACTCAATTCTTTCCTGTTCTAATGTATGGTGCCAGGAAGTGCCAGGAGGAAGTGCTGATGGAATCATGTTGGCATACACCAGTTCTATACTTCCTAAACAGTTAAGGAGTAAGACAACCCAGATCATAATCATCCAGGGGGAAAAGTCATGGAAAGAGAGAATGTGGTCTTCTCAGAGAGAATCTGTGATATTACAAGAGGGCAGAATAGTTTACTGTCATCTGCTAGAATAAAATGCTAAATTTGTGCTAAAGAAAATAAACAGGAAGGAACACAGTCAGGTGTTTACTAAAAAAAGTTCATAAAAGGAAGTTTAAAGATGTATCCTGAATAGCTTGCAGCCTGTGGCAGTCACTGATCAGACACAATCTGGGTTGGATGGAATGAGAATGCTAACAGTCCTGTTTCCTACACTGGCATGTGCATGCTTGTTTGCTTTGTTCTGAACATGTCTTTGAGACAAAGTGCTTCTGCAACCCAATGGCAGTGCAAAGGCTGAGACAGCATGTTGTTTCTGAATTAGTACCAGAGACTTTCTGGAGTTTGACCAATGGAGTGCTGTTGCATTGTCAATCATGAACCCTTGTACACATGACGGGGGTTTAGTCCTTTAGGGTTGCATTCTGTGCCCCCTAAATTGAAATCGTGGGTTTTAATTTTCTGTCACTAAATCTCATAAAATGGTCAGTGCATTATTCACAGTAAATTACTGTTGGGGGCACAGCATAACAATCTACCCCACTAATCTCTTCATACTAAATTACAGCAGGGGGTGCTGCACACTGCTAATCCCACTACAGACCAGTGATAGCTATAGCTCATAGTCCGAGCTCACTAGTATGTACAAATGACTGAAAGTGGTGTGATTTCATTAACTGAATTAATTCAATTGTCACTACATTAATGTAATTAATTAATTTAATTAACTGACACATTTATACATTTAATTTTTTGAAATTTTTACACCAATATTTTTTAATTATTCTTATTTTATTCTTATTCTTTTCATTCCTATCTTTATTTTTATTCTTATCTTATTTTTTATTTTTCCATTTCTATGTCATCAAGTAAACTTTATTTTGTGTGTTAAATCTGCTTTTTTTTTAAATTTCACTCAAACAACCCACTCTATGAACAGGGCACTGAAATTCTCTGAGCACTTATAATACGAGCACAAATCTGCGCCCCATTAATTTATTATATGTATCTTTGCACGCTTATTGGAGTATTGTGGTGTGCTAATTGGAACTCCTGATAATGCACTCCCTGTATTATCTCACAGGGCGTCCCAATCCCAGATGCCTGGAGCCCCCCCGTCTGCATCCACATTCCTGCACTGTTGGGGGCATTGTTTTGTTCAATGTTTCCCTTCCAACCCCAGACACTGCTCACCACACCTCTGTTCAAGTTTCTGTTTCCATAGCCTCCCTCCCCCAAATCCCAGTTTCTTTGGGCTGTCCCCCATGCTCCGCTCTACCCACCATATTCAAATCCACATACCAACCATCCAAGCTCCCCCCCGGCATGCTAACAAGAGACTCTGGCCTTCTGACTGGATATAAAAGAGACAGGAACAGATTGCCACTTCATAATTACTGCCCCCCTCTCTCAACAGGATGCTGAAATTCTCCATGCACTTATGTGGATTTCTTATTTCTAAACTGGGACCAGCAGTAGGTAATGCATTTTAATATCCTTGCTGCATTTCACCCCTGTACACACAAAGCAAAGAAAAACCTGTAGACTTCAGCCTTCTCTGGCTCCCCTTAGCCTATCGTCACCACAGCCTGCCCCCCCGCCACTACAGACAATGAACGTATGAGACAGACAGAAGTGTTGCAACAATTTTTTTTTATTGTATTGATGAAAACACTCTGCGGTAACTGCTGAATGGTTTAGCTATCAGTGTTGATTGATTGGTGGCCGCAGAGCACTCTCTTCATCTGCAGCAGCCAGAATGTGTGCAGCCAGGCAATTCCACACAGCGGCTCCTCAACCAGTGTGTTCATGCTCCTCGTAGGGGGCACCATGCCCTGCCTGCCCATGTCTCTGTCTGGCCACTGCCTCCTGCACTTCCTCAGACCAGGACTTGCTGAATACATCCCCCCGGGCTTGCAAATATTGTGGAGCACACAGGCTGCCACAGTGAATGCTGTTATGTTTTCCTGATTTCACTAAGGCAATGGTCACCAACCAGTACATCTCAATCCACTGGTAGATCTCAGAACCTCTTGAGGTAATCTTGGAGCCTCTTGGAGTCGATCCAAGGCTGGGGTAGGGTGCTGAGTGCCTGCGTGCAAGCATGCATGCACCCCAGCCCAGCAGGTCAGTCCATGGGGG
>NW_017729024.1:181011831-181013351 GCF_001723915.1 Gavialis gangeticus | reverse complement strand
CTCCCACCTGCCCATCACCTAAGCAGTGAGTGCAGCTGGTCAGGGGGTGCACCAGCACTCTCAGGGGATGCACGTGCACCCTCGTGCACCCCCTATGCATCGCCACTGAATAGGGTCATTAGCATTATAACAGCCCTGCTCTTTTCATGTCAATTCCTACACAACTTAGGCTCCTGTAACTGCCCCTCCTCTAAAAACTTGGGGTGTCCAATGACCCCAGAAACTTGTGATCCACCCAGGGCTGCACATAATAGTGCTTAGCAGAACAATGAATAGACCTGCCATGAAGTATCACCCCAGCAAACACCCCCAACCTGACAGAAGTTGGGGAAGAAATGTGGGTGCGAGGTCCCCACACTCTATTTGAATAGGCTCCATTAGCGCATGAGCTATGCCAGATATCAAAGCACCAGAATCACCACGTAATATTGCAGTTACAAATGTCTGAAATCTCCCTACACCTCGTGTTCAATGAGATGCACTTAGCAGAAAAAAGGCAGGTGCTGAGCAGAACACTGAAATGGCTGAAACCTGAATTAAGGGTTGTTGAAGAGGGAAATGAAGATGTGTGGCCACAACTGGGACTGGGCACAGTGCTGCAGCAAGATGAAGGTCCTGAAATGTGCTTTCCATTGGACTAAGGACCAGAATTCTCATTCGGGGGCAGGATGCACCATAGCCCCATTCTATGAGTAGCTGTCCTGCATGCTCACAAAGGATGCACGTGATGCTTGCATCCAATCCTCGGGACAATGGGGGTCCAGGAGGCCACAGCATCACCTACCCGGCAGGAGTCTGCAGACTGTCCTGCCACTACAGTGGGCAGTGCAATATGCACCGTGCAGCCTTCAGTCAACCAGTCTGAGTGCTCACAGCAGGTGGAGGATGGGGACAGCTGAGATGAAGTTATCTTGACCATGACCCCATCCTCCCTGATGTCTTGCCCGCCTAACTCAGAGGAGGAGGACGTGTCAGATTCCATGATGGCAAACCCTTTTTTATAAGCTGTGGGGAAATGCAGGCACACCAGAGGATGGGGCAAAGATTCAGGATGACGTTGACAGACTGGATTCACGGGCAGAATGAAATCAGATGAGGTTTAACAATGAGAAGTGCAAAGTCCTTCACCTGGGTAGGAAGAACCCTCTCCATAACTACATGATGGGTGGTAGTCCACTAGGTGGAACAGCATCTGAATGAGACCTGGAAGTCACAATCAACTGGAAGATGAATATGAGCCAACAGTGTGATGAGGATGCCAAAAAGGCAAATCGAACTCTGGTGTGCATCAGCCAATGTGTGGCCAATAGATCCAGGGAGGTGCTCCTCCCCTCTATTTGGCGCTGGTAAGACCATAGTTGGAGTACTGTGTCCAGTTCTGGGCACCGCACTTTAAGAAGGACATGAATAAGCTTGAGAGGATGCAAAGAAGGGCTACATGTATGGTCCAGGGCATGGAGGATAGGCCCTATGAGGAGAGACTTCAGGAACTGGGCCTGTTCAGTCTGAGTAAGAGAAGG
>NW_017729024.1:181011246-181011702 GCF_001723915.1 Gavialis gangeticus | reverse complement strand
GCACAGATCTTGGGATGTTTTTAAATACCGAAGGTAATCTCCTACTTAAAAAGATTGGAGACCACTGCACTAAGGGGATTAAATAGGTAGGGCTGTTGAATAGGGTCATGGGCGACTGATGCCACCTTAGTCAGGGGGGCACATGCCCCACAAATGAACAGTCAGCGAGTGGATGGGGGGTCCCCCCCATGGCTGATCCCACTGACCAGGGGAGGTGTCCCCCAAGGCTGATCGTGAGGTGACCGATTGATCTGGCCGATTGTTGCTCACTGCAGCCGCTTCTGGAAGTGGCTGCAGCCACTTCTGGGAGTGGCTGTGGCCACTTCTGGGAGCATAACGGTGCTCCTCTCACTAGCCAGTGCTTGCACAGGGGGCACCAGCACTCCCACCTGCCCATCACCTAAGCAGTGAGTGCAGCTGGTCAGGGGGTGCACCAGCACTCTCAGGGGATGCACG
>NW_017729024.1:181005826-181006246 GCF_001723915.1 Gavialis gangeticus | reverse complement strand
AGGACATGAATAAGCTTGAGAGGATGCAAAGAAGGGCTACATGTATGGTCCAGGGCATGGAGGATAGGCCCTATGAGGAGAGACTTCAGGAACTGGGCCTGTTCAGTCTGAGTAAGAGAAGGCTGAGAGGCAATTTGATAGCTGCCTACAAGTACATCAGGGGTGAGTAGCAAGAACTAGGGGAGCAACTCTTCAGGAAGGCACCAATGGGCATAAACTAACAGAGGGTAAATTCAAGCTAGACATAAGAAAAAACTTTTTCTCTATAAGAGTTGCCAGAATCGGGAACACACTCCCAGCTGAGGTGGTGCAGTTACCCTCCTTGGAGGTGTTCAAGATGAGGCTGAACAGGCACTTTCACAAACTTGTCTGAGTCCAACAACTTCCTGCCCATGGCAGGGGACTGGACTTGATGATCTT
>NW_017729024.1:180979807-181000826 GCF_001723915.1 Gavialis gangeticus | reverse complement strand
CTCGTGCACCCCCTATGCATCGCCACTGAATAGGGTCATTAGCATTATAACAGCCCTGCTCTTTTCATGTCAATTCCTACACAACTTAGGCTCCTGTAACTGCCCCTCCTCTAAAAACTTGGGGTGTCCAATGACCCCAGAAACTTGTGATCCACCCAGGGCTGCACATAATAGTGCTTAGCAGAACAATGAATAGACCTGCCATGAAGTATCACCCCAGCAAACACCCCCAACCTGACAGAAGTTGGGGAAGAAATGTGGGTGCGAGGTCCCCACACTCTATTTGAATAGGCTCCATTAGCGCATGAGCTATGCCAGATATCAAAGCACCAGAATCACCACGTAATATTGCAGTTACAAATGTCTGAAATCTCCCTACACCTCGTGTTCAATGAGATGCACTTAGCAGAAAAAAGGCAGGTGCTGAGCAGAACACTGAAATGGCTGAAACCTGAATTAAGGGTTGTTGAAGAGGGAAATGAAGATGTGTGGCCACAACTGGGACTGGGCACAGTGCTGCAGCAAGATGAAGGTCCTGAAATGTGCTTTCCATTGGACTAAGGACCAGAATTCTCATTCGGGGGCAGGATGCACCATAGCCCCATTCTATGAGTAGCTGTCCTGCATGCTCACAAAGGATGCACGTGATGCTTGCATCCAATCCTCGGGACAATGGGGGTCCAGGAGGCCACAGCATCACCTACCCGGCAGGAGTCTGCAGACTGTCCTGCCACTACAGTGGGCAGTGCAATATGCACTGTGCAGCCTTCAGTCAACCAGTCTGAGTGCTCACAGCAGGTGGAGGATGGGGACAGCTGAGATGAAGTTATCTTGACCATGACCCCATCCTCCCTGATGTCTTGCCCGCCTAACTCAGAGGAGGAGGACGTGTCAGATTCCATGATGGCAAACCCTTTTTTATAAGCTGTGGGGAAATGCAGGCACACCAGAGGATGGGGCAAAGATTCAGGATGACGTTGACAGACTGGATTCACGGGCAGAATGAAATCAGATGAGGTTTAACAATGAGAAGTGCAAAGTCCTTCACCTGGGTAGGAAGAACCCTCTCCATAACTACATGATGGGTGGTAGTCCACTAGGTGGAACAGCATCTGAATGAGACCTGGAAGTCACAATCAACTGGAAGATGAATATGAGCCAACAGTGTGATGAGGATGCCAAAAAGGCAAATCGAACTCTGGTGTGCATCAGCCAATGTGTGGCCAATAGATCCAGGGAGGTGCTCCTCCCCTCTATTTGGCGCTGGTAAGACCATAGTTGGAGTACTGTGTCCAGTTCTGGGCACCGCACTTTAAGAAGGACATGAATAAGCTTGAGAGGATGCAAAGAAGGGCTACATGTATGGTCCAGGGCATGGAGGATAGGCCCTATGAGGAGAGACTTCAGGAACTGGGCCTGTTCAGTCTGAGTAAGAGAAGGCTGAGAGGCAATTTGATAGCTGCCTACAAGTACATCAGGGGTGAGTAGCAAGAACTAGGGGAGCAACTCTTCAGGAAGGCACCAATGGGCATAAACTAACAGAGGGTAAATTCAAGCTAGACATAAGAAAAAACTTTTTCTCTATAAGAGTTGCCAGAATCGGGAACACACTCCCAGCTGAGGTGGTGCAGTTACCCTCCTTGGAGGTGTTCAAGATGAGGCTGAACAGGCACTTTCACAAACTTGTCTGAGTCCAACAACTTCCTGCCCATGGCAGGGGACTGGACTTGATGATCTTACAGGTCCCTTCCAGTCCTATGGGTCTATGATTCTATGAAAAAAACTGAAGATTGAAAGTGAACTTTCACAGGGGGCAGGGAGTAACATTTTCTCCTCACCAAAATTGCATTTTTTTAAGAAGCTTTAATTGTATGCTCCTCAATACCGCACTTCATCCCATAGTAAAAATTAGATATTTGGCTAAGTATACAGTGGCCTTCAGAGTCTAACTAGGTACCTGAGTGTGTGTAACTCATTGGTGACTTTTACATGTTCCCATTTTGTACCCAGTCCACAGAACGTCTGAGTCTATATGCCAGCCCAGACGTGGCTCTTTAGCTCCTGCTTTAGTACCACAGTTGAGTCTCTGGGGGTCTGTCATTCAGACCCCCAGTATGTCAGCCAAAATGGTGGCAATCCTATTAATACAGTCTAGTCTGTTTTGTTTTTTTTACTGTGTTATACCATCACACTGAATGCCGTGTCTTCTTTTATTGCCTATGTTTAAGTCAGGATAGAACTTTATTAATCAAAGATCTTTAATAAAGGAATCCCTTACTTTCTCATGACACAATACACTACAGTATTTATGTTGGCAGGTAGTGTTGGGGTGCCTCTTTTGTTTTGGAAGGGCCTTTTTCATCCATGGGGTGGGGTTTTTTTGTTTTGGTTTGGTTTGGTTTTTTTGATGAAGTTCAATTGGATGCCTTCCTGCTTTGATATTTGGCTTGCCTCAGGCCTATGGCACTTCCTTTTGTGCCAGACCCTTTTTCTGAGTTCTGACTGGCTGCACAAGTGGGCTGGTTGTATTTTCATCTTGATTGCTTTGCAGTATGCTGAGTTTCTTGAAAAGGGCAATACTACCTTTCACTCGCTAGTATTAAATCAATATGCAATGGCAAATGCATATTTAAGAAAACATTTGTGGGCACTGATGTCAAGGAAATATTGTGTATGTGGGCTATGCTTCAGCAGTTATTTCTGAGTACATCTACACAGAATGAATGCAGTATGAAAAGCAGATGGCATGATTAATGGTATATTAAGAATAATGCTGACAGGTACTCAAGTTCCAGATTTCTGCATATGTTACAGTTGCCCCAGAGGAGACTTCAGTTACACGGTTTATATAAGTAAACATCAGTCTGTTGCAGCGTGTACTAGGTTTTTAAATTTTAAGTAGCAAATGCTATTGCTTATGAAAAGTGTTGAATTAACATCTTTGAGTTCTGAAATCCTCTGTGACAAGCCAAGGGTGGCAGCAAGGAGATGCATAACAAGGCCCGAGGTAATGGTTCTGCACGGGGCAGTGACATGACCTAGGCTACAGTAGTGGCTATTTTTGTGCCTCCCCACCTCCCAGAGGTGGGCCCTGTGGCCACTGCCCTGGTCACCCCCTGCCCTTAGTTACTGGCCCCAAGAGAAGCCTTTGAAGGAATTGCTTCTAGGAGGGTCAGAGAATCTGTTTATTATTCGCCTACAGCCACCAATGTATGGTCTCTCTAATGAGAGTCCACACAAGGCTGCTTAGAATAGCTAACAGATGGTGGTAATAAAGATCGTATGAGAACATGAATAGAATTGGATGGAATTAGACCGAAAGTTGTTGTTGGTTATTATGTAAATATCTGACTGTTAAGAGCTTCCTTCAATTTATCAAGTGGGTTAGCTGACATTGGGGCTGCTGTAAGGGCCTGATTTTATTTAACTTCATTACTAGTCTGGAAAAAGGCATAGGTAGCACATTTGTGAATATAAGAAGTGATACTATTTTGGGACCATTAGTGAAGCCAGAGTACTTGTATAAAGGGACCCACAGAAACTAGAAATATGAACAAGAAATAGTATAAGACTGAACCTGGAAAAATACAGGCCAATACTTTGGGAGAAAAACAATCTTAAACCCCTATAAGTAAGAGGAGAATATACCTGAGAAAGTTACAATGCTGATATGGACCTGAAGGTATCAGTGGAGAACAACCTAAACCCAAGTGTACAAGATAGCAAGGGAGACCAGTACAACCTAAGGGCAGCAGTCAGAGACAGGAGGGAGAGACAGGACTTCCTTGTGTCACTGGGAGTGCCTACACATGCAATTAATCTAACTGAATAAACTCTGGTACAACTTGAACCAGAGTAAGCTAATCCTGGCGTCACTGTCTACGTGTGCGTTTAAGCACGGTAATTTACTCCATTATCAGATAGACCCATTAGACACAGGTACTATCTGAAAGCACTGTAAATTAGTCTACACCAGCCCAGTTGCCACATACGTGTAGGCAGTGATGTTTTACTGGCCACTTCTACATGAGATGCTGACTGCACAGTAGCCCATGACTACTGTGCAATAGTGTTGCATGGCAGAAAGCGTGGCACAACACTACTGAGTAGTAGTCTTGGGCTACTGTCAGTGGCAATGTGTAGAGTATGCATAGGGATGCACATTCACCCCCTGAAAGTGCTGGTGCACCCCCTGACCGGCTGCACTCGCTGCTTAGGTGATGGGCAGAGGGGGCAGGTGGGAACACTGGTGTCCCTCCTGCAAGAGCCATCCGATTGCTGCGATCACTGCAGCCACTTCCGGGAGTGGCTGTGGCCACTTCTGGGAGTGGCTGCAGCAATTGGCTGGCGCTTGCTCCCAGAAGTGGCTGCAGTGATCGCAGCGATCAGCCGTAGCAATCAGCTGTCAGGGACCAACCCCGGTGGGACTGGTCACGGGGGGGGGGGGCACATGCCCCCTCGACTAAGGTGGCACCAGTCACCCACAGCTACTATGCAGTCAGTGTCATAAAAAAGGTCTTTGGCAATGCTACTACACAGAAACTCTGGTTACTGCACTGTCAAGTATTACATGACTGCGTAATAATGACTATACAGTCAACATCTTGTGTAGAAACAGCCACTGCACAGTAAATTAGTCTACTATGCAGTAAAGCACATGTGTAGACACTCCCACAGAAAATCACTACACAGATGTAACTACATTAAGATGGCATGAAAATTGAAAGTACACATCAATGTTACTGCTCTGATTTTGACTGAAACCAACTTTAAACATCCCAAACTTTTCTGCTAAACACAATCCACATTTTTGGCTAGCTGTACCTATCAGTAATTCTGGTTGCAAAGGTACTGAAGTTATCCCCCAAATAGGCATTATAAACCTATTATTCAGAATTAAGATGAAACTTACAAAAAACTAAGTGTATTGTATGGGAAGGCACAGTTAATTAAGGAAACCAAAAACCACAAATCTGCCCAATAATGACAAACATACAGTTTTGAATGATATATTTTTTGTGCTTGTGGTTTAGATCAAACTGATAGCTTAAAATACACTAGATTTTCCCCTTCATGGGGTCTCTTTATGGCAGGTGAGGTTGTTTGGATCCCTTAACCTCTTAGCTTTGTGGATTTTTTTCTTTAAAGAGCACCATAGTTTTTGAGTATTGATTTCTTTGAGCCTAATGGACCTTTTGTAAACTGTTAGGTGCAGATATTTATGCCATGGCAGAGAACTGATGAATACAATAGATTTTTAAAATGTGTCAAGTATTTCATGTTGCACAGCTGTTTCATATTTTAATCAGAAAGGGGTATGAGCACAAAAATCAGAATCAAAGTCAACTTTCTCCCAGCTTTAAAGGAGTTAGCGTTAAGATGCTGGTCCAGCTGAATTATAAATTATGTTGTCAACAGATAGGTTTGTACCAGGATAACAATTTTAACAAAGTTTGGAAATGTGCAGGCTTATTTCCAATGTCAATTTGGGGGATAGTATAAAATAGCAATCAACTCATGCTATTGTAGATAATGAATAAAACGAGGTGTGTGCAATCCTTATCTCATTATAGCAACCGGGAGCTTTGCCACTGAATTCAGTGGGGCCAGAATTTCATTTGATATGTTTCTCTCAAGAGTCAGCTCACAGGTCCCCTTAAACCTAATGATCCATTTAGCTAGTGTGGCGAAAGCACACCAGGTTCTGTAGAAGCAATGTGTTTAGCATCTCATCTGGCCACCTTTTGCTCCCTCACTCAAACAAACATTTATTTATTTACAGTTGGGTCAGCTGGGAACAGCTTTTCACATAAGTCAGGCATTGGGCTAAGATGAACACCTTCAGAGAGGTAGCAAAAGACTCAAACTACTGTACCACAAAAAGTCATCTGTTTCTCTTGCCTACAAAGTATAGGCCCAAACTTTCAAATGGGGGTCTAAAGTTAGATGAAGATACCCAAGCAATTTTCTGAGTTTCAGAGGTGTTGAACATGTGAGGATTCAGCTAAAGCCAAAGGAGAATGGAGGGAGCTCAACATTGTGCAAATCAGCCTGATTCTAGTTAGAAGTCGAAATACAGACTTAGGTGCCTGCCTTTGGAAAATATAGGCCAGGGCTGTCCAGCTGACAGCCTCCAGGCTGCATGTCATCTATTAGCAATTAATTCACAGCCTGTGGCTTCCTGTGGGGGTGCTACTCCTTGCCCTTTCACCTTGCTACTGCTGCAGCTGGGATCTCCTCCCTCTTCCAGCTTCTGCTTCCTGATATATCCCCCTGGGGCTGCGCAGCCCATGGGGTTGGAGGGCCTATGGCCCAGGCAGCAGTAGGATCCTGGAGCCTGTATGGTGGAAGCTTGTATGGCAGAGGAGACTCTGCAGTGCTTGGCACCTGCATGGCTTGAGTCCCATGTCATGTATGGCCTCTGGCCAATCCAAAGTTAGATAGTCCTAATGTAGGCCATTGTGTTCAATGGCACATTTTGTTATGTGATATAGAATCTCTCTTTGTCCCTATTGTCTCTAGGTGGCTTATACCTAGCAGTTATAGTGAATGATCAAAGCTGCAGAGAAATAAGCAATGTTTTTCATCTTCAGTCAATCAGAACATCAATGGAAAACAGCTTACCCCCTTACAGACTGTTCTGTGCTTACCACTTGACCTCACATGTTTGCAGAAGGAATTTTTCCACTGTGTTGAAAAACCGGTGGAAAACACAGTGCAGGCCAGGGCTGATCTTAGCGACTGCTCTGTGAAAGTGATGCTAACGGATTTCATCCAGATAAAAGGCATGTCGTCTGTTATAGTGTGGAAAAATCTGCGGATGTCAATAACTACAACTGTTTAAAAAATATTGTACTTAACTACTTCCCATAAATCTATAAGGAGATTTATCATGCAGATGGGATGTGTTCATATATGGATTTATATATTCTAGTGGACTATGAAAGGCACTTGTAGTTTTCTGGGACTGTGAGTGATGAGTGACTGTGGTGGATGTAGCCAGGACTCATGATTTCCAGTGGCAACTCTAATACTCACTTAAAACGTGAATAAGTAATTTAACTTTGTCATGCTTTAGTATTTCCATTTGTTAAATGTATGTAATAATACTATCCTACCTCATATGGTTTTTTTCAGGATTAATTACTATTGGTAAAATACTCTGATACCCACAGATGGAAGGTGTTGTACAAATAGAAAGTTATATCCAGCAGAATCATTTTTCTCTCCTCATTTTTAATTCATTCTGAGTGGAGCTGCATAGTCTGGTTCTGGTTGAATCAGGTGAAATGTATCTTTTCCTTTAAACTCTGATTCTTCAAACTTTGTTGCTCTCCCAAAGTGTCTGTAACTGGTAGATTCAAGAACATTTTAAATCAAGCCTTTGCCATCAGAAAGGTTAGTGGCTGCAAATGGTCTGCAGTACTCAGAAGTGGCCTGGTACACCTGTTCGCTGCTACCTGAATTCCCTGCATGTCATTCACCATACTATTTTCCTCCATATCTTTAAATATCACATCTATAATCTAAATACAAACTATCATGTTATGGGTTGGCTTAACTTCCAAAGTGATGTAAATTATGGTGTGCATTACATGATGGAAAATCTCTGTGAACTAGTGTAATGTACAGATCAAGGGCGTGGAAGGGCAGTAAGGAGAAGAAAAAAGGCAAAGGGAAGTGAGCAGAATATACTCTTCATGAGATTATGACATGGAGATTCACAAGATTAGTAAGGGATGATACAGCATGGAACAGCTGACATCCACTCCTGCCCCCTCCCCCTGCCATGTAATCAAGAAGCCAGGTCCCATGGAGTGCCAACAGCAAAACTTTTAGGGACCTCACAGAGGGACAACACAAGGATGCTGCTGAGCTGTAGTGTGCTGCTGCCGACATCAGGCCTGAGAGATGTCCTGGCTTTCTACCGGGCAGAGGAACACAGCTGTGGGAATTAGGGATTTCTTGATACTACAGAGTTGCAGGAGGCTGAGATAGCAATATTAACTCAATGAGTCTCTCCTAAATGGGCTCCTCCTAGCAGACAATGGTTGTAGTGGAAGGGGAGGAGGGAGTTACTTCAGAAGGCACTAGAGACACAGTCCCAATCAAGGCCATTTACTGGCTGAAGGAGTAGGCAGTGCACCATTACTGCACCACCATGCTGCAGCCACATTGGCACACAATACAGTCAGCATTCATCAGCTATAGCTCTGCTAATTCTTATCCTGCTGAGGTTCTGGCCTAATTTACACTGAATGCTGCTTGTCCCCCAGCCAAATGAAGCACTTTTGTCTGGGGAACGTATTCAGTCATCACCGGGATGCAGAGGAAGTAATCGGTGTAACTTCGCTACTGTGAATGACTGTTTGCTCTTTTGAATCTCCCTCTTTTCATGGACAGGCCTAAAAGAATAGAAATAATGAGCACAGAATCATTTGGCTTTGCGTCTGCATCTGTGTCCCATCCTCCTCAAAGTTCACAGCTCTTTGGAGCCAGGTTTGGGTTCAGCCTGTTCTCTAGCAATAGAGATCTGTGTAAATAGAAAATGTCCACCTACTGCCATATCTTGGCATCCCTGCCTCATTCCCATTCTTGTTCAGTGCCACCCAAATTCCTGTTTCTTAAAATAAAACCCTAGTTTAAATGGCACACCTGTCTTGGATTAGTTACAATAACTGAGTATCTGTATTTATTTCAGCTGCCTAGACAGGTGAAGACGATGACAGCAGCTATATTTTATCTTGCAAGAGCTTGCTAAAATGCAGGCTGAGGAATGAGAAAAAGAGGCAGCAGAGAAGAGCTATAGCACTCAAATAGGAGAAAGCACAGCTTTTTCACCTTAAAGAATGGCTCTCAGAGATTGCCAAGGGTGGGTCTGAGTTGTGAAGTACTGTATATAGTACGTGATCTAAACTTTCCAAACAATGTGTTTCAGGTTCAGCACAGACTGGAGTTGGCTGTAACACTGGTGTGAAAAACAGAATGGTTAGGCCCTGGATTATCTTTCCTATCCCTAGCCATATGAGATGCATTGCCAAAGGTTATAGCCTGTCAAATGTCTGCGGTCAGGACCACTATCTTCCTGGGCTATTGTGATTCGAGACACAAACCTTTTAAAGACAAAGAGCAGAGTTGGCTTGGAAAATATTTTCTCCCATAATTTTCTTATGAAAATGGAATGATTTAATCCTTTCAAGAAAAAATTTAATTATAGATATGTCTATTTAATGAAAAAAATCTATTTTGATGGGAAACGGTTGAAGGAAAATATCAGTTTCTGGTGGGAAATGTTTGGATTTGTGGTTTTGATTAGCACTGAGAAAATCACTGATATTTTGCTTTGGTGGCTGAAACAAAAAAAGATGTTCATTTCCATTTGACTCGAAAGCAACATTTTCCAGAATTTTCAACTATTCAAAAATGTTCATTTCTGAGTCAAATGAAATGTTTCATTGCACATTAAATAAATGTTTTCTTTCATATATGTATATATCTGAATGAAAGCAAAGGAATGGATTCACAAAACTAGGGAGGAGATCCTGGACCTAAGCCTGAACCCATGCCTCCTACTTCTGAGGATAATGTCCTGATCATTATATTATAGATTGTTGTAGGGTGAACTCTTCCCTGTTGAGTATTATAATTTTTATGACCCTTTTATGATTCGTAGAGGGGCTATAACCAACATTTCTTACCTGCTAGGTGAGTGCCTTGACTCCTTGACGCAACAGTTACTCTTATTATCTGCTCCAATAAATATTTAAGTTTTTTATACAAAAAGGAACAGCTGCAACAGAATGTGCTATAGTTCAGTGATGAGGGCACTCTCTTGAGGTGGAAAACCTGTAATCAAATCTCTGCTTTAACTTAGAATAATTTCAGAAATGCTGAAGCAAACTTTTTGGTATTTCCAAATGTTTATCTTTGCTTTTTTTTATTCCCCACCAAAAGTGAATTTGTGAATAGTGTTGGGTCAACCCAGACCACATTCAACAGTGAACAGAGTATTCACTGAAATAAATACTCAGCCCTAGTTTTGATTTGACCCCATCACTATTAGAAACTTCTTTTTAGGATCTCAAAAGGAAAAATCAGTTCTATAAGGATGGTTTAAGAACTCACATGCCTGATTTCCACCTAGGCCTCAGTCTAGCCTACATTTCTGCAGAGCAGTGTTGTACTTCTAAGTTATTGCACTTGCTGTTTTGCAATCTCAATGAACTGCAGACTGCCTGCACAAATGCACAGATAATTACCAGTAGATATTTAGCTATCTATTAACAGGCATAAGTCTTCTAGTGTATTAATGGCACAAAAATGCAGCTCAATGATTTGCAGGTGTGAATTCTGAACACACAAAAGGAGAGAGCACCCCTGGGGGAAAAAAAGCCTAAAGGAGCTGAAACAATGACCTATTTCTTCAGTTCATGGGAATTGAGCAGAGGCCTTCTTGTTTCTTCCTTCTGAATTAGTGTGGCCAAAGTCATGAGTCAAAAGCAGAGATAAGGGGTGTTTTCACATGGGCTCCAGAGGTGGGTGGGGAGACTTTTAATTAAAGCAGCTCCAAGAACTATTCTAAGGAAGGGTCACATGTGTCAGCATTCCAGTGCTTCAAAATGGCAGTAGGGGCACTTTATCAAAATTTTAACAAACTAGCTTTAGTTAAAGCTCCCCACTGCCATTTTGAAGTGCGGGGACACTGATACATAGGACGTGGAGTCTGGTTGAAGCACAGTAATTACTGTGCTCCTGCAGACTCAATTAATCTAGTCTGCTCCAACACACTGCAATTATAGTTTGTCGGAGTAGCCTCCTGTCTCATGTACAGGGACCTAATGTGTTTTTCCAAATGTTGATGACGAAACTAAAAACCGCCCTGATTCTTAACAAAATCCAAAACCCAATTTTGGATTTTGTTAAGAATCAGGATACATACAGTAGAAATACTAATTTATTCCAGACGGAGATCAGACCCATAATTTTACTTTGGAACTAGATGAGATTAGTAGCGTGTTTCTCAAAGTGACATTTAATGCTTTAACAGAGTTTTGCTTTGAATTGTTCAAGCTCCTACCTCAAAGTGGGTGGGAAAAGACCAGGTGTCAGTCCTTCCTGGTTTGAAGCCAAAGAAAAAATTATATTGCTGCCATCCACTGATCTCTGCAGAACTCTAGTGGAGAGTGGATTTTGTTCTACTCCTCTGTTTTCCTCCTTCAAAACTGATTCCAAATTTTAACACTTCACAGGCTTTAATTCAGGCCACCAGTGGTATTTCTTACAATAGAAAGGTCACAACAAGAACCAGTTTGGAATGAAAGAAAGTTGAGGCAGGAACAGGCAGTGAATTTAAGTCTCATTTTGAAAACAATAACCACAAAAACAACCAAATGACAGGAAAGGATTTTTTTTGTCCTTGAATTACCCCAAATCTTCATTCTTGCCAGCAACTCTTTGCTCATATGAGGACAAGAGAAATAGACATGTTTCAATACATTTTCAATTAAAAGTAAAATTACAGACTGATTGAAAATGGCATATTGACTGTGCACAGTAATTCTGGCTTATTATTGCTTTTGAACAGAAGTCTATACTCATTTTGTTTTCAGAAACAGTAATTAAGAAGTTTCCATCTGACAGCTGGTTGTTGATCGATGTGAAACGAATTGTTGGGCTTGGTCTGATTTTTAGTGGACAGGTGTCTCCATAAAGGCTAATAATAACACCCCTATAATCAGATTCCTCTCTCACTATCCCTTTCTGTGTAACTCAAATCTTTCCTCTCCTCTTTCTTTTCCACCCTTTCCCCACACCTTTCTTTTGCTTGTTTCTCCCTAGCACAGTGCTCTTTCCCTCTGCTCTTCCTTCCCCAGGACTGGAGAACAGCTCATGCGCTTGGCCACTTCTACCAGCTTTGGTCAAAATACTCCTACCTTCACTGCACATCAGGGAGCAAGCTGATGATCCTAAGAAAAGCAATACACATGGGGGTAGCACCACGGGACTTTAGATAGCACCGACATAATCCCTCCAACATGGACACCTGCCAAATTTTATGGCAGCTGAGGCAGGAATCAAGACATGTCTTAAGCAGATTAATGTTCATCAATCAGTGTTTCCCAATTATGTTTGTTACCTGGCTCATCTCAAAGTCTCACTTTATTGTAAAATATAGAAATTTGGGGAATTTGAGTGAGGCTAATTGACGCAAATATCACTGGGGTTATTCCAACCTTAGCTAGAGCAAAGGAATGAAATGGAGGTTCTTCTGGTATTATGAGCTGTGGCCCTGGTCAGTAGGAAAAGTACTCTTCAGATACACTTATAACCTATGTTATTTTTCCATGGAGTGCCTAAGGCACAAGGTTAAGTGTTGTGTTTCTGTCCCAGAAACTCTTTGAACTGAACAGTTGCAGCAGCACTTCAGTGACACTGCTGGCATTTGGCAGCCTCCAGAAATGGGGGCTGCAATTTAGGAATGATGCCAGGTTTACTCCAGGCTTGTCATGCTGACTGAACATTTGACAACCACTTGCTCTTGAATGCAACTATGTTATGAACTTGAAGCCTCCTAGTTTTCAGTAGCATATGCAACATCGTGCCACTGGCACAATTGGCTTTTATTATCTGTTACAAATTAAGCTGTGCTGAAATATTTAATAAAACATTTCACTGCAAGCTACATTTGAGGTAAAACCTTTTATGAGAGTGGATAAGGAGAATCCCACCGTGACTGGCTAATGGAAGTAAAGCCAATCCAGAAAAGCAGCTACTGCACCAGAGAGAAGACAGGGAGACTGCTTCAGAGCTGTTCCAGGTTAGGGTCAACTTGCCGAAAGGGGACTGGGAAGGATAAGACACAGGGGCAATCGGGGTCTGTTTCCACTACTTGCTAGCAGAGCTGGCCAACCACTCACTAGGCTAGGGACAGACATTACACATAAACTGGTATAAGTGATCAGAAACTGGTTTAAACATGTAACAGAACAGATGTTCAGTGCACATAAACCAGTTTGAGAATGGCTGAAACTGGTTTGAGATAAACCTGGTTGAATGTAATACCAGATTTAACTGATTTGGTTCAAACCAGTTTATGCAATGTCTGTCCCAGACCCCTTGCTGGTTTAAGATAAACCAGAGACTCCCAGCATCCCGGCATGCTCTCTGGGCTGGGCTCTGTGCTCCAGCCCAGCCAGGCTGGCCCCTCCCCTCTGCTCCCCAGCCAGAGCAGGGACAGGCAGGGGCAGGGGTCTGGCCAGGGAGGGGTTTAAGTCCTCTTCTCTATTCTACTGGCAGGGACTGAGCCAGGTCTGCCCACCCTCACTGCAGCTCTCCCTTCCCCCTTGCAGGGGCCCTGCCTGGCTGTGCTCCCGCCCTGCTACTGTGGAAGGAGGGGGCAGGGCCCTTGTTGGGGGAAGCAGCCCCTGTCATAGTGTGGGGGAGCGAGCCCCTTCCCGGTGGGGGTGCTGCGCTGCGTGGCCAGCAGAGCCCTGCAAGCCCCCTGCAGCACTGCCGTGCTCCCCAGCAGCTCTGCCCACCCTGCAGAGTGGTCCATGCCAGGAAGGAGCTCACGCTTTGCGTGGCAGTCACGGGCTGCTGCCCATCACCGTCACTCGCTCGCCACTCCAGCTGCTGGGCAGGGGTGGGATCCAGTCCCTGCCGCTCGGTCTGTGCTCAAGGAAAGACCCCTCTGGGCAGGAGGACTTATTCAGCCACTAGCCCCGACCACAGTCCCAGCAGCAGGCAGGCCAGGCCAGGCAGACCCCAATACAGTGCCAGTGGCCAGCATCTGAATAAGCCTCCTCCTGCCTGGAGGGGGCTTGCCCCAAGCACAGAGTGGCCACTGGCACCACAGCAGGGTCTGCCTGGCCCAGCTGCCGCTCTGTGCTCGGACCAGCCCCCTCCCAGCAGGAGGACGCTTATTCAGATGCTGGCCTGAAGAACAAAGCAGTGGCTGCAGCCATGCCGGGCAGACCCCGCTGCAATGCTGGTGGCCACTCTGTGCTTGAGGCAAGCCCCATCTGGGAAGGAGGAGGCTTATTCAGACACTGGCATCGCATTGGGGTCTTCCTGACATGGCCGCAGCCACAGCTCTGTGCTCTGGGCCAGCCCCATCCTGGCAGGAGGAGACTTATTCAGCCACTGATCCCAAGCACATGCCAAGCGGCAGCTGCAGCTGTGCTGGAAAGACCCCAGTGCGATGCAGGGGCTAGCATCCGAAAAAGCCTCTTCCTGCCCAGAGTGGGCTTGCCTCAAGCACAGAGAGGCCCACTCTGGACCCCGGTGCTCCCGCAGCACTGCCAGCCACGCAGTGCAGCACCCCCACCAGGAAGGGGCTCACTCCCTCACATTATGACAGGGGCTGTTGCCCCTAACAAGGGCCCTGCCCCCTCCCCTGCAGTGGCAGGTGGGGGCACAGTCAGGCGGGGCCCCTGCAAGGGGGAAGGGAGCGCTGCAGTGAGGGTGGGCAAATCTAGCTTGGGTCCCTGCCAGTAGATAGAGACAGGGAATTAAACCCCTCCCTGGCCAGTTCAGCCCAGACTGCCCACACCTCCCCCCACAGCTTCCCTGCAGTCGAGGGCCTGCTCTAGCACCCCCCCAGCGCCTGCCCTGAGCAACTGCAGGCATGTGCCTGCATTGCCTCAGTCCAGAGCGAATGTTTGTCCTGTTATAAACCAGTTCAGCCTAGGCAGGGTAGACTAACCTGCAAAGGTTGAATCAAGCCAGGCTCCAGCTTTTTGAATGTCTGTCCCTACCCACGGAGATTAAGAAGAGCTGTGTGAAAGGGGGAAGTGCCTTATAATGCTCCTGCTGGGGCTCAGAAACTTTGCAGTGGCCCAAATGCAAGGCTATGCCCAAGTTAGCCCTAAGCAGATCAGGTTGTTCATAGTGCATCAGGCTGGCTCTTGATCTCCATCCTGACTTTGCACTGGAAAAATACGGAAGATACCATGGTATCATTAGAGATCTCATAAAGGGCAATCCAAGGAAAAATGCATTCCAGCCTAAATTTCCCCAGGTTGCAGTCTTTGGGGCTGAGGCTTGAATTTGACTCAGTATTAAGACAGCAATGAGCTGAAATTATGAATTTGGGTACAACCCAGATCCAAGTAATTCATACAAGAGCATTTAAATCAAGGGTTTGGATCATTCTCATCCCTACTCTCTTTCTGAACGTGTTTGTTTGTTTCAGATATATATGCAATGAAGCTTTGAAACACACATACAATATACACATATGTGCACACGTACATGTATATACATGCAAGGGAAGCATGGAATCAGTGTAGTTAGAATATATCTAGCTAATCTGATTAACACACCATACCTGCTCTTGCAAAAACGTCCATGATATTTTAATGGCTTCACTCTGAATGGGCTGGGGTTTAATGCCCAATCCAAATCATGACAATGCATAATATCATGATATTCTTAGTAGATTAACTTCACCAAGAGATATTTTACAACATAAGAGTGGGAGACACACTTAAAATATTGCGGCCCTTTTAATGGATATGTAAGGAAAGAAAACTGGAATGCAGGTGCTTTGGGCACTTTTCCATATGAGGTACTTTGGTTGGTTTTAATTGTTTAAAACATTCCAATGACTTATTTCAGAGTTAAAGGATCAGTTTGAAATGGGAGCTTTTTTAAGCTGGAAAGACATAACAGAAGAAAGCACGTGGACCTGAAAGTACAAGATGGGTATGTATATGTGTGTGTGCCCACTTAGTGTGAGCCCACACATGCCCAAATGCAGCTAACATTGATAAATGGAAGCAGTTAATTCAAGCAGTTGGGGGAGATCAGAATGAGATATCAGGGCTCTGCTGGTGAAAGCACAGGAACTCTCAGAGCAACAGCAGAGTTGTCATAGGGACAGAGAAAAAGAGGGAGGGGGGAAGCCTAGTTAGTCAAAAACTGTATTCTGGGTCAAAATATTGTATAAATGCCATGATTCTCGAATGCCATCTGCATTCAAATGATGGGCTGTTTGGTTAATGCCCATGTAATGGCTTGCTTTCATGCCCCACTGTAACCCTAAAGATTAAGGTGAATTGTGCAGAAAGTTTTCCAGTGTTTCTGCATTGACCACACAAAATGTGGTACTGAATTGATAAATTACTCCTTGCATGAAGATATTTGTATTTCAAAAGCCTATTATCAGCCAGCCATGATCTGCAGTAAAGTTATTCAGATCCCTTCCAAGTTAATAGGAGGCATATGTGTACATCCTCATTCAGGATACACTCTTACTAGTTTTCTCAAATAGATTTTCTTGTTCATTGTCACATGCTTTAAAATCCTTTGGTAAGTAAATGAGAAAGGAACAGGATCTGCCTGATCTTTTAGGCTTTTGTTTCTTCTTTGCTTTTTATTACATGAAATAACAAAATATGGCCCCATTCACCCTGTGATGAAAACTGATGTAACTCCATTTAATTCCATTTTAATGAATCTATGTAGCAGCTGATTATCTAGCCAAGAATATATAATGCAGAGGCATGAAGAAAGGATTTGGGGTTTCGCTATCTTCACAAAGGGAAAAAAACTATTTTTTGCTAGAACATTTATATCTTTTATGCTTTTATTAGGAAGAATGTAAAGTGTCTCAAGCACTCATCTTAGTTACATGAAGGGAAATCAAGGTAAGTCTTAACTGCTTTCAGTTGATTTATTTCAGATTTGCAGAAAGACAGCTGAGCTCACAAGTTGCAGTAAGATACCTGAGATCACTTTAATCATAGCTGGAAAAGAAAATAATATAAAATATTCTCTGCTCACAACAGTGGTTAGAGAAACTTTCTTGAGAAAGAGAGAGCTAGAGAGGGAGAGACTGCTTGGATAAGACACATGCAGTAGTTTAAATATCAGATTTCCGTACCCAGCTGTCCACAGTCCCATTAGTGCCTCTTACTATTATCAGTCTCCCTCTATAATTAGGAAAGCTTCTGGTTTATCTGGGCCTTTTTTCAAAACCAGATTTCCTTCACAGCAGTAGCTGTCATTCACAAGTGCTTGAGTAGTATCTTTTGAAGTAATTTACATTTTACATTATTTTGCCACAAATAAGAAAAGAGAGCATTCAAGTCAGTGAAAAAACCCTTGATAGTAAATGATAAAATGCTTTACTTACACTGGATGAGATGCTTTCATTAGGCACCTGATTTTTCTCAGACAGGGTCCTGCTCCACTCCCCATCCCCAGGGCAGTTATTATCTGCCGTCTCTGTAGGACATAAACCAGTCTGGATTTGCAGGCTGTCTATCTCTTGAGGTCTCTGTGTTGAAGTAACACCTTCTTGACCAGGAAACAGTACACTGGAATCCATAAACCCAATTTTAGTTCGAGCAGATTCTCCTGTGACAGTTAGATATTTGCAGAGCTCTTTGGGGTTTAGCAGCTTCAAAAGGTCTCTTCTGAGTCTTTCTAGCAGATTCAATACAACATCCTTAGATTTTTCCTGTGCCCGTTTTCTCCTGACTTCATCTAACTCCTGTGAGCTTTTATTTAGCACGCCTCCATCCAGGGTATTTGCTGTTATTGTCTTAGAAGCCTGATTTGTCAAAGAGCCACCTAAGCCAGAAGAGGCTGGCTCCATCTCTGCAAGTACATGATCCACGTCCTGTGATCTGTCAGTGGGGAAATTTGCAGCTGAATAGTTACCTGTGTTATTTTCTTCTTCAGTTCTAGGGTAATCATTTTCAATTGCTGAAGAAGCAATGGGAAGCATACACTTGATTTTGTCTTTCATTGTGGTAGTTTTATCTTGGTGGTGTCCAACAGTAAGGGTCATCCCTGTTTGCCAGGTTGACTGACTATATGCAGAGAGATCTCTCCTTACAGTTACTTCTTTGGATTTTGACTGATGACCACAGAAGCCAATAGTGGTATCCATAGGCACAGTGTTATCTGACACTTGAAACAGATAAGGCATTTCACTGAGGAAATAATCACACCCATAACAATCCTCACCCCGTTTAATATCTTCTTCATCATCACTTTCTAATAAAAATTGCAGTTTCTTTTCCCAGATTTCATTTTCATGAGCTGTCATCACATCAGAACATTCCAGGTACTCAAGTTTATCGTCAGAAAGTTCATCAACCGCGATCAGATTTTTGTCTGGATGCAGCTTAGTGTTAGTGTCACAGTTGTTAGAGGCATCTTCTACAAAGCAGTTATGTTTTCCTATAGGAATATTTGCTTGATCATCAGACAGTGTATTTTTGGTCAGGGGCTTATTGAGGATACTTTGTTCATGTGCCTTGGCATCTTCAGGGGTCTGACTAGAAGTTAAGACATCAGCATAAAAACAACGGTTTTCTGTGTGATTAGTGATCAGATCGGTTGCTTTGGGAATTACATTGCTGTAGCATTTGCCTGCTTTTTCAGCAGTCTCACTAGCTACAGTGTTAACATAAACTGAGTCTCTTGTATTTTCAAACATGTACTTTGTGCAGCAGTGGTTGCCTTGAGGTTGCAGTGTGCTTGTGCCATCCATATTGTCTTCCAGACTATGTATGTTTCTATAAGGATGATGCCTCTGCTTTTCCAGGTTACTCAATAGACAAACTGCTGCTTTCTTTAGAGGCAGAATCTGTTGAAATTAAAGTGGAAATGTCCTTATAGGATTAATTGTTCTATGCTAAAGACTTCTCATTCTGCCCAGCTTGTTCTGAACTTTCCCACTGAGATGACGTGTCTTTGTTGTTTTTGCTAGCTCCTATATGGTTAGTCAAGTCAGAAAGTAACTTTTGGTGAGTTTGGGGTTTTGGTTCTGATCTCACTTCAACAAAAGCTGAACACTGAATCACCCCAAAGCAACTTATAGTAACTGTCTGATGAAGTGTGGCATCTTGCTCTATGCACCTGTGAATAAAACATTTGTAGTTAGAACAAATTTTTAAAAGGTTAAAGGTTTTATTTAATCCATAAATGCTGGGAGTTCTCACAATTACAGTATTTTATGTAGATGTCACTGTTTTGTACTTTTTAGGGAAGCAAGGATTCTTACAGGATGTGGAAAGACAGCAACTGCTAACTACAATGGCTAAAAACCTCTTTAAACAGCTGATCAATGACTTTTGATCTGCATGCACATTTAGTTGCAGAAGTGCACATGGTTTTAGCAGCACAACACTGTGCATGCCTACATGTGATTTGGCTACATCCACTTGCTAACAGGGATCTGGATTTGTATGTGTAAACATTTCCTTGGGGAAATAAATCATCTGCTCTGTTGACTTTCTAATTATAGTTGCTCATTGATGTGGCAGTGCCAGGGTAGAAATCCCATGCCCTTGCATTGATCTAGGATTTTGAAAAGCGGGGTGCAGGTGCTGTGGCACTTTCTCTCACAAAGCACAACACATTTTTTCTGCAGTTACAGTGAAACTAGAAGCTCTAGTAATATGTCCATTTAAAATCAAAGCAAAAACAAATACAACTATTGAAATGTGCACTACTTTGCTAGAGTACATACAAAGTTAAAAAACCACAACAAACTGGTAAAAAACTCAAAAGATATTACATCATTAGTCCTGTAGTTATTATAGCTAAATGTGCCTGTCTTATTCAGATTCATAAAGCAAAGTCTAGCCTTCTGGACCATCTTGGCAGTGGCCCTGTAGAAGAGCACTGTATTTATGGCTCTGTTGATAACAAGAGAGCTATTCTTCAATCAAAGTACTCCCTACTCAGCTTACAATAAGGTGGAAGAGCTTCAGGTGAATGCAGTGGTCATGAAAGATGACAAATGAACAGCCCTGGAAGTATAAAGTCCTGTATTTATTCCTAGCACAGGTGTGGGGAGCAAGAGTAACATCTTTCTTGCACTAGCTTGCTAACGTCAACTTGATGGGATGAATCACTCTAAAGCGGTGGGCTCTCTGTGAACCTTCTCTTTTAAATTATCATCCTTCCTCTTGCTAGCCCCTTGGTGCTGTTTCTCAAGCCTGTTCCTGTCCTTGCGTGCCAGGCTCCCCCCGCCGCCCTGCCCAGCTGGCTCGTTCAGCGGCATTTACCTTGCTGCCGTCAGAACTCAAGCAGAGCCGTTACTTGCACTCTCAGCAGCACTCTGTTTGTCACAACCTACTTTAGAAACTGATCCAAGTCTGTCAGCATGACGAGACATGGGGAGCTAGATTAGCACTTTATGAGCATGTATTTGGCTTGCTCAATTTGAATCTCTCTCGTAAACAACCTGCCGCATCTCTGTTAATTTCCTTTTCTCGGAGGAGATCCTGCCATGTCTTCCTCAGAGGTGCCTTCAGCAGAGGAACTCCTAAGATCCCACGGCATCCCTTATAAGCCAAAGCCTGCTAGAATTTACTATATTGATAAGTTTAGTATAGGACCTTTGATAATGTAATGGAGTATTACGTCACTGATGTAGAATTTGTATGGTAGAATATAGCAGAGAATCTCATTCTCTAGGGAATTCTGTCTAGGGTTACCATACGTCCAGGTTTCCCAGACATGTCCTTTTTTTGGATCCTCTCATCTCTATCCAGGTGGGGGGTTTTTAAATATGATCAAATGTCCAGGATTTTGGTTAGGTCAGCTTTGAAGTTTTTCTCAGCTTGACCTAGCAAGGAGCAGCTTGGGGCTGGGGGGAGCATGGGGAGGGCGTTTGGAGGCAGGGCACACACACACACACACACACACGGGGCTGGGATGCAGCCAAGGAAGGGGGTGGGAGCAGCCCCAGCAGCTGCATGAAAGTAAGTCTGTGGGGGATGGGGATTGGAGGGCCAGGGCTTTGGGACTATGCATGGAGCTGGGGGTGGGGGATGCTCACATATGTGTGTGTGTATGCGTGAAAGGGGTGTGTGGAGGGGATGGGTGTGTGAGGGGTTCAGGTGCCTGCTGGCACTGGGGGAAGCTGTCCAGGTGCCAGGAATGTGGCAGGGCAGGGGGGGTGGAAGGGATGTGCCTGCCCCTCCAGCAAGGGAAGGGAGAGGGGGAAGGGGTCAGGGAAGCCCTTAAGGGGCAGCAGGGAGTTGCATAGCCCAGA
>NW_017729024.1:180974519-180974807 GCF_001723915.1 Gavialis gangeticus | reverse complement strand
TATGTGTGTGTGTATGCGTGAAAGGGGTGTGTGGAGGGGATGGGTGTGTGAGGGGTTCAGGTGCCTGCTGGCACTGGGGGAAGCTGTCCAGGTGCCAGGAATGTGGCAGGGCAGGGGGGGTGGAAGGGATGTGCCTGCCCCTCCAGCAAGGGAAGGGAGAGGGGGAAGGGGTCAGGGAAGCCCTTAAGGGGCAGCAGGGAGTTGCATAGCCCAGACAGCAGCATTGAGTCCCATGCATTTGCCTGCAAGGGCAGTGCAGCCGGGAGCCGCTGCAGGGCTGGGGGGGGG
>NW_017729024.1:180968931-180974467 GCF_001723915.1 Gavialis gangeticus | reverse complement strand
GCAGGGGGGGTGTTTGGAGAGTGAGGGGCACCAGCAGTTCTGGGGTGGGCTGTGGCTTGGGAGGCAGTGGCACCAAAATGAGAAGGGGCAGGGCACTGGCATATCACTGCCCGTTACAATCATATACCTCCTCCCCCACCACGACAGGTGTTCTCTTTTTTGGACCTGGAAATATGGTAACCCTAATCCTATCAAATTTCCAAGGAACTTTCCTAAAATTCTCAATAACCTCAAAAGAGACATAGTCTCTCTGAGTTTTCCATAGATTCATGCAGAGGTCAAGTGCCTTAAAGCATTATTAAATGCTTATCAGATGCTAAGAAATTAGGGTGAAACTTGGAATAGGAATCTGAATAGAATAGATATACCTTACCTTGAATTTTTTCCCTCTAACTGAGGACACTTCTCAGCTGGCCCAAATCAAAAACTTTTAGTCTCCCTAAACCCTAGGTTTCCTGTATAGTATTACTAAGTTTAATTATCCAGTTCTCACATTATCCTAGCACTGCAGCTATGTTCTTTCTCCTGCTTTATACTTATTCTTTGGATTAAGTTAGCATCTGAGAGCATGAGACAGGACCTCATTGTGCTAGGTGCTATGTAAACACAGAACAAAGAGATACTCCCTGCCCCAAAGACTTGCATTCTTAAAAAAGGACAATACATGGATACAGCCAGATAAGTAAGTAGAAGGAAACAGTGAAACTGTATTATGTAACATAGGCAGTTAATTCAACACATCCACCACACCTTAACCATTGACAATATTTTAGGAGTCAGAAAAAGGATGTTTTAAGGTGGAGTCAGAGGTTTGATAGTACATTTGTTTTGTCAATAAGGAAGCTTCTTTAGGTTGAGGGAAGCATTGGAGAAAGCACAAGGTGCTCATTTAGAAATTTTACAGGTGGGTAATGAAGGCTGGCATTGTGGGATGACTGGAGGTCATATAAGCTGATGTCTTAGTAATGATTGAGAAGTGAGCTGTAAGAAGGGGATGTGCTGTGAGCAAAAATAGCTTATTCCTAGTGTGAGAGAGAAAAAGGCTTATGATGGAAATAGAAGGGGCAATCAAAGCGATAGGCAAGGCAAACAATCATGGCAGCAGCATTCTGAATGGGTAACTATTTGGCAAGATTGCATTTGTGTAGGCCAGACAAAAGCATATTGCAATAATTGTGACACCAGATGTGAATTTTGGAATCTGGATGTGAATTGTAGCAGTGTAGTATGAACCATATAAATTAGACACTTGAACAATACCTCAGGTGTTTTTTTAAACTTCCACCAGGATAAGTGGGTGCCCCTGCTTCCACTAGCAGAGTTCACATATAACAGTGCTATCCATACATCCACAGGCCAGACCTCCTTTTTCTCCAAGTATGGATTCCATCCCTAGTTCCAGCCAGCACCACTTACCTTCCCACAGGTTCCTGCAGTGAATGACCTCATATTGCACCTCCAAAAAGGCCAGCAGGAAAAAGCTAATCTAGACACTATCAAGAATGCATATAAAGACCAGGCAGACCAACACTACAGCCCGGCCCCACTACTTTGGTTGGCAACAAAGGCTGGCTTTCGTCAAAGAATATTAAGACCCAAAGACTATTGGCCAGACTGGATCATCAATACCTTAGCCTATTTAAGGTAATAAAACAAATTAACCCGGTGGCTTTCAAGCTTCAGCTACTAAACACATTGAAGATATACCCCAGTTTTCATGTATCCTTACTCAAACCTTTAATTGAAAACCCTTTTCCTGACTGTCTGAACCCCCCTCCCTCTTCCCCTCCCTTTCCCCCCAACCTATGATAGCGGAGGATCACGAAGAGTATATTGTTAAGCAGATCTTAGATGTCAAACATGTCTGAGGCAAGCTTCACTATTTGATCAATTGAGAAGGCTATGGTCCCAAAGAATGATCCTGAAAACTGGCTGACTATGTTCATATCCCCAAATTAGTGCAAGACTTCCACCAGAGGTATCCAGAAAAGCCCAGTCCCAGGCCGCCTGTAAGACAGCCCCATGGGGTTGTGGGGAGGGGGGTGGTATTGTCAGGGCTTCTGGCCAGTGAGGCATAGCTGGGCTGAGCTCTTGATCTTGCACACCTGAGTTGATCCCTTGCTAAAGTGGCTGCCCCAGTTCTCTGTAACTAGACTGATTGTTCAGAACACCATTCGGCCTTTTTAAGTACACCTGCAGCCTCAGGCTGTAGGCATGCCTTGACAACAGACTCAGTCTGCTCTGGCAAGCCTTGTATTCACTGCTGTCTCTGGTTCCCCTGGCTCTTGTCTCAGCTTTGGCTTTCCCTGGCCCTGCTACTGGATCTTCCCTGGAACTCTGTACTGGCTCTCTGATTACTCTGGCTCCCGATTTGGCTTCAGCTTTCCTGACCCAGCTCTTGGATCCTCCCTGGCACTTGGTGCCCAGCTCTCTGATTCTCCTGGCTTTTGACCTTCGCTTGCACCCCTGACTATGCAGGGGTCTTGGATCTCCACTTCACTGCCCCTGCCCTGATGCCTTGGTAACCTGCACCCCCATCCAGCTGACCTCTTGGTCGCACTTCAGGAGCCTATCTGCAAGTCTAGGTTAAACCCTCACAGTGCAAGCTGCCTAGTGAGAGTCAGGGACCCCAGGGGTAGAGCAGCGCACAAGCTGCCTAGAGAGGGTCAGGAACCTCAGGTGCTGCCACAGGATACCAGGCCAGAGGCCCAGAGCCCAAGACAGGGCTGGAGCCCAGAAGCTGAGGTCCAGGATAAACAGACCTGTGTTGGAGGCCCCAGCTAAAGGAAAGGGATTGAGGACAAGAAGGTGGACACCCCGACAAAGGTTCAAGGCTTGAGGGGCCAAGTGTGGACTCAGGGCCAGGCTCCCCCCTCTAAAATACTGAGATTGATATCTGCAAGGCATGGGCATGTGGCAGCAGGACACTGAAAATACAGCAGTCATGTCAGGTACAAAGTTGGCAATGAGAGAGGTAATACATTAATCAGAATTATGAGTCAGCTGAAGGTTATGACTATAACCCCTAGGGCAACCAAAGTCCTCTTAAAGCCAAGTACACCTGAGGGAGCAGGCCACCCTGGCTTCCCCTTTTATACATATTTAGTGGCAAGTCATTGCAGGTGAGAAAGAGGAGGCGAAGGAGGACAGGGAACATAGTCAGGCCAGTAGAGGTGCCAAGCTCTGGGGAAGCAGATTATCTGCATCTGTCACAAGGGGCAAATGGAGGGCTTAGAGAGGAGAAGAGGAGACAAGAATGTGTCATATCTGGGATAGGGGAGAAAGGGAAAAGGGAAGATGAGCTGTGGGAAGTCCATGTTTCTGTGCACAGTGAGACAATGAGGCAGAAGGTCTATGCGGGCGTGTTGAGGACAGAGACAAATGTTGCAGAAAAGCGCATGTGAAAGTATTCCTGGGATTCAGTAGCCAGAAAAGTTAAATCATGTAGTTTGGAATATATCAGAAGTAAAGGAGGAGAGGGACAAATGTATAGCAGAGGACATCAGCCCGGATACAGCAGTTCTGCGAGAGACACTCCGTGGTGTGAGAGCAGGAGCCAAGGAAACAGGCATTTTGAGTAAAAGGCATTTCGGGGAGATGTCAGGTTGCTAATGGACAACTTGGATCTATCCCATGCAATAAATCTGAAATAGACATCTGGGGCGCAATCTTTCTCAGCCTGCCTCCCTTTGTCCTGACGTAACCGCTTGAAAGGGTCAGAGCCCATTCAATTGCTGGACTCTGCTGAAAATAACAGCAAGGCATCAAGTAGTGCACATTCTAAGTGGTATTTTTTTTAATGATGTAGGCACTTGTCTCCCGGGAATCAGGCCAACACTGTACAGTCACTTCACATAGGCCACTGAGCAGTAATGAGTTTTAGACACCAGCTACTTGGGCCATCTTTGAATTGATAACCAAGAGGGAAACTACTTCATATCCTATTACCTGAAATCAGTCAATCCTGGAGCCACATATTTCTTTCCATTTCAGCTTTAGGAAGAGTAAAAACTCAGCAGGTAAAAATGGAGAGGAAAAGTTGAATCATGTCTTCCTATATTAATTACAATAGCCTGAGCATGAAGATATCCCACCCACTCATCCATTCCCATTCTGTGCTGATTCTTCTTAAATTCCCCCACAGCATGTTTTTTCTATAGGAATCTGTCTTTATCTTTTCTTTTAAAAAATCATCTGCATTCTCTTTGAAGAGATTTAAGTTATTTAAAAAAAACAAAAAACGGTAATTTTCCCAGATGAAAAACTGAGCCCTGGTAACTATTTTTGATGCAGAATAAACTCATGAATACCCTTTACTGAAAGCAGCCTTACCATACAGTTATCATTATAATAGTTCAGCTGCATCTTGCTATCAAGTGGGGAAGAGTTGTCAGATTTCTTGATATGAAAATAAGATTGGATTGCTGTACATTTTGGCAGATACCACAATGGAAGTTAAAGAAAAATACTTTTCACTCAGAAAACTGCTATAAACTCTATTTTTCATGCTGAAAAAACACAGTTCTCTTTTAGGGGGTAAAATGGAATACATTAGGTATGATCATAACTGAAATTATTACATCTAGATGTCGATTGGGAAAAAATAGTAAAAAAAATGTCTGCAGTCTTAGCTTCTTCAAGAAATATGTGGAACAGGGTGGGCAGTAATACATGAATTAAGGCCACTGAAATCATGATAATTTAGTCACCACTGACCATTAATAAATACTAATGTCCAAGTTGACAAGAATTATTAATTGGCTTTAATGTGGAACAGGGGAGAAAAATACTAACTCCATTAAAGTATGAAAGGTTTTGTCATTTGGCTACTGCAATCTAAGGGCACCTATACACATGCCGGATGTCTGCTCCGCCCCATGCTAGTTAGCATGGATCAGAGTAGATTCAATTAATTAGCACACTCCAGCAACCCCTGTGTCACATGTATTCAGCCACCCTGCACTTCAAAATGGAGGTGGAGGCACTTTACCTAAAGGTCATTGAGCAAGCTTTAGAAAGTGTCCCTGCCACCATATTGAACAACAGGAAGTGTGAATACACATGATCCTGTGGGTGCTTTAATTAGAATAGCTCTTAGAGCTGCTCTAATTAAAGCACCCCTCTCCTCCCCAGAACACATGTAAAGACACTATTAATGTTGACTCTGAAAAGCGGCAAGGTTACTCAGGGTGTAGATAACTACTCTTTGGGTGTCTCTACACATGAGACTACTGCCCAGTAGCATAGTTTACTATGCAGTAAATATGTGTGTCTATACGTGCACACACTTACTGCACAGTAAACCTCGCTAATCATGAGTATATTTGCTACCTGCAAATGCAAGTAGAAAATTTACTTGCAATTACTTACTGTGCAGTAGTGCTCGTATAGGTGAGTGACCAGGAGCAAATCTGTCCCTAGCCATCCGGCCACAAGGAGGACAGAAGATCGATCCTTGCCCTCACAAGCTGCCTTCTTCCAGGGAGGGCTCTGCCACCAGACCCTGGCCAGAGACTATGTCCCCCTGCCCTGGCAG
>NW_017729024.1:180968258-180968768 GCF_001723915.1 Gavialis gangeticus | reverse complement strand
GGGAGCAGGGGTTGGGAGATCCTTATCTCCCAGTGCCAGCTCCATGAGGATCTCCCAACCCCTGCTCCATGACTGCGGAACTCGCAACACCAGCCCTGCAGTTGCGGAGCTGGGAGATAAGGATCATGCAGTGCTGGCCCTGTTGTCATGGAGTTGGTGCTGGGAGCTCTCTGCTGGTGGGGGCTGGGGAGCCTGTTGCCCGTTCAGCTCTGCAATTGCAGAGCTGAGCAGAGAACAGGCTCCCCAGCCTCTGCCCCATAATCGTGCAGCAGGGGTGGGAACTATCCCAGTCAGAGGCAGGTCCCAGCCCCATGCCCTGATTGGGTGATCAAGACAAAGGGCTTGCAAAGAGCTGCAGGGGTGGGGTAGGTCCCAGACACCTGCCCCAGTCTGCCGCTGGGGCAGCTAGCAGTGAGCTAGCTGCTAGTCATGGGTGACTGGTGCCACCTGAGTCAAGGGGGCACATGCCTCCCCAGTGGCCGATCTCACTGACCTGGGAGTGACCGGGAG
>NW_017729024.1:180948157-180963258 GCF_001723915.1 Gavialis gangeticus | reverse complement strand
GCCCCGGTCTGCCGCTGGGGCAGCTAGCAGTGAGCTAGCTGCTAGTCATGGGTGACTGGTGCCACCTGAGTCAAGGGGGCACATGCCTCCCCAGTGGCCGATCTCACTGACCTGGGAGTGACCGGGAGGGTGTCCCCCTGTGGCTAATCATGCTGACTGGGAAGCGCGAGCAGTGCTCTTGGAAGTGCCAACAGTTCACCTGGTGCACCCACTCCCTGGCCAGTGCTCGCAGTGGGGGCACTGGCACTCCCACCTGTCCCCCCTGCCCGTCACCTAAGTGGGGAGCGCTGCTGGTCAGGGGATGTACCACCACCTCCATGCACCCACTATGCATCACCACTGCTGCTGGTTGTCCCACCAGCAGATTGAGGCAGGGGCTGGGACCTGCCCCTCCCCTGCAGTTCTTTCCAAGTTCCCCCCCACCAGTCAGGGGAGTCAGGGCCAGGATCTCCCTGCTGCCAGAGGAGCGGGACATTCTCCCCACCCCAGCAGCAGGCAGCACCTTGGGGGCAGGGAGAGTGCTCCCTGCCAGCTTCTGGACTGGCACCGAGGGGGAGCATAGAGCTCCCCCTGGTAGCAGCAGGGGCCCATTACAGCACTCCAGGAAGCAAGAGCTGTTTGCTGCCATTAGCAGCAAATCTGCTTCTGCATCCCTGCACATGTGGATGCCTGTCTGGGAGCACTTACTCGCAAGTAGTTTACTACTCCAAAAATGATAATCAGACTCAATCCTCCATAAAAATCCAATATGCAGTCAGGGCTCAAGCAAGAAGACTTGTGGTGGTTGATTGCTTCGGTTGCTATAGTTGGAACAACTCATAATTCTGATTAAAGCATTACCTCTCATTGCCAACTTTGTACCTGACATGACTGCTGTATTTTCAGTGTCATGCTGTTGGCATTAAGTGCCAAAGCTGAATTTCATGGAACTGAGGATAAGAAAAGACAGAGACTGGTGGTAAAATAAAAATGACAAACTGAGAAAAATAATTAGAAATGATTTGGGATAGACATTTAGTATAGCTATGATGGACAGAGCTGGAATAATTGAAAGAACAGAACAGCAATATGAAATCAGGCTTCTTAGGAATCCTCCAATAAAAATATTCTCAGTAGAAAAGGTTGATTTGTGGAAAACATTTTTGGCAACGGCAAGTTTCAACAGATCTTCTAATCTGAAACCTTTAAAAAAGTGTTTTTTAAAATTGTTTAAACATCCCATGTTGATATTTTCTGAATGAAAACAATGTTTTCCAGTTTAAAATGACATTGGTTTTCAAATGTTAGAGAATGTATAGTAAAAATAAATAAACAAATAAAAAAATTAAGAGGTTTAACACATAAAAAGGTTGAAATCAAACTGAAATTATTTGAATTATAAGCATAAAACTATTCAGCATATTTATACAGAATATTTGCCTGATACAGAATGTTTTTCAAATGTTCAGTTTGTGAAAATTTTTCTTGTAGGTTTTGTATTTTGCTTCTTAATTTCAAATAGTGATAAAAAATCAAAAGTTCAAACTCCTACCTTATGAGAAAAGCATTTCCTGACCAACTGTAAAAGACAATCATTACAGTAAGAAGTTCAGTATTTGACAGTGATTTTAAACTGTCAAGGAACAGCTGAACAATAATATCACGCAACTCTATCAGCATAGAAATGTAGCCAAAGAGTTTCAGCTATCCCATAATTTTAGAATGGAAAACTGATTTGGTCCATCTACTCAGATGACAAAGGAAGCTTTTGTTATTGAAATTTGACTCTGTCTCTGTTTGTTGTTTGCCTCTTTCTCTCCCCAGCGGTGGTTTATTACTGCCACATCAACATTTCAATATATCTAAACCAGTGGTCGACTGTGGAGCCTCTGCCAGTAGATCTGAGGCTGGGGGTGCTGAGCGCACACACGCATGAGCACAGGTGCCCCCCCACCCTCACCCCCAGCCCAGAAGGTCAGTCTGTGGAGGAGGAAAGGGGCAGGGGTCAGATCAAGGAGAGGGAGGGAGTGTTGCACAGTGTAGGAGCTGGGATGAATGGGGTCCCAGCTGGGCTGGGCAGTGGGAGGATCAGAGCCTGGGCTGCTCCTCCAGGGGCATGGGGGATTCCTGCTGCTATGCACCCCTTAGGGGGGGCCGGGGGGGGGGGGGCGGGCATAGCAGGGGGGGCCTCCCTGCACCCCTGGATGAACTACCTGGGCTCCAATCCCCCCCCCCCCCCCGGGGGGGGGGGGGCGGGCATAGCAGGGGGGGCCTCCCTGCACCCCTGGATGAACTACCTGGGCTCCAATCCCCCCCCCCCCCCCGGGGGGGGGGGGGCGGGCATAGCAGGGGGGGCCTCCCTGCACCCCTGGATGAACTACCTGGGCTCCAATCCTCCCACCACCCAGCCTGGCCAGGGCCCCACTCACCACTGCCTCTGCCTCTACCCCTCTCCCACCCTCACCACAGGGGCACTGAGATTACTTTTTAAATTAAAGTGCAACCCAGGATCTGGTGTGTGCCACCCCCCTACCTCTTTCCTCCCCCACAGACTGACCTGCTGGGTGGGGGGGAGGGGAGAGTGGCGTGCGGTAGATCCTAGGTTGCACTTTAATTTAAAAAGTGATTTCATACTTTAAAAGATTGGAAACCACTGATCTAAACTCTTCATGAAAACTGTCACCAGGGCCACTTCAAATGACTAATTTTTTTACAGAAAATTTATGGAATATTCATTTCAGGAAAAAGAAATTGCCATCATGAAATGGAAAATTTCATTTAAAACAAGTGTTGAATAACCTTTGGTGTTGAAATGTTCATTCAAGCTGAAAAGATGGTATTGAAATGACAATTTAAAGATAATTTTAATTTGTCTAACTTGTCAGAAAAATGTCACCTTCCATTTCTGACAAAGATAACCAAGGGCAGATTGGGGGAGAGGGAGTGGGCAAGGGAGAGCTATCCACCAGTATTTCATATTTTGACATTTCCTTCAGTCCACTAATATGGTGCTGTTGTGGTTGTAGGTGTAGGAGAAGGTGATGGAAACCCTGGTTGAGATTAGGGCTAGGCACTGTAGACATGCATAATAAGAGACAGTCTCTGCCCCAAACACTGTACAAACTACAAAGAGAAGTTTGGGAGAAAGTATGATTATCCCATTTATACATATCATACGATTGTATAATTATACATATATACAATTATATAGTATAATAATAATATATTACACTACTTATTATTATAATTTAGTATTATATATCATTATGAAATTGTATATCACTTAAGTTATCATAATATTATATTTAGTATAATACATAGTTATATATAAATATCAAACTAATATAGTTAATATATACAGTAAAATCTCTGTTATCCACCATGAGTGGGGAATGGGAGGTGCTGGTTATCTAAAAATTCCGGTTATCTGAAAGTTTTACTTAAGGAAGATAGTGCCATACTCATAGTGCAAATTTTCAAAGAATTAGTGTACAATACATTACAGTATAACATACTGTATAAAGAATAAAATAGTATACAGATGAAAATGCCGTAATAGTCAGCCACCCCAAATGACAAGGCAGCCTGGCCTCAGGCTACTGCAGTGGGGGGGAGGGTCACGCACACTGAGATACCTTGCACGGGTACCCTCAGAGCGGTGCAGCAGGCCGCAAAGTGGCACAGCGCCGTGTGCATCCCACCACTGAAATTCTGGTTAATTAAGTATTTTGGTAAGTTAAATAACTTACCAAATAACAGGATAACAGAGATTTTACTGTAGTATAGTAATACAGTAGTATCATAGTAATAATATAGTAGTACCACATATATATATGACACTAAGGGAAAATAAAACATTAAAATCTTGTAGACACCTAAATGGGACAGAATGAGATTTTAAGTCCCTAAATTCAAGAGAGTGATCCAGATTGGCTCTGTTCTAATAAGCGCAAAACTCATTACATTCATTCAGTACTGTAATTTTGTACTGTAAAGATTTCAGTTGATTCTGTAGGTGCCTACACTTAAGCAATGCAATGCCAACTAGTATCATGGCTCAGCCGAGAGCTTCAGCTTGACCAGATCAGGTGGTTAGGTGTGAATGAATAGACCTGAGTGCCTCTGGAAAGCAGTTCAGGTGCTTTTCACTCCATACCAGAGGTATACCTGGGTGTACTTCTGCATCCTGGTGGCATGCTGATTAGTTTAGACATAGCCGGTGAGGGAATGAATGCTGACAAAACTCATCCACTATTCATAAAGCGGGTGCACTTATCACTCGTGATCGGGCTCACAAAGCTCCACTTATCGGATTTACGTAAAACCGGTGAGTGAATTAATGGCATTAGGGGGACAATTACAGCTCAGCCAGCTGAAAAGGGATGTTTTAGAGGTGCGTGGTGGAGAGGTGCAGGGGTTCCTCACAGCTGTTGCTGGACAAAGTCTGGGGATGTTTGCTGTGCGCGCAAGACCTAGCCTCTGTTTCTGTTGCAAGTTTTGGTGCCAGTCAGTGGTATTCACCTAGCACATGTTGGCACCAGGCAGGGTCAAGGCAGGAAGGAGAGGCTCTGTCTGCATCAGTGGCAACTTTTTGTGTCTTATGGGCATGCTTGTTCAGGACATGTTTTAGCCCTGCTAGGTCCCCTTTAGCCCTGTGTATGCCATGGCTCCGGCTATCTCTGACCTGTTGAGCAGTTCAGAGGTAGCCGGTGAGGGAATGAATACTGACAGAACTCACCCGTGGGCACGCTTACTGTTCATGTGGGCTGGTCAGCCGCATTCACCAGGGCTCCCCCCTTGTGTCCTAAAACATTAATTACACACAAATACCTGCAAATTGTAATGACATGGTGGACAAAGGAGCTCACTACACATCATGCAGTGAATTACTATGTACATATGACAGATTAATGGCTGCACCTTTGCAAACTAAACTATATCGGGGTGGGGATTAGTTTATGACGACACAACTCAGTAAAAAGTGCCAAAAACTCATGTACCTGTAAAGTGTGATACCATTAGGCCACACAAAAGGGTGGCTTAATTTTCATCATGTGTACAAGCACCCGATGTCACATGTATAAGTGCCCTGCCTATCTATTTAGATCACCGCCCTTGGATTAGGTAACTATTTTTTAGACATTGCAGTCTCAAGTGCAGGTGCTAAAGTGTCCAATCTGACCTTTTTATGGTTTGTACAGGAAGTTTGTGGCAGGGCTGGAAAATAAAATCAGGTCTCCTGAGTCCCAGTTCAGCATTTTAACTGCAGCCCACCTCTTGAGGGCAGGAAAGGGAGAAGAAATTGATGGGATTGTCACAATGAATTTCAGCAAGGACTCTATTTCATACGCTTCCTATGAAACATTTATGAAAAAAACAACTTTTAATGAAAAATTCAAAGGTACAGGAACATAATAGAAAAATTTACAGGCAATGTGCTTTTATTTCATATATCTGCAAAAACAGTAATTGACACTACCGTATAACACCATTGCAGAATGCAGTCTTAACTGGAGTCATACCCAGTAACTCCTGTCTACCATTCTTTCATTACCAATATAACTGTACCTATGAACTGAATGTTACACGAGTCATTTATTATTAGCCATTCACTTATTGGGTTATTATAATTGCAGCTATACAAAATACAAATAAACTATCAAGTGAACTATTTTTGGCATGTAGAAAACATCATAAATAAAACTTTCAAGGTATTTAGGGAATTTCTCAATATACTCATTCTATTACATGTCAAGAAGGGCTCACAGGATGGATCCTTCTTCTTATAAGTTTGTTTGAATTTGATAAACTTGTTATTTGTGCAGCACTGAAATAGTGTACTGACAGTTATGGGCAAAATAAGCAATATTTTGTATCACTCACTTTGGGTCCACGGCAACTCTTTCCAGGAGCTTACAATCCTAAATATGTTCTTTAAATTTATGCATATGAGTAATCTTACTGACTTCAAAGTGACTGCTTGTGTATATGTATTTCACTGAATCAGCATGGTGCAAACTTGGAGCCTTGAATTTTCTTATTACTTCATGGTTAACACTACAGTGAAAAGTTAGAATTTAGAAGCCTGATAAAAGAGGTGAATTTTAAGATTTTTTAATAAAAAGTGGTCACTAGTTTTACAGTATCTGGAAAGCTGTTTCAGTTACATGAAACAGAATGGAAGAAGGTGACTTTTATATCAACTGAAGGAAGAAATATGTAGTGTGCTGTTTTAGTTGACAAAGCATAGTTATTTTTGCACACAACTGAGGGTATGCATTGGTATCTGTCAGAGCCAGCTCCAGGCTCTATTGAAGTGAATGGGAGTGTTTCCATTGACTTCCATGTATCAGGTCCTCACTCGGTTAATTAATTATCTATCCTTCGGGTCTCAGTGACAGAACAACCAAATAACATTGATGCATTTCCATGTATATTGTATGAATGCTTCTTTGAAAATGATATAACATTTTAAATATTACATTTAAAAACAGAACTTTTATTTAAATATTTTTTATGCCACGGCACTGATGACAGTCTTAAAAGCAAGAAAGAGTTCTACCTCCCAGTTCTACCTGTGGCTGCATCTACACAAGATGCTTTACTGCGCAGTAGAGCAGTTTACTGTGCAGTAAGCGAGCACATCTACACACAAACACACTTACTGCTCAGTAAACTGCTCTAATCATGAGTAAATTTCCTACCGGCAAATGCAAATTGAAAATGTACTTGCGATAGTTACTGCACAGTAGCGCTTGTTTAGACACCTGACCGGGAGTAAATGTGCTCCTGGTCATCCAGGCAGCAGGGGCTGGGAGATTACTCCCTGCCCCCAGGAGCTGCCTGCTGCTGGGGTGGGCTTTGCCAATGAAGCCTGGGCAGGGACGATGTCCCGCTGCTCTGGAAGCAGGGAGCTTTCAATTTCCCTCTCCAAGATCATGATCAGGGAGTAGGGACTGGGAGATCCTTATGTCCCAGTGCCAGCTGCACAGTCATGGGGCTTGGGCTGAGCTGAGCAAAGGAACTCCCAGCCCCCGCTCCCCAATCATGGAGTTGGGGCTGGGAGCTCCCCGCTGGCAGGGACTGGGGATCCTGTCCCTTGCCCATATCTATGATCACAGAGCTGGGTAGGGAACAAACTCTTGAGCCCCTGCCCCACAATTGTGGAACAGGGGCTGGAAACTGTCCCAGTCAGGGGCAGGGGGACGTTGTCCCTGCCCCAGCAGCAGGCAGCCTCACAGGGGCAGGGAGCAAATGTCCCAGCCCAGGCCAAGAGACAGTTGTCTCCTAGCCCCGTGCTCCCTGCCAGCTCCTGGGCTAGTACCCAGGGGGAGCTTAGAGCTCCCCCAGGGGGAGCAGGGGCCCATTGCCGGGCCCCAAGAAGCAGGAACAGTTTTCTGCCATTAGCAGCAAATCTTCTGCGCAGCAAATCTGATCTTGCTTCCCTGCATGTGTAGACACCTTCCTGGGAACATTTACTCATGAGTAAACTGCTCCCAGGTCTAATGCTCATATAGATATACCCAGTATAACAGAGATGTGGATTAGTTCTTTCTATCACACTAGTTCTTTCTATCACATTTATTATTATAATAAACAATATTATGTAAGTAAATAGCAAAATTGGCTAAAGGAAAACCTTATTATTAATAGCCACAGAAACAGTTTTACACAATTGCCAAAAAATCCTCTGATATATTTTTCTCTTCTCTGTGCCTGGGTACAAAAGGCAGTCAGTACTGTTTAAGATGCCTTCATTACTCCTCTTAGAAACTTTTAAATTATCTAACCCTTTAAAAATCAACTTACTTCTAGCATCATAAATACCTGAAAACTACAGAGTACCTTCAGGTTTTATATTGCTTCTCACCCCCGGACACTACTCTCACCATATATCTGAGAGACTTGCATGAAAAATTCATAGCAATAACAAAGTTCCTAATGGACGATGTAGAGTAACTAGCACTTTCCCTCATTTTAGGGTCAAAATTATTTTAAAGATAGGGTTTCATATTTATTATTAATGATTTACTTTTTTATTTTTGGTCATGACTTAGGGAGAGAAAAGAATGTCAAAGTTGTGTGCTGTTCTGGGGTGGAAAGCCTTTGGTTCTTTTTGGTGAAAAGGAAGATTTTGCCTTAAATACCTAGCTGAACAGGAGCATATTGACTTACCTGGAACTTTGGAAAATATTTTGTCACAGCCAGCTGCAACATCTGCCCTTGTGTGCATTGTATTTATATGAATAATGCAGCTTGTTCTTCATAGTGTGCGAGCCCCCTCAGCTGGCTAAAACCCAATGTATGCAGCCATATAGCATTTCCACAGAGATTTCATTGTTTGCCCTGAGTTGAGAGGCTACAGCGGTCACACCCTCCTTCCACCACTGCCACCACTGCCATCCCTGGCTGACCTGGGTGCAGGGGGAGCCCCAGAGCTGTTCTTGTCCCACTCCAGCCACAGATTGCAGTTTGGTGGGGTGCTGGGCTCAGCAGGGGATAGTGGCAGCAGTGGGCAGGTTGCCTCTTCCTGCACATGCTCCCTGCTGCCTTCCCCATGTAGCTGGGAGCAGATGCTGGCAGGGGGATACAAGCTCTTGGGGTAGAGGTGATATTTTTTATTAGACCAGTGCCTGTTCCTGGCCAGTGGGGGAAACAAAGGGGAGAGAGGCCAGTAGGGAGCAGGCTCTGGAAGGAGGAGCCTGACACTGCCACTGTGCCTGGCAAGATTGGCTCTCCGCACAGCCTGTGTGCCTGGTCAAGCCCAACTCCCCACATGGCTACTTCCTTCAGCTGGAGCAGAGTAGGAATGGCTCTGGGGCTCCCCACATGCCTGTCAGCCCCAGGACAGCAGCAACATGCAGGCTGCAGATCGCAGCTCTGCCCTGGCCCCAACCAAGCTGCCTCTACCACAAGTTCCCAGAGGCTCTGGAGCTGCCCTGCCCTGCCCTGCTGTTTGCCCTTCCAGCGCAGCTGGGGCTGGTCTACCTGACAACCCCAGCCTTGCACTATCACAGTGCAGCTGTGGCTGGGGTCTCCATGGAGACCAGCCTCAGCCATGCAGGCAGGGGCTACTGGGAAATGGAGTCCACTGCCAGCCAGATCTGGCTCATGGGTCAGATTTTGCCCACTCCTGCTCTAGCACTTGCTATGAAACCCATGCCTGTAATAACCGAGCTTTCACCAATCAGCTGGTCATGCAATACCTTTTAGCGAACCTTTGTGTTACATTTACTTGACCACGGCTAGAGTTACATCACACTGAAGTTGGGAGCTGTAATCATCACCCTTCACACTCAGGAGGAATGCAAGAAAGAGAAAAGCTCCTATTGTGGAAGAGGTATTAGAAACAATAGCAGTCTCCACCCAAAGTACAGACCAGGACGGTCAGAAATCTGTGCTATGTGGGCAGAGGGATTTCTAAGTATTTTTTTGAGGAGGAAATATGGTGTGTGAAACAGAACAGCAGAAGTACCACAGAAACAAACTGAGAAACAGCAAGGGAGCCCAGATACACCTAGAGAAATACTAGTGGCACAATCCTGAGGAACACCGTTTTATGTATTTTTTTTCCCAATAAAACAGATTGTACCACACTCTGTCCACATTCGCCTCCTACTTTGCATTTTGGCTAATTATCCAGGTCATAAAGGGTCACAGAGGGCATATAATGATTTTTTGTTGCCATAAAGTTGTTCCTTCTTTTCATAATTTTGACTGTCTATGGTTAAAGTACAGCTACTCCTTGCTTAACATCGTAGTTACGTTGTTGAAAAATGTGGCTTTTAGCAAAATGATGTTAAGCGAATCCAATTACATCACAGTAGTTAGGTACTAGTAGGCGGCAGCCAAACAACGTTATAACCAAACATTGCACGACTTTAAACGAGTATGTTCTCTAATAGATCAGAGACGTAATAACAAAACAACGTTAACCTGGATGACGTTAAGTGAGGAGTACCTGTATCTCATTAGGTATCTCACTGTATATCAATTAGTTCATTGAGGGCAGGCATTTTATCCTGCTTGTACCCTTTAGTTTAGTTCCACAGGTGGTAAAATCAGTCTGCAAAGCTGTGGGAGTAACAGATGGAAAATAAACGTAGTTGCAGAAAATATTTCTTTTCACAGTTCTATACCATAAACAAAGAGTCAAATGTATAACAGACAACTGGAATAGATTTAAAACATATACATCAACAGTAATACTAACAATCATTTTAGGTTAAAAAAAATTCCAAAAATAACCAAATTACATGACTTGCAATATTACATTTTTTTTTAAATAAGAAAAAGATGCTTTAAGGCTGTTGTTGCATTTTTTTCTAGGAATTCTTTTGGAAACTATGTCCTAATATCCTTGCAAACAGCAAGTGGCCAGCACAATGATCCACATTTGCATATTAAATATAAACTTTCCTTCATCAAAGATTTCTTCTCACCAATTTGTCTACAGGCATTTTGCCAAGTGCTAGCAGACAGGTTCTTGGAATATAAGCATTGTATTATTCTTTCCCTTCTACACAGTTCTGAACAAAAGAGCTGGGCAGAAATCTGATTTCTCACTTTGTGACAAATTCTACATTTTCAAAACTTTTCTTATGCTGAAATGGGACAAAAACAGATATTTGAAACTGCCCAGGAAAAAATGCTATAGTCAACTGAAACATTTCATTGAGATAAAATAAAAATATTTTCTTCCACTTTACATTTTTGAACATTCATATACTGTTTTATGTGGAATAAATGAACTAATGGAGTTATATGGAATAAAATATCAAGCGCAAAATAACATAAAAATGGAAGATTCAAACTTTCCATTTCAGAAAGTGCTCTAGGAAATATTTTGACCTTCCTGAATTGGGATCTTTTTATTTTTTCTTTTGAAGCAAATTTAACTAAAATCAATACATTTCTGTCACATTTAGCTTTCAATGAATTGGCATTTTCCAGTGGAATAATCCTTTTATCAGATCATTTCCAATCCCTCAATTGTAAAGGAACAGTTTTTGTCTTCAGAATGCAGGAGCATTAAAAAACTGATTGTGCCAGACATCAATAGAATACTTTACAAAAAATATTTTTATTAAAGCATAGATGATTTGGCGTTTTGTTTAGTGAACTGTCCAATATAACATGTTCTTAGCGTAGTTCATTCTTATCTGGAAATGTTTACAGTCCTTTTGTTTTTTCTTTGTTCCATGCCTAGTGTAATTGGTCCTAGTTTCTAGGCACTAAAGTAATACAAATAATAAATTATAATATTATTTATACAAATAATAAACTAATAATATCATAAACATTTAAGGGGACTATGACCGAACTAAAAATCCACTGCAGTTTATTTTGAGGATGCTTAATAAAACTATATTAACAGGCTACCAGGTCAATAAAATGCATTCCAGACATCTGCTTTTAAATGGCTTTATGCTGTCACTAACATTTTATCCTCCATTTTTTAATTCTATTTATGTATATGACTGTGTTTCCAATAGATTATTATTCCTATAGTTTAATTAATAATGTTTTAGACAGATAAATCATTTTCAACAGACCCTTATGCTGTACATACATTAAGCAAAATACTTGTACAAAGAAATCACTAGGACTCAGATTAATTGTTTGACCCCAACAAGAATAAATGATTGGCCATGCATACCTTTAATTAAAGAGCTCATGTAAAGTAATTGAAGTAAGGCATAACAGCAGCAGCACTTAATGCTGATACTGTCTTAATCTATTTTTGTATGTTTGTCAAGTAATAGTATCTGACACTGTAAACATGCACTTTCTTGAGTCTAATTGTATAGATATTTATATGCTAACAAACGGACTATATTATTTTCTTGGAATTATGATGTAATAAGTAGGAATAAGGCTATGAACAAAAAATATAATATTTATTTAGAAAAAGGGTATCAAATAGCTCTTCACATCATGGGGCAGGAAATTTGGCCTTTCATGAAAATTGTAAAGTTTCTTTATCCCAGTGACACCAATAGAAATGCTACTTGAGTTAAGATTTCAGTAGCTGGCCCAAAATAGTCCAATAAATGCAAAGTGTAGCAACGTAGCAAGCCAAACAAAAATAATTAAATATCAACACAAGCAAATAACAAACAGTACCTATACGTTCTCATATGTAGGAATATCTACCACAGTATAAATACTAATGTAAAGAAAAAAGCAAGCTCCATTTCACCATCTGTTTTCTCTCTTATGCCCATGCACCCTGTTCTCACAGAAGAGAAACAAGCAGCTAAGTTAACCTAAAAGTGGAAATAATCCAGGGTCTTAAAGGTGTGTACTTACACTTGAGCGTTCTTTAAGGTTTTTTAGAGCAGGACCAGGCAGGTGGCATGATCTTATGCTACCAGGCAGACTGACAAATAGAGTGTATATTTGATTCCCAGTGCTCCAAGGCTAGTTGAAAGCTTCAATGTCATGTCTCAGGCCTGATCATACTACTGCATGCCTTTTAAGAGAGACTATTTCATTACAAGCAGCTGATGCCTCTTCCCAGGAAACCCATGGTAAGACACTGTTGATATGTTTTTGTGATAAGAAGCCAGATTTTACTCACATAGAAATACATGGGAATTTTCCCATGGAGCTCAGAGGGAGCTAGGGTTGCACTTAGGTTTTCATACTAAGGCACTGGATTGCTATTAAAGCCCTTTAAACATGCTTAAATGCTTTGCAAAGTATGTGTGGAGGTCCTCAAATGAATATAGTTCAATAGAAGTGTTTTGCTGAACAAAGGCACTGATCCATAAAGAACCTATAGGGATTTTGATGTGATATCAATGAGAAAACTAGGCAAATGGGGCAGACAAAATGGAAACAGTAAATGCAAAAACTCTGGTTTCTGTTATGACCAGTGCATGGATCACATGTGCATGTTCATATAAAACTGAGAATCCTTATAGTTCTCCCTTACAGGTAAGAATCTAAATGTATCTAGTGAGTTGTAATAAGTGATGTCTAACACTGCATTTTCTTCAAGGGAAACAATTAACAAATCCATCATTTTGTGAATCTGATCTCAATTTTTGGAAAGAGTTCCACATAGACAGATAGCTGTACTTGCAAAGAGCCTGGTTGTGTTTGATGGTGCTCCTCCTAGCCAAAAGGGGCACAAGGGCTTGACCGGTTAATTTCTGTGCCCATTTTATTTTTGACTTTTCTGCTGAGACTACAGTTGTGTCTCTGATTACAGTGAGCTTTAACTCAGTCAGAGATATGTAGCTGTTTAATTAGTACTGTTTCAGTATGTTCTACACGTAGGCTCAAATCCAGCTCCTCCTTTAGCAGAGTTAGAGAGCTAACTTTAGCTGCATAAATGGCATTTTGGCCCATGTATAGATTTTAGATCCTTCTACTCCTGTGCAATTCACCTCTCCCTTCTGAGCATGGGAAGGGATCCACTCTGGCTACTTAAATGCTCTGTTGTGATCCTGCTCCCCTAAGGTGTGTCCTTCATATGTAAGTACCTGTTAATTACAGAGGCTGGGGACAGGTGTCACCTTTGTGCCAACATAAAAATTGTTATGACAGCATAAAGACCAAGCAAATGGACATCCATGCCCATTGTTGCTCCACAAATGCCCACAATTTGTGGCTGTGACATAAATGTCATAAATTTGTGCTGCTTTTTCATGGTAGATGTTGACTAGTGACCACAAGATCAAGAGGAGACTGGACAGTCACCTTGCTGGGGTCACCTGACCCCCAGGTGTCTTTCCTGCCTAGTGCAGGGGGGCTGGACCCAATGATCTTGCAAGGTCCCTTCCAGCCCCTTACAATCTATGAATCTATGAAAGTTCAGGATCCTGAGGAAAGGAAGGATGGAGAGCAGCAAAATAAGCACCCTGCATTTCAGAAACGCAGACTTCAACTCACTCAAGGAACTCGTGGACAGGATCCCCTGGGAAGCCAGTCTGAGGGGGAGAGGAGCCTAGGAGACCTGGCGGTACTTTAAAGAAGCCTTACTGAGAGTGCAGGAACAAACCATCCCGATACACAGAAAGACTAGCAAGTATGGCAGAAGACCAGCTTGGCTTAGCAGGAACTCTTCAGTAAACTAAATAACAAGAAAAAAGCTTATAAAAAGTAGAAACTTGGACAAATAACTAGGGAAGAATATAAGAACATTGCTTGGGCATGCAGGGGTGAAGTCAGGAAGGCCAAAGCACAACAGGAGTTGAAGTTAGGAAGGGAGGTGAAGGGTAATGAGAAGGGTTTCTACAAGTATGTCAGTAGTAAGAAAAAGATCAGGGAGGGTGCTGTCCCTTTCTGAATGGGGGAGGCAACCTAGTGACAGAGAATGCAGAAAAGGCTGAAGTGCTCAATGCCCTTTTCACCTCAGTCGTCACAGGCAAGGCCAGCTCCCAGACTACTGCACCTGGCAGCACAGTTTGGGGAGGAGGTGAACAGCCAACAATGGCAAAAGAACAGGTTAGGGACTATTTAGAGAAGCTGTACATATACAAGTCCATGGGGCCAGATGGGATGCACCCAAGGGTGCTGAGGGAGTTGGCTGATGAGATTGCAAAGCCACTGTCCATAATCTTTGAAAACTCATGGCTATCAGGAGAGGTCCCAGATGATTGGAAAAGGGCAAACATAGTGCCCATATTTTAAAAAGGGAAGAAGGAGGATCCAGGGAACTACAGAGCAGTCAGCCTCGCCTGGAAAAATCATGGAGCAGATCCTCAAAGAATCCATTTCTAAGCACTTGTAGGAGAAGGTGATTAGGAACAATCAGCATAGATTTACCAAGTGCAAGTCATGCTTGACCAACCTGATTGCCTTCTATGACGAGGTGACTCACTCTGTGGATGCAGGGAGACCGGTGGATGTGGCGTACCTTGATTTTAGCACAGCTTTTGATAGGGTCTCCCACAACATTCTCGCAGGCAAGCTAAGGAAGTATGGGCTGGATGAATGGCCTGTAAGGTGGATAGAAAACTGGCTGGAGCATTGGGAACAGAGCTTAGTAATAAATGGCTCGATGTCTAGTTGGCAGCCATTATCAAGTGGAGTGCCCCAGGGGTCAGTCCTGGGGCTGGTTTAGTTCAATATCTTCATTAATGATCTAGAAGATGGCATAGAGTGCACCC
>NW_017729024.1:180942917-180943157 GCF_001723915.1 Gavialis gangeticus | reverse complement strand
ATAAGCACCCTGCATTTCAGAAACGCAGACTTCAACTCACTCAAGGAACTCGTGGACAGGATCCCCTGGGAAGCCAGTCTGAGGGGGAGAGGAGCCTAGGAGACCTGGCGGTACTTTAAAGAAGCCTTACTGAGAGTGCAGGAACAAACCATCCCGATACACAGAAAGACTAGCAAGTATGGCAGAAGACCAGCTTGGCTTAGCAGGAACTCTTCAGTAAACTAAATAACAAGAAAAAAG
>NW_017729024.1:180932600-180932803 GCF_001723915.1 Gavialis gangeticus | reverse complement strand
GCATGCAGGGGTGAAGTCAGGAAGGCCAAAGCACAACAGGAGTTGAAGTTAGGAAGGGAGGTGAAGGGTAATGAGAAGGGTTTCTACAAGTATGTCAGTAGTAAGAAAAAGATCAGGGAGGGTGCTGTCCCTTTCTGAATGGGGGAGGCAACCTAGTGACAGAGAATGCAGAAAAGGCTGAAGTGCTCAATGCCCTTTTCACC
>NW_017729024.1:180930892-180932059 GCF_001723915.1 Gavialis gangeticus | reverse complement strand
AATGGAAAATCCCATGCATTAGTACAGACTGGGGGCTGACTGGCTGGGAAGCAGCTCTGCAGAAAAGTACTTGGGGGTTACAGTGGACAATAAGCTGAGTATGAGCCAACAGTTTGTCAAAAGGCTTACGGCATCCTGGGCTGCATTGGTAGGTGTGTTGCCAGCACGTCAAAGGAAGTGATTAATCCCCTCAATTCATCACTGGTGAGGCCACATCTGGAGTACTGTGTTCAGTTTTGGGCCCCCCACTACAAAAAGGATGTGGACAAATTGGAAAGAGTAGAGTGGAGGGCAACAAAAATGGTGAGAGGGCTGGGGCACATGACTTATGAGGAAAGACTGAGGGAACTGAGCTTATTTAGTTTGGAGAAGGGAAGACTGAGAGGGGATTTAATAGCAGCCTTCAACTACCTGAAGGGAAGTTTGAAAGAGGATGGAGCTGGACTGTTCTCAGTGGTGGCAGATGACAGAACAAGGAGCAATGGTCTCAGGTTGAAGCAAGGGAAGTTTAGGTTAGATATTAGGAATAATTTTCTCACTAGGAGGGTAGTAAAACACTGCAATAGGTTACCCAGAGAGGTGGTGGACTCTCCATCCTTGGAGATTTTCAAGACCTAGCTAGACAAAGCTTTGGCTGGGATGATCTAGTTGGGGATGGTCCTGCTTTGAGCAGGGAATTGGACTAGATGACTTCCAGAAGTCCCTTTCAACCCTAATTTTCTACGATTCTACTTTATCATGGGAGGCCATGGACAACCTGCAGCTGCCTGCATCCCTAGCACCCCTGGGCAGGTTGTCCTGGGGCTTTAGGGTCCTGATTCCTCCGGAATAGGAACTACTGGGGTGTTCAGGATTGGGTCCCTGAAGTCTTAGGAGTGCTTGCCCTATGTGCCTATTTGCAGAGGCATGCCCAGGAATTCTGACTTGTGGCATATCTGCAAATGAGGAAACCCCAGGTTTTCCCACATGCAGAGGCACACCCAGGGATTCTGTCTTGGGACACATCTCTGCTTCTGACTTGCAGAGTTTGCCACATCCAAAAAACTCATCCTTACCAGTATTTTAGAGGTAATAAACCATCCAAAAGAATGTGATAACCCCCCAGGGGAGAATACAGTAACTAAATGGACTCTACTCCAACACTGAAGTCCTTTTGGAAACCAGAGG
>NW_017729024.1:180922687-180925892 GCF_001723915.1 Gavialis gangeticus | reverse complement strand
ACCATCCAAAAGAATGTGATAACCCCCCAGGGGAGAATACAGTAACTAAATGGACTCTACTCCAACACTGAAGTCCTTTTGGTCCAGTATCAAAACACATGAGGTGCACATTTTCACAGGAGCTAACATGAGTGATCATGATCTTGCCACGTTGCCAATAATGATTGAACTCAAGAGGAAACCCCAGCAAGAAATCCCAGGTTAAAAGCATGATCTGGGCAAGCTACAGGATGGTCTGACTCAGGGGTGGGCAAGATGTGGCCCGTGGGCCAGATGCAGTCTGCCAGGCCATTCTCTCCAGCCCATGGGGCCCCTAAAAAATTTAGAAAGTTAATATTTATCTGCCCCTGGCTGCCTGTCATGTGGCCCTCAATGACTTGCCAAAACTCAGTAAGCAGCCCTCTGCCCGAAATAATTGCCTGCCCCTGGTCTGACCTGAGCAGTTTCTAGACAAATTAGGATAACAGCTGCCTCTCTCGATGGTGGAAGATTTCAAGGAAAAAACAGATGGCTTCAGGTAATAGCTAAACAAAATTGTGCAAGTTCTAGGAGGACCAGAGAAGACAAGGCAGCCATGGGGTATCCTCTAGATCTATGAGATTAGAGAAGGGAACTAAAACCTAAATGCTACTGTTGAAGAAAGGAAACAGAGAATTAGAGACCGACTAGCGATATCATACAAAAATTCTGCATAGTAAAGAAAAACTGAATAAACAGACAGAGTCAAAAAACTGAATACAACTGATTGAAAAACAACATTAACAGGGTACATGGTATAATAAACAAATAAACTATGAAACAGGAAAAAGCATCTGTGACTAAAGACAAAAATAGGCATTTTCAGACAGAGGCAAAAGTAGTTGCAGACAGATGGCAGGAGCACAGTGAGGACCTATACAGACACAATCTACATATTGATCTGTGCAACAGTCTAGCAAGTGAATAATGCAGAGAAGAGGATTTGTCCATATTCAGAAAAGCCAAAGAAGTTTGAAATCTTAAAACGGTAAATCAGGATGAATAGACAGTATATCTGCCGAAATGCGAAAAATGGGAAAGAAGTCATTGTTGTAAAATTGTTACAAATTGTTACAATATATGCAGTGTGATCAGGCAGTCAGAGAGGTGGCCAGTGGGCCACCTATGGAAATCATTCCATGTTCCCCAGGGAACCTTCAACTGTGAAAAAATACAGTACAAATGTAGATGCCGAGTATTACCATGCATCCTTCCAAACAAGCTAGGTTTCAAGTAGAAATCTTACCTGGAGAACAATAAGCATGCTTCAGAGCTGAACAACAGGAAAGATCTTCTCGTTAAGAGCACAGAGTGAAACATACATAGAACACCACAGACTCCAAGAAGCATGGAGTCCATCCATGGCAAGGCGTATTATGGGTAAGAAGCAAAACATCAGCAAACGAATAGTGACAGCCCACTGCAACAATCCAGTCATTGCAGATTAGCACACTGGAAGTGACTGATTCCATGCAACAATTGGAATCAGACAGGGATTTCGCTTATTGCTATGTTTGTTCAACTCTTTGCCCAGAATGTATTGTGTCAGAAGTCATCAAAGAATTTGAAAGGGACAGCTAACAGTCGGAAGAAGATCTGTAACTTCGATTTTGAAAATGATATTTATTTGATAAGAACAGAACTACAACTAGTAAAGCCAACAGGAAGCCTAAATAATCCTGCATGAAAGTTAGTACAGATGCAAGCATCCTAATATTTGTGGGAAATTCTATATTCAATCAGAAATTTACGCCAAAGGTAAGAAAATCAAACCAGTGGATATATTCAAGTACCTCAGAACTTCTATAACAAAAGATAGAAAATGGACAGCGGAATTGCTGTTATGACTGTAACATAACTAACAAAACTGAAAGGAAGCTGGAGAGACAAAAACATGAAATGCATCTAGACAGAACTTCTTAGAATGACTGAGTTCTCAAAAGGATTGAAAACATGGATTCTTACAGCAGCAACAGGATAATAAATCCAAGGTTTTGCATTCTGTTGTCTCCAAATAGTTCTGTAGATACCATATAGCATATCTATGGACTTCAGACTCTATTAGAGAAGCAGCAACTCAATAATTGAATTATTTGAGCTCCTAGTTGCAACAGCAGGAAGACAGGACTGCTTTGGCCACATGACCAGAATAACAGCCCTAGCAAACACAATTCTTCAGGGAACAACATAACTTGGCACAAAAATATCACCTTCTAATGGGATTCACAGGCAAAGCCTCTTGAATCCATTGAAGAGTAGGCTGAGATTACAATTAGTGTCGTAGAATCGTGCCCCACTGACTGAGTCACTCACAGGATAGAGAAGAGAGGTTGTCATTTCTCCTAACAGTAGGGGCCAGAGTAGGGCTTAATAGTGGTCTAAACCAGAGTTTCTCAACCTGTGGGTCGCGACATAAAAGTGGACTGCAAGAATATATGAAAGAGTCACAAACAATCTTTAAAAATAGATCAACAAACTTTAAAAATGGATTCTCCTTTGAAGGAGAAAAACATGGGCAACCACAGGTTTCCCCTTGCAGGCTGGCAGAGTTCCAGCCTGCAAGGGACTGCTTTGGGCTGGGGGGAGTGAAAGGAGGGTGATCAGACAGGGGCATTATGTGCATATGCGTGCACAGGCATGCACATGGGAGCCAGGCAGCATGGAGAGCAGCTCCCGCAGCTTCCCACAGGTAAGCCTAGGGGGCAGGGGACGGGACATAGACGGCACACGGGGGAGACAGGGGGAGCAGAGGTCACACATTGGAGAGGCATGGGGGGGGCACATGCTCCCCCCCTCCCCCAGATTTGTACACCTACAGCAGGCATGGGGTTGCAACCTTGCTGGACTGGCACAGGCAGAGACACCTCCGTGGCCCAGTGGACAGGACCCAGTGTGGGACAGTGAAGCAGAGTGGGGTAGTGAGACTCATTATTGCTGCCACCACTGCTGGGCCCCCCACACCAGCCCTGCTGCCAGCAGCATATGGACTAACAGACTTGGGGGCTGCACTGCCCTCACTTCCTCTCACCGCCAGCCACTTGGGTGCTGGATCCTGGCTCTATCTCGCCATCATGGCCAGACCACTGCCACTGTGGCTCTCCTCAGGCTGTGGCTCCTACCCCAGAGGGGAAGTGGGGTGGTGGGCAGCATGGGTGGCCTGAGGGAAGCTGCAGAAGCGGTGGTCGGG
>NW_017729024.1:180910647-180917687 GCF_001723915.1 Gavialis gangeticus | reverse complement strand
TCGCCATCATGGCCTGACCACTGCCACTGTGGCTCTCCTCAGGCTGTGGCTCCTACCCCAGAGGGGAAGTGGGGTGGTGGGCAGCATGGGTGGCCTGAGGGAAGCTGCAGAAGCGGTGGTCGGGGCCTGGCAGCTGGGTAAAACAGAGGCCTGGACTGAGATTGGGTGGTGGTGGGAGGAGAGGGGTGGGTGTGTGTGACTGTGTGCGCGCGTGTGTGTCATCCATTACTCCTTGCATTGCTTGTGCCATGGCTGTTGCAGGAGCCCCGGTGGCAGAGGAGGCTTCAGTGAGTTTCACAATCCCACTCTGTTCTCCCACATCGAGTCCCACCAGGGCAGCTCCTGCCAGTGCCAGTCTGGCCAGGCTATAGCCTTGTGCCTACTGTGGGTGCACAAATCTGAGGAGAAATGTGCACCCCCACACCCCGCCTCACACACTGGGGAGCTGAAGCCTGGGAGCAGTGGGTCAGGAGTGAGGGCTGGAGGAGGGGGGGAGCTGTGAGTTGAGAGTGATGGACACTGGCAGGGCCAGGCAGTTGTTTTCTACTTAAAGTGTTTACTGAGTCGGGACTGACCATCAATATTTACAAATGGGACTTGATACAAGAAAGGTTGAGAACCACAGGTCTAAACCATAAAGTTAATTTTCCCTGGTTTATATGTACCTGAGATGACTCTGCCTTTCTCTTCTTTTTTACAGGCCAAATTCTTGTTCCACATTTTAGATATTTCTAGCATCACAAAATGCACAAGAATTGCTATTATTTGCTCCAGGCTTATGCAAAGCAAGAGTGGCTGTTGTTGTTTCACTTCCACATATGCTTCTAAACTCCCTTTCTGTTTTACTGTGGGGATACCACAAGCCCCATGAGTCATCAATTTCTTTTATTTTATTAATTATTAACAGTTCCTTGACAGATTAAAATTCTGATATGCCTAACAGCAAAAACCTTTCAAATATATTTGCATGTCTGTAGTAGTCTTGGAGTGAAGCTGCAGTTCTAGAGTTTTGCATTTCTGTTTGAATGCAGTGCTTTCTTCTTCAGGTCTCCTGCATTTGAAAGCTTGTCTATCCCAACCATGCAGTTGGTCCAGTAAAATGTATCACCCACAAAAATCCTTGCCTCTGTACCTGTCTGTATGCTTCGTCTCCATGTAGGTGCTGCTCCTTGTTGGTAACCTAGGCGAATTTTACAGCTCTGGAGCATGGCCAGCGTTTTACAGCTCTTCCTCCCCTAAATACCAGTCTGGGCCAGTGACTGTCAACCTTCAAGTCTAGGCTGCAGACAGCCCTCAGAAGATGCCAGCTCTTCATCCACTACAGAAAAGTAACAGAGCAGCGGTTCCCAAACTCACCACTGATTTAAAAGGATACAACTTTAAGTACCACCAGCATTTTTTTCAGTTCAGTCTGAAGTACCACCAGCAAATGTTTGTCATATAAAGTAATTATAATAAAGCTGTTAACGTGGACCACCGGTACCACAGATGGGGAACTGCTGTAATGGTGCCATTCTGTTGCAAAGCACTAAGAAAAAGCAGAATGTTTTTGGCACTGAAATCTCTCTGGGTTTCTCTTGTGAATCAAATCTGCCCAGCTCCCCCCGCTGACAGGCTGAACACCCTTGAAAGGATCGCAAGGCAGCGCAGGAGCTCCCTGGTCCAGTCCCAGTGCTCTAGGCCAGTGGTCTCCAAACTTTTTTGCTCGTGCAGCCCTACCAGTTAAAAATTTTTGAGCACGCACCCCCAATATACGTATATTTATTGGGGGCGCCACTGTCAACCCCTCCGTTGTGGAACTCCCTCTTCCCTCAGGATACCTCGCGTACCATGCGTGACACGTGACCGTCTGACGTACGGACCGAGGGCGCCAGTGTCAATCCGTACATTAAATATTAGTAAAGCTTCATTTCTTATTTTTTTAGATACAAAATGCATACAGATAGAAGGTGTAATATTTTCCTCCCGCACCCCAATGGATCGTCTTGCACACCCCACTCCGGAGGCCACTGCTCTAGGCCCGAGGAGCCGGCTGCCAGGGGCTGCCCCAGCGCCTGCGACGCGGCGGGGCGGGGTGGACACAAGTCGGGGCCACCTCGGGCAACCCCCCCACGTTCCTTCCGGGTTCGGGCCCCGCCCCTGGCTCGTGACGTCACAGGAGTCCCAGGGCTCCGGCCGGGTGCGCCGCGATGTCGCTGCCGCCGGGCGTCCCGGCGGGGTCCCTGCCCCTCGGCCGCCTCGGGGAGCCGCTGCTGCGGCGGCTCAGCGCCCTGCTGGACCGCGCCGCGCCGGGCAAGGGCTGGAGGGACCTGGCGCAGCGGGCGGGGACCCACGGCAGGGTCCGGCTCAGGTGAGGCGCGGGCGGAGCGAGGGGCCACCTCGCCGCGTCCGCATTTCTCGTGGGCAGGCGCTTTCGTCCCCAGCCTGCCCGGCCCGGCCCCCAGGGAGGGTTGTGTGGCTTGCGCTTAGAAACCCTCCAGGGGCTGAGGTCCGGCAGCCCTCCAGCGGGGGCCCCTTTGCAGGGCTGCCTCCTCACACGTTGTTTTCATAACATCTGACCTAACTCGTCCTTGCTGCCGATTCAGTCCGTTTCTTCCCCTCCTTCCTGGTAGCAGGCGTGGAGGGCAGCTGGTCCTTTACCTGTTGGGTCATTGTCGGCCCCCGAAAGGGGATTCAAGGGGGTGTGGGGGGAAGGTTGTCCTCGCTCCTCACGCTCCAGTCATGGGGGGATGGTTGCTATCGTCCCTCCCACATCTGCCCTCTTCTAGACTCCCCAACCCCAGTTCCTCCAACCTCCCCCCAGGGATCCTGCTGTGCCCTTCGTGTTACTCTCCTCCAGCTAGTTTCTTTATATCTTGCTTGCCTGGTGGTGCCATCCAAAACAGGATGTATTACTCAAGGGTCAGCACGAAGTAGAGTGAACATGTCTCCTCCTTTGAAGCATGTGTACGTATGTTAAAGAGCCACAGCTTTGAACTATAATTATTGTTCTTGAGTCTCCAGCCACAGCAGTGTGGTTGTACTGAAGGAAGCGCCTTATCGGTTAATGCACAAAAATGGAAATGAATTGTACTTGGGTAAAAGAAGTTTCAGTGAAACTTTCTTGTGGTGACATGTGACTTGATATAATCTTTCCATCAATATGTTCCTCCTCTAGTTCTTTGTGTTTTGAAAATTGTTGTTACAGTCCTCTCTCTGATTAGAAAGAGCTCTGAGGGCCTAAAAATGAAGGTTAAATGTATGAGTCTCTTTACATCCGGCACCACAGATTTACAGTAGGACGGAGTTGCGTATTGGCAAGTGGCAAACATGGACTGAATTTACTCTTAAACTGTTGAATGTCTTAAAGATCTTACCATCAGCACAGAAATGCAAAGTCTTCCTGGAACCATAGGTGAAATCCTGAGTGGGTGACTCATTCTTTACTTGTTTCTGAAGTAGGTGTGCCGTAAGTGGAAAGGTAGTCTGTGACCAGTTTTTCGGATGAGACTGAAAAGTGAAGTCCTGCCTACATGTTTAGGAGTCTACCTGATGTATTTGGGTAGAAAAGATACACAGATCCCTTGTTGTGCTGTGTTAACTGATTCATTTAGTTTCCACCTTCTACTTCAAGCGGTTTCATTTAAGCCACAGTATGTGATTTATACACAGATTACAACTGCTTTGGAATCTGATTGGGATTGGGATTGGGATAAATTGGGGGCATCAGAGAGATGGCTGGCATCTTGAATCTGGCCTGCAGGGCTCCTGGGAATCCAGGGGCATGGGGCCCACTGCTGAATTTCAGGATGTGGAGGTCTGTTGGGGACTCATGTCAGTGGTGGTGGAGTGAGCGACAGCTAAATTAATCCCCGTACCTTCCTGAACTGACACAGTCCTGCTTGCACAATGCCTCTATTGCTCGTCCAGTCACTAGAGATGAGTCCATGGTCTTCCTGCTTTACCTGTGGGTAGGTTAGTGTGTTATGTCTCATAGTTGGGTCAGGGCTGACTGTGTAGATTTGCTAATAGAGAATGAATTTGTATAAAATGGCTTGGATGGGGATGATCTTGCTTCATGCAGAGGGTGAACTAGGTGACATCTGGAGGTCCCTTCCAGCCCTACTTTTCTATGATTCACCTTGAAAGGAGCCCTGGGGCCTAGATGAGTTCAACACCCCTGCTCAGCATGCTTCCAGAAGACATAAAGGATTTCCCAGTTGGTTATAATCCAGTTCTTAAAGAGGATTAGAAATGTACATTGAGAAGACCCTTTATATAATTGGTTTCTTTTTCACGCTTGCAGTTGTCTGGATTTGGAACAATGCTCTCTCAAAGTCCTGGAGCCAGAAGGAAGCCCGAGCTGGAGTCTTCTGAGACTAATGGGTGAAAGGGGCTGCACTGTGCTGGAGTTGGTGGAATTCTTGCAGGCCCTGGAACACACAGAGGCTCTCCAGTGCCTTAATCCCCCAGGTCAGTTCTGGTTTTTTAATGCATCACTTGCCTTTGCTGGAAATCATCTTGAGATGTACGTGTTCCTTGTGGGGAGCAGAAGAATTTCTAGTTAAACATTGCAAAAACTACAGGCGAGTTTCTAGTTAAACGCTACAAACGCTTCTGATTTGGAAATCGAATCAGCTTCCATAATCAGTATGTTTCATTCATTGAGTGTCTTTTGAAGTTATTTTTTTAAATAGAAGATCCAGAGTGGTTAACTTGCTTGGAACAGAGGAAGCAAACTGGGGTTGGAAAAAATCTGTTGTGAAGTGTGCGTGTCCTTTGAGAGCAGAGATGGGCAGTTTGCTTCCTTATTTCTCTTAAAAGTTGGCTTTTACTACTGCAGTTAGAGCCACACAGCTTTGGGAAGTTGGTTTCTTCCTGTCTTATATCAAGGAGATCCAACCTAGGTTGTAACTTCCTGCCCCCATGCACATTGTTTTTCCTGGGGTGCATGTGAGTTTTGAACCCAGGCCTCCCTTTTTGAGTACTGCAAAAGCAAGGACAGAGAAGAATATATACCCTGATGTAATTTCATTAGTTCTGAATGCTGATCATAAATTTCACTGGAACTGGGAATGGCCAGGGGGGCAGCTGTTTTGGAATAGTTTACAGAGTAGGTGGCTGTAGCTGTGCCTTGGCACTGTATGGGGGAGCAAGCACGGGCCTGCTGGCTTGTGGCAGATGGCTATCCTGTGAGGCACTTGGGTAGATGAAACCCAACGTGGTGATATTTACATTGATTCTTAGGTAAACGCTCACTGGGTTGGATGGCTCTTCTGTTTTAGGAGCTTGTCATCTGTCTGTTGTAATTTTTTTCACGCTTGTGTAACACTGATTACACTGCCATAAATGTTTCATCTGCCTGTGCTCAGTCACTTACCACTTACTAAGTGGTATTTAATCTGTTTTTCTGTCTATGCTGCTGGCATGACCTCCTCATTGAGGCATACCTTTGCCTTCTCAGGGTGAAAAGCTACTACTGAAATGTGTCATGCCTTCTGCCTGCTTTCAGGTGCAGAAATGGATGTTGCTTTAATGCAGATGGCTGGAACAGGTTGTGATTCTGTGCTGTATCCATGCTTTGGCAACAGCTGGAACAGTAACTGTTGAAAAACATGAGAAGCATGCAGAATTACTTGTGTTAACTGAGTTTTTAGGCTGAGGGTCTTTTCACATAGACCCATGGAAAAGCAGACAAGTTGGCCAAAAATTCGCTGTAAAACGGTTAGTAGAGCAGCACAAGTTGGTGCAATGCTAAGAACAAAGGGGCAGCCTTCTAGCAATCTTAGTGTCTACCCCATGTTAGGGCAGTACCAGTGTGAACATGCCGAAGTGGATATGACATGGGAATACCTTAGCAGTGTGGATGCCCATGCCCTGCTTAGCTAAGTGAGGTGTCTGGACTCAGGTGAAGTCTGCAGTTAGAGCCTGAGTTGCATGTAGATGGCCAGTGATGTTTTCAAATAAGTGACTAAAAATAGGTAGTTGATTAGTCATGTTAGTCTGAAATTGAGCAGGGTGGCACCTGGGACTAACTGGTTCTGAGAGGCATGAGTTTTCCTGGGGAACAGCTACCTTGTGAGATGCTAGGAGTTGTCCATTTCCTCTAAGGTGCAGCCCTGCCCTGCCCTAGCTTTTACCAGTTATTCGCTCAGTTATGCATTTAAATCAGCAGTGAAGCAGGCTACGCCAGCAGTCAGCAACCTTTTAAGGCTATGCGCTGGATTGATTTTGACACAGTTTGGACCAGAAGAGGCTGCTGATGCTTTTCCCTGTGGCAACAAGTGGCGAACAACTGCTGCCAAAGCCCTTATGTCCAGGGGTTAAATGGCTTTGTGAACTGCATCCCACGGGCCATAGGCTACCAACCCCTGGGTTAAGCTGAGGACGGTCGGAGGGCGTTGTCATTGCACATGTGAAACTGAATTCAGCGTTTGTGAAGAATCTTTGTGATCCTGGTGGTTCTTCTGACCTAGTGACACACTGGTGGTTTGCCGGGTGGCAACTGAGAAACTACTGCTTTGAGCACAGCTGTCTTTACCATGTAAAGGGACTTGACTGTTCCTTCCATCTTGAAAATGAAGAAGAGCTGTTGTACCATCCTTGGTTTCATTGAGGTCCGTGATTGTTTTGGGTTCTGAGATTCCTCTGGCTGCTATTAGCACCGTCCAGTATTTCATCATTTTGTAACCTAGCAAGAACCCTCTACCCATCACAGCAACTTAGACTGCCTGTTGGTCTACTGGGGCACTTGCACACATGACAGGATTTAATTCTCATTAAATTAAATTAAATGGACTCTGGCACTTCTGTTCTTGTGATGCATGGCAAATTCTCAGTGTCACCATTTATAAAGCTTTGCCACTGTTTCCTCTTTTAAATTCATCTTTGGAACCTTCTCTGATGTCAGCAAATCACTCATGTCCAAACAGGACTTCTGCTTTCCTGATCAACTATATTCTTTTGTTCCCTCATTTTACTAGTATATCTCTGCCCAGTTCATATGTTATGCCTGTTGTTTTCTGTGCGACCTGCAGATAATCTTGCCCCAGAGAACTCAT
>NW_017729024.1:180901701-180905647 GCF_001723915.1 Gavialis gangeticus | reverse complement strand
TTGCTTTCTGTGCGACCTGCAGATAATCTTGCCCCAGAGAACTCATGATCTTCATTGTATTGTAGATCTTGTACAGGAGGTAACACAATGGGCTACTTACTGAGTCTCCATTTGTATTCCTAGGCGCTATAGAACTAATGGGGGCTTAAATTGAGTCTATTGAACCCAACCATATTTTATGGTATCAGGTACAAAATCATAGAATTAGCTACTTAACCACTGGGAAAAATAATATAATAGCAATAGTGAGGAAAATCAGAGGTGAACTTTTACCTTCTAACTTGTAAGGTGAAATGGGTTTTCTATAATGCTTTTGAAAAATACTGGGCCCAGTTCTGTTTTCTTATGTAAATTGATCAGTTGTGTGTTGCCTTAATATCTCAAGTCCTTAAACATGAGAGAAACACTTGCACAAAGAATAATAATGCTATCTAAATAAAAATGCATCTAATTTAGTTACCCTGTGCTGCTGCTTAAATGGGCTGCAATGGAATAATTGTGACATAGTAGACTTACTGGCTGCTTACAGATGTAAAAAAAAACAAAACAAAATGGCCCTTTACTTTTAACTCAGTGTGCCCCCACCCTGAGCCCAGCACATGCCCAGAAGAGGCATCACGTTAGTTGGACCTGGCTCACCCAACATCTGTATAGATCGGGCACTTCAACGGGGCCTTTGTGGCACTTTAGATAAAAGTGCCACAAAGGCCCCGTTGAAGTGCCCGATCTATACAGATGCTGTGGGGCTGGGTCGAATTAACGTGCTGCTTCTTCCAGTAAAGTGCTTCTTCCAGTAAAGTGGGGGTTTTTTCACATCTGTCAGCAGCCACTGTGTGTAGGTTTTTACAACCTATTTTATTTTTTGCCAACATATCTACTTTAAAGCAGAACTACTTACTGTATCCAAAAGAAAGGTAAGGTGAAGTGTGTAAGGAAATAATTGAGTTTTCATAAGAGTTTAATGAAAATTGGGGTGCTGAATGAACACACCAAAGTTTGGTCTATGCCAGAAATTGTCAGTGGACACTGCTCTCTAGTAATATTGTAGATTCCTGAAACTTTTCTGTGCTGGTAAGAAACCTTAATGCAAGTGCAATTGTAGTGGCACAAAAGTGCCTTTTAGTATTAATAATTTTGCTTATCAAATGCACTTTTTGGATGGTATAAGCTAGTTTCACACTTGAAGGGTGTATTTATACCTGCAAATCTTTTCTGCTTAATCTCTGGACTGAGTGAAGGACAGTGTGAAGTAGTGAGTAGACAACAAAATGGGTGGTTTATTTTTTAAAGGAGAAGGAATATCAGTCCTGTGATTGTGGGAACAGACAATAAATTGTGATCTGCTTATACTTAGGGGTCTGCTTAAATCACAGAGAAACTAAACAATTTTTGCAGGTTGGTCGTGATATAAATAGTAAATTCCATGGATATTTCCTGGATGTGCTCATAAAGGATATACAACAAAGTAAATGATATGTAGAGTTGTATGAAAAGTTTAGAAATATTGATTTGTGGTCCTGTCCTCCAAATTTATGCTCCCCCCACCCCCAGGCAGACTGTGAAGCTGTCCTCTGGTTCCCACTGGGGCACAAGCATTTTATTTTTATTAAGTTTTTATTTTTTAAATTGATTTTTGTGTAAATCACATTTTTTGCATTTTCTGCTGAATTGCAAATTGAGTAGGCCCTTACTTCTATAAACTAAAACAGTTATATTAGGAACAAATTAACCTGCCTGTAAGAGATGATTTTGCCTGTACATATTAGACAAAAGTAGGCATGTAAAGGCTTTGCTGCATTTCTTTCTCAGGATTACTGCTGCAAGGCCATGAGATGTTTGGTCATGAGTAGACATGAACTCTAAATAAACTTAAGTTTCTTAGGAATGTGCACTTAGGTAAGAATCATAAATCAGTAGCTTACCACATTGCCAGCCGTATGGTCTCAGCCCCTTGTTTGTTCTCCTGTTTCTTTGCACAAGAAACAGTGGAGCAGGGCCCAGTTGTCATTTCCAAGAGATTCTGTTTGAAATGCACCATATCAAGTGTGTACTTCTGGTACTGGAGCTAGGAAGCAACAAAAAATATGTGACTGATCCTGATGCTTTTGGATAGCTGGTAAGTAAATGAAGAAGAGGATTCTTTTCTTTCTCTCTTTAGATGTTGTGACAGAGGAGCTAAGGAACAAGAATGGCTGTTAGATGCAGTCTTGAGGATTGTTAAAAGTCAATCCCGTTAACAGCTACCTCATCTAGATGATGCTGGTATGCTGTCCTCAGCCAGTCCTGCCAATCATCTCAGGCAGGGATGTCTTCACTGTAGCGCTAACTAGTATCATTTATGCTTAATTTAAATCTCTTTTTCCCAGTTTGAGTGAGAGGAGCCAGCTTGTGAGTAGCACTTGGATTGCTGTGTCCAGTTCAGGGCCACACTTGCTCATGTCTCACTTCTGGTTCCCAGAGCTCCAGTGAGCCAAGTTACATTAACCCTTTTTCTGGTGTGTTATAGAAAAACTTGTCTGCCTTTACTAAACACATGAGTAGGGAAAGGTGGGAAGGTAGTGGAGGACTAGCAGTTCTTTAGTGGTGGTAGCCAGGATCCGGACTGCAGAGTCGTCATGGGGGGGCATCACTGAGGGTTGTTCTAGCTTGAGTTTTAGCAAACGGCAGCTCTGGCCAAATTGTGAGCTCTCAAACAGTTTGGATAACTAGTTTTAATGAATAATTAAGTTAATAATGAACATTGTTCACGAGTTTCTTTGAAAATGAGGGTGCTGTATAATGAAGATATGAACTAGCATAGTAGCAATTAAGGGCAGGATTTTGATGGCATATTTCTTACTGGTGGTAATACCCAAGGAGAAAAGAGCCTCCTTGATTTATAGGGTCCAGGTTTGTCTGTCCTCTTCAGGTAGGTAGGACTGCTACTTCAATTTCCTTCCACAGCTAAACCAAACTCCTTTGTCCTCTTAGGGTAACAAAAATCCAAATAGTATTTTCCTCTGCAGTCTTCCAGGTCGGTCATTCTCCATTCTGTCTTGTCCAGTTGTAAAATCAATAGAAGTGAATGAAACCTCCCAAAAGACTCTCTCCCATGTCTGCCCTGGCAGTTGAACCATTGCCCCATCTGGCTGAGGAGGAACTCGCTGGGGAGGAACTTGCAGACAGTGATAAGATGCAGTCCAGCCCTCCCGGTCACCTCAGTAAGTCATATTTTTGAAACAGCAAAGAGGTAGTTCCCCATCAGCTGAGTTTGAACAATTTCAAAGTTGACTGCAGAAATGATTGAGGGAAGGTTCTATTTTAACGCATAACCCAAGTGTGTAGGAGTCATTATGACCAGACAAACACAGAAATTGTAAAATAGCAGTTTTTGTCAGTCTTCAGAGTAAAAATCACTCTTTAATAAGACTTTTGCATTTCTTCTTTCAGAAGAGGTCACAGAAACACAGCTTTTTAAGCCAACCTGAAAATAGAACTGAAAGTTCTACAACTTGTATAATGTGAGCATGAGAACAACCATCCTAATAAGGAGGGCTGTCAAACAATTAAGAAATTTGATCACAATTATTTGCGTGATTACAAAAATTAGTCACAGTTAATCGTGATTTTAATTGCACAGCTAAAAAACTCAAAATTATGCACAGAAAAGCTCAAAATTATGCATGTACTTTGTATGGTTGGGGAATGGATGTGGGGTGTTGGGTGGTGAGCTGGGGGTTGAGACTGAAAAGTCAGGATGGAAAGGCACTATTCAGCAGCCCCACAAGCAATGCTAAGAAGAAAGCACCGTTGGGAAAGGACAGCCTGTATTTGAGACAAGGGGGGAAAGGCTCACAGGGGGCATTTCGAAAGGCAGTTTGGAAACCGCTGGTATCTTATGCAAAGCAGATTAGCAGTGTCTCCCTGCATGCCTCCACTGGGTAATGTCCCTAGGAAGGCAGAGCAG
>NW_017729024.1:180893188-180896530 GCF_001723915.1 Gavialis gangeticus | reverse complement strand
CACCCCTGGATAAGCCTCCTGCAGCTCTGTCCCATTATCTGCCCCAGCCTCAAGGTCCCGTTCACCCCTGCCTCACTCCCTCCATCAATGTGGGGGCCTCAGTCTGCCCCTCCAGTCCCTCTCTCCTCATCACTTCCCCTTCCTTTCCACAGACTTACCTACTGGCTATTGCTCTATACTGCATTCCTGGCCACATGCATGATGTGGCTGTGTACTTGCATTTGGCATCCCAATCTGGCACCAATATATTGGTGCCCCTCTAGAGAGAGTGTGTGTCTGTGTGTATTACCCCCAACCCCTCTGCCTTCCTGCTATAGTAGCCTGGAGCCCATGCCTGGGCTGTCCTGCGGATCCTCCGCACTGTCACTGCTGCCCCTCAGGGTGGCCCAGCGGTGGCGGTGATTGCAGCGGAGCCCAAAATGCGTGATTAATGCATTAAAAACATGAATGTGTTAATTGGTTGTTGCATTAATCACGCACATTAAAGGTGATTGATAGCCCTATTAATTAGCGCATCCATGATGGTGCTTATTTGTGTGCACCCACTGGCTCTTCAAAACAGCTATGTTGCATCCATCTTTGAGTTGGCACATGCAAAGTGAGCATGCCTGGCTTTCCTGTAAGGTCTAGAGCAGTGGTTCTCAACAATTTTTTAAACTCTGAGGATAGTGATAGACATGTACGTCCCCACTGTAGCTCTTGGCACTTCATATAAAGTGCTATGAGTTAGAACGACCCTCCTCCCCCAAACTCAGTAGAATTTGTTGTTGGGTCGGTAGGGGAAGAGGGGTGGAAATGAGCTTCACTTTGAAGCCATTCCAGCAGAGGAGCCTGCCTGCATCATCTGTCCTCTAGCCTTGCCGCCCCCTCTCCCTCGCCCCAGCTCCCATGCTATCTTCAGGAAGAGGGAGGGAGAGGGAGCTGCAGGCACGGTGGTTGCCTGACTAGAGCTGGAAGAGGAAGGTGCTAGGGGAGGGATGTGGTAAGTGTTGGCTTAGAAACGGTATTTAAAGGCCTGTTTTTTGGGAATCGGCTTATAGGTATAAATATGTGCGTTATAAGGGGTCAAGATGGGCAGTAGCGGTTAAATAGATTTCTAAAGAGCTTGGAAGATGCACACACAGCTTCTCATGGCCCTGAAAGCAGATGGGTTATCTAGCACAACAGGACCAACGGGTGGACATACAACCTGAAAATTTTGAGGGGCATGGCATAACACAAGATCACAGCCTTCAAGGCATATAGGTTGTCTAACGCAACAAGGATACATAGCCTGGGAACCAACTAAGTATGTACCATACTGTCCCATAACACAAGATAAATGACACCAGTGACAAGGCCTCAGATCAGGGGGGTCTAAGTCCCAGTTTTGGGGGAACAGACCAAATTAGGAGAAGGCCCGGAAGGGTACATGGACATGTGACCACAGAGAGACAACCAACCACAGATAGCCACGAGTGGACCACAACTGAACAGTCATCAGGAGTCATCAAGGGTGAAGGAAAATACAAAAGCAGAGACTTGAGGTTAACAAAGAGGCCTACCCATCCCTCCTCTTCCTCCTGGTCCCTCCTTGTCCCTTTGTCCCATCCCTCCCTGTTCCTTCTTCTCTTCGTCCCTGTTCCTCCCCATTTTGTTCCCTGAGAGGGGTCCCCTTCCCTATCCCCATCCTCTGGGAAGGGTCCCCAAGGCCACCATGGACAGAGGGCATACCAGCAGCCCGTCTCATTCACCCCACTGGTGTGGGCCTAGGCACTCCCCCCTGGCTGTGGGCCTTGGCATCCCACCTCTAGACTGCTGACATGACATACTGACATCTGACACCTAAGAAAGCCTCAGAGTGGAGCGTGCGTACTTCGACTCTGATGACAGCCCTCGGATTGGTAGATATAGAATTGTTTGACTGTTTGTATTGTTGCTTTTTTGTTATTACTCTGTATCAGTAAATTTGTCTGTTGTCAGCTGGCAGGTATTGTGGGCAGTCTGAGGGTTGTGCTCGCCTGCAACAAAGATATAAGGGCTGGGTTCCTAAAATCCAGGGTCGACAGTGAGGTGGGGGGCCTCCAATCCACTCCCCTCCCAGTGCGAATTGGGCAAACCCCAGCCTGCATCTCCCCCTCCCTTCTCCCCCCCCTTCCTGCAGACAACACCAGGGGCTGACCAGAGGGAAGCCAAGTCCCTTAAGGTGCTCCACTTTGGAGCACCTTCAGTTGATTGGTCATTAGATGAGGGTTAATTCATTACGAGATCTGCCTCTTTTAAAGTGCTCTGCAGCCACGTGCATGCGTCACGGCATGGCTATAGATTGCTTTCAGAAGGCTGACCGTACGACAAGTGTCACTTCTGTCAGCAAAATCCTTGTCAGACTCAAAGCACCTCTCCATAACTTTATGGAGCATCTCATTTCAAAACTTTTTTTTTTTTATAACAGCTCTTATTTCCTTGTGGAGGGGGCAGACAAGTGGGGGTGGGGGAGCAGCTAGCCAGGGAGAGCTTAAGCCTGTCCTTAACTGCCTAGTTCCTCATACCTGAAGCCTGAGCCGTCCTTTATCTGATTATCTCTCACTTTGCTTATCTCCTCACACTTTCTGCTGCACCCTTCCAATGATCTGGGGCACTTCAGGATACCTCTCATCCTGGTGGGGAGTTTACTCATAAAGTTTACTCTTAAATATTTTATTGTGACTCATGTGGCAAGCTCACATAACTTTCTCAGCAGTCTCTACCCAGAGTGAAACTTTGCCTTGCAAAAGTTGGCAAAAGAAAGTGGTAGCCAAAAGAGGACAGCTGGGGACCTGGAAGGGCTTTTGTACATCCAGTTTACAACACTGAGACACAAGTGGCATTTTCCTCTTTGCCTTGTTACCTGCCTATCTGTTTTCTGTTGGAAGAAGAAACAGCTTCAGTATACAAAAAATCCAGAAACCAAGATCAGTCTCTTACCATTGATTTCTTTCCAAAAGGAGACTTCTGATGCCTCTTAAAATGTGCTGTGTAAATAGAGAGCAGGAAGAGATAAAGGAGTAAGTTGAACTTACAGGGGTGTAGGTTGTTTCACCCAAAGCACCCAAGTTGATCTTAACATTTAAATAATAAACTAAGACTTTAACTTTTTGTACACTAAGAAAGTCCTGCCCTTGGCAAGAGAGTCTCCACTTCAAGATTCTGTTAAACTTGTGGGTAACAAATAGGGTAACTTTATGATATTTGATATCCAGAACACTTATTTAATCCTCACAACATACCATTTATACCTGACGATAATAGCTCTGTGGAAAATAAAGTATTTGAATGATTGTGGAGGGCAGTCTGTTTACTGCAAAACTATAGTGAGATACATAA
>NW_017729024.1:180870929-180892989 GCF_001723915.1 Gavialis gangeticus | reverse complement strand
AAAAAAAAGATAGTTTAACACGAATTGATTCTTCTAAGATGATTTGTAACCTTTCTTTTTTTTTTGCCTTTAGGTATAAAGATTGTTGTACAACCAGACCCTATGGCAGTATTATCTGGCCAGATAGTTAAGCTGTGCTGTTGGGCAACTGGGCACCCATTTGTGCATTATCAGTGGTTCAAACAGGAAAAAGAGGTAAAAAGTGGGTAGAAGAAATAAGTCGGCCAGCAGCATATCAGTATTTCTAACATTAAAGCAATGGAGTTCACCTTCTCTTTTCCAATGGCTTGAAGATATGCTTAAGACTCTTTTATTTGTTCTAGAAGTTTCCAAATTGGTAATCTTAAATGTCCCACTCTTTAATCTAGTCATAGAAATAATAGAGGATAAGTTATATTAAAGTTCTCTTATGTCTCATCAAAGTAGTTCAGTTGTCGGGGGTAATTCATTTTATGTGGCCATAAAATATGAGGACTCTAATCCTGCGAGAATGGTGTCAGCCACAAGCACCTGAGGATATCTTTTATTAAGAATTAGAGTAATTCCATTTTGCATGGAAGCAAAGGTCAGAATGTGCCTGTTGCTGTGGCACTAGGACCAGCTACAGTTTGCTATAACTGTAATTGTTACATTGGCACAGCTATGTCACAAATATCAGCAATGACCTAGGTGAGGGGTTGGCAACTTGCAGTATGCAGAACCATGGATTTTGGCTTGCAGATGTGTGTCTGGCTGCAGGCACTTGTCCCCATGTTGCCACAGGGGTGGGTCATTTTGGCCAGCAGCTGTAAGTTTTCTTACCCCTATCCTAGACTGAAAGCAGATAAAAATATATTTCAGTGGACTCTGAGTGGCATTCCCCAGGAAAATAATTTTGCCCTTCTGTACTTAGTTATCCTGGGGCATAGTTCTGCTTTGGTTTGGTTTGGTTTTGGTTTTTAATACACTCATATATGGTTTAACAGTGGTATAAAAGGCCATATTAAAAAGTCATTTTAGATCGTTGTTAGTCCTTGAGGGATGCATTGAATTAATTTGTCTCCATGTTTCTAAACTGAATGTAGTAATCTCTATTTGATCAACCCATGTATTATTTCTAAATCTCCTCTCGGCTGTGGATCCAAAAAATATAAATTATTTACATGTGTAGCCTTTTCCTGCCACTCAGAATTAATTCTAACAGTTTCCTGTACATAGCTGAGTAAATCTGCTTATGGTGATAACATGAGTGCTGGCTGGAATAATTCTTTGGGAATTGTTTCCAGTTATTTGTGGGAAGGATAAAGACTCTAAACTGAATTCCTGAAACAACCCATACTCAAGAAAAGTGGCTTTAGAAATTGCTGCACAGAGCAATGCCAATTTGCACTTGAACAAAAAATTACATTTAAGCCATTAAATGCCTTTTCAGGCTTTTCTCTTTTGACAGTTTCAGATGGTCTAAAGCAGTGGTTCTCAACCTTTTTCGTACCAGGACCCATTTGTAAACATTGATGTGCAGTCCTGACCCAGTGCCCTTCACTTCCGACCTGCTGCTACCCACTCCCAGACCCTAGACCCCTGGTGCGGCCCCAAGCAGCCCCTTGCAGGCTGGAACTCTGCAAGCCTGCAAGGGAAAACCTATGTTTTCCTACATTTTTCTCCTTTAAAGGAAAATCCATTTTTTAAGTTTGTTGATCCATTTTTAAAGTTTGTTCATGACCCTTTCGTGTATTCTTGTGACCTACTTTTGGGTCTCGACCCATGGGTTGAGAAACGCTGGTCTAAAGAACTGAGAGCAAGATTCAGTATTCCTGCCTGTGAGTAATAAATCCACGAATGTTTATTGTAAACTAGAATCAATCAATCAAAGTTAAGTTTTTTTCTGTGCCTCTCGTGACACAGGTTCCACGTGGGAATTCCCCTGAGCTGGTTTTTAATCCTGTGAATGCAAGTGATTCTGGGTTTTACATCTGTCGAGTGAACAGCGATGCTTCTTTTGCATTCAGTCGGTGGGCACAGCTGGATGTCTGTGATCTCCAAGGAGCATCTTATGGTGAGTTGCAAATGTTTTCCACTGTAGGCCCTTCTGTGCAGGTCTGGGGCTGGGAAAGGTGAGTGAGATTGGTTTGAGCGGCTTACAGTAAATACATCTCTAACAAATGCACGTCTTTTGTGAGTGTCCCTCTTTGGCTTGTCATATAACTTAATTAACTACAGTCCTTATGGGGCCATAACACTGTAAAGTAGTAAAGGGACACCTCGCGCTTTAGTGTTTTGTGCTGGCTAAATTGGGAAATTAGGAAGGAAAGTTGGCTCTGCAGAGCTCTTATAAGCAAGGTTTTCCATTTATCATCAACATTAGGTGGAAATGAATGGAGAACGGGCATAGCTTTGACTCCATCCAGTGTTTTAAAGAGGGCCTCTGATTAAGAAAATGAAGTTTCTAAACAACAGGAGGGTTTTTGAGGTGTGTGCGCACTTCCTGGGGACATAATCCCTTCTGGCTGCCTACTCCACTGTCTGACCTCCAAGGGAGGAGGAGCCAGTCAGAACTGGTCCCAGAGTCAAGTCTTTGCCCCTTTTGTGAGCAATAGATACAGCTTCTCTGCTCCTCCCCATCCTATCCAAGCAATGCTCAGTCAGAGGAGGGAGAAGGGCGCGAAGAATCTATGGAGCTTTCCTTTCCTGTTTCTGTCCTTCCTTCTCCTCTTCTCAGCCTAGAGGGAGTAAAAAGGCTCTTGTTCCACTTGGGTCTGGGAGATGAGGGTACCTGTGCCTGGAGCCTGTGCAGGGATCCCATGGAAGCTTCATGTATCTTGCAGAAGAAACAGTGATTTAATAGGTACTGGAAAATAAATATGCCCAAGGTTCCTGGAGGGTTTGTACTATGGTTAATGTGTGCTAGCAAAGCCCATGCTGCCACATTTTCACTGCCGCATGGTTTGATTAAGGCAGCAGGCCACAGCAGAAGCACTCACAGCACAGCCCTGTCAGATTCCAGTGAATCTGCAAATTCTGCTAAATACCTTGTCACAAGGACATGAAAAATAAAGGTTTAAGGCAGCATGGTACAGACTCCAGTCACACCTTGTCTTTTTTTTGTGGGTGTAGGTGTACCCACTGAGTTGCAAGCCTCTCTCTCTATTGCTCCACAGGCAGTACTGCCCCTTTGCCGTGGTTAAATTGTTAACTCATCAGCTAGCCCTAATGTATAATAAGGAAGTGCTATTTCAGCTAATAAGGAGTTCATTTAGATCAACTTTTTCCACATCCATTCTTTTAAGCCAAGAAAAAGCAGTAACACATCAGAAAAATCTTTTATGAGTAGATAGAATTTTTGTGTTTATATGTAAATGACTGGAGTAGTGACCTGTATTGGATAAGCTTTTGTGAGTGCAGAAAGAAAGAATTAAGTAGAAGGGAAGGAGAAAATTAATATTTTAAAAGAGCACTTCAGTAGCCTCGCTAGCACTGACGCAGCTGCTTAGAAGAATTAGTAGTGTACAGTAAATCTGCTATTTGTACTTTACTTCTGCCAACACCATGTATTACTTCTGGTTTCTAAGGTTACAAGCAGCAGTTTAATTTCTCTTAAGTGACTTGAAAGTTTATGAACTTTTTTTGCTGCCGTACTGACAGATGAGATGGAATGCAAGAAGTCAAAAAGCAGCAAAATGATCTTCAGTCAAAAAAAAAAAGAGTTTATTTTCCTGTACTTTGTAGCTCATCCAACATAGGTTTATAAGCTGTTACAGTAGCATTTTGCTTCAGGCAAGAGAAGAGTATAAGGATACTAACCTTTTGCTAAAATTGCGAGGACAACTGCTGTAGCAGTTTGAAATCTTTTGCATCAGAAATTTAAAAAATTACTCGGTTTTATATTATCAGAACAATAATCCTATCTTGCCCAATCAAATTTTATTCAGTGAATAGTAGCACTTCTAGAGCAATTGAAGTCTTAAATCATCCTGATCTTGTCATCATGTTCCCTGTGCTGACTGAATCATGAATGTTTTAAGACCACACAGAGAACGTATAAAGAATGTTTTATCTGATCTCACGATTAAAGGGCATTCGGGATGTATCTAGATATAAAGCACCACACCTCATCACTGACAACAAAGCATCTCTGCACTGCCAGTAATAACAACTATCTAATGCAATGGCGGGCAGTTATTTCGGGCGGAAGGCCATTTACCCAGTTTTGGCAAGCTGTCGAGGGCCGCATGGGTAGCCCCACCCCTTGACAGGTGCCCCACCCCCTGGTTACTGTCTTGGGACCAATGTCTCAATGTCTTGGGACCAATGCCTTAGGGCCAGCACCAGTGGGGCCCAGAGTGGGGCACAGGCTGGCAGGGGTCTGTGGAGCGGGGCTGGGCTGCACCAGCAGGGAGAGGAGGGAGCTGGCCTGGCTCTATGGAGCCCCTGCCGGCCGGGACCCTGTATGCCTGCCACCCTGCTCTGGGCCCTGCTGGCACTGGCCCCGGGACACTGGTGTGGGCCCTGTGCACCCACTCACTCCCAGTACCCCCCAGCCCTGCGGTACAGGTGGGGGGCAGCTTGCATCCCCGACCCCCTGCTTGCCGGCAAGGAAGGAGCTGGTGCTGAGTGTAGGGAAAAGCGGCCCCTCCCCTGCCTCGTGGCCGGCACTCCCTGCTGCAGCCACTCATAGCCTGCGCAGGGCTGTCCTGAGCAGGCACAGGCAGCCCCAGGGGGGTGTGAGGGGCTGCAGCGTGGGGCTCCAGCCATGGGGCAGGTGAGGGGCTGCTTTTATTTGCGCTTAGCACCAGCTTGTAACCCGCCCCTGTGCCAGATCCGGGGTCACCCGTTGGGGCTGTGCTGCAACGGCAGCAGCTGTGGCCCCCCCCCGCTTGCCGTGCCAGGCAGTGTTTGCCACCATTGCCTCTGGGCTGCCCAGCATGGGAGCTCCGGGTGGGCAGCAAACACTGCCCAGTGTAGCGAGTGGGGGGGCCGCAGCTGCTGCCACTGTGGTGCAGCCCCAACAGGCGAGCCCAGAGCTGGCGCTGGGCCCAGGCTGGCAGTGGGGTGGGTTACAAGCTGGTGCTGAGTGCGGGGGAAAAGCAACCCCCCTCCTGCCTTGTGGCCGGCGCCCTGCACTGCAGCCACTTGCAGCCCACATGGGGCTGCCTGTGTCTGCTCAGGACAGCCCTGCATGGGCTGCAAGTGGCTGTAGCAGGGAGTGCCAGCCACAGGGCGGGGGGAGGGGTCACTTTTTCCCGGGCTTTATCCCTGCCTGGAGTCCTCCCCTGCCCTTCCCTCCCCCCACCCCCTTACCTGAGGTTCCTGCGCTGAGGCAGCCACATGGTCCCAGGCCAGAAGCCCATGCTGGGTCTTCTGCTGGGGGTGGGCTGGGCCGGGTGGGCCTTGCTGTTGTGGGAGTCCACTGGGCTTCCCTGGGGTCCTACTGCCCCTGGTTCCTGTCATTTATTTACAGGAACCAAAGACAGATTAATATTAATTTTCTACATTTTTAGGGGCCCCCGGACCAGATAGAATGGCTGCGTGGGCCGGATCCAGCCTGCAGGCCATATTTGCCCACTTGTGGTCTAATTGGTCTTCCCCAATTGTGAACTCACTCACATTAACTTATAACAATTATGTTTAATGGAAGGCAGATGACAAGACTGAATACATCTACATAAAAATGTCTTAAGTTCTGTGTTTATATTATAATAGGTAAACAAGAAGAAAATAAAATGGGAAATAAATTAGTATGTTGACAATTAGGCTGAGCTGGACAAAATTTTGAGATGGGGCTATGCCATGAATTATTCCTCCTTTTTTTTGGAGTCCTTGATAAACCATCTACATGACATGGTAACCAGCCCATGGTTCTGAGCATTCATGTTAGTGAAGCCTCACAGCAAGCCCTGCTGGCATACATAATTGTAGTATTACTGTTTCTGCATTTGTCCATGTGTTTCTGATGGAATATCTGATGGTTCTTTGTGCTGAGATGCTCTAGGTTTGTTTTTCCCATACAGTTGTGAGAGAACATGTATGGCACTCGACTGTGAGAAGGGCACAAGAGAGCCATTAGGAGCGACCTTGCCTGCATCCTTGCTGCAGAGAGGTCAAGTTCTGTGCTAGCTAAAGTCGAACTCTGGCTTTAATTCATACTGCAACTGGACAAGCAAGGTCAGGATCAAAGTGCAAATAAGCATGTATTTGAAGATACTGTGTGTGTAGATGGTGGGATGGACAGGAGGTCGAACACCATATTCTTGCCAGGGAGCACTGGCTAAGATACCAGCATAGACAGTGTGTGACTTTCTCAGCTATTTCATTCCATTGAAATCTACCCACCATGCTTCTCAGCTCCTTCCCAGTTAAAACTGTAGTGAAGACAGAAAATGTGTCTAAGAAGAGGGAAGGAGAAAGCTAAGGTGAGGTGGGGGGAGGTATGTTTTTTGTCACATGTAAGCAGTAATGTAACTAGGGTGGGGTGTCTGGGGCAACAGCCTGAGGCACTGGCATGTGTGACCACACCGGCAGCATGGCAGCAGCTGGAAGTTTCTGCTGCCCTCACGAGTCCCTCTGCCCCAGGCACCCAGGTGGCTTGTTACACTTCTGGTTGTAAGGCTTAAGAGTCAGTAAACTGAGCACTTGGAGATGGGGAGAAATGGATCTAGGGATCCTTTCTAGCTAATTAGAAGAGCAACATTGCAGAATTCAAGGGATCTTCTTTCAGCTTCTTTATCTAATGCTATGTGTGTACATAGTGCATTACTCAGAATATAAACTGCTGAACTTAAACTTGCCAGCTGCAATTTTTTTTTGAAGTCAGTTGGAGCTGGACATCAAACTTCCTTAGGTCTGCTTAAAAAAATCACAGTTGCCAACATTAGATAAAAATGGCCTTCTACTTATCCCTAACCCTATTCCACTGGAGGCTAGAAAGTGCAAGCCTGGTACTGCTGCTGTTGTAAGCATGGGAAACTAATTAAATGCAAATAATGCAACCAAAGAAGAAAGTAGCAACTTCGAGATAGCCTGGGGGAGGGTGGGGGGATTTACTGTTCACCTGCTTCTTCTGTTGACTCATCAGGCAGGACACAAGTGACACTAACTCCTCTAACAGTTAATTCTTTGACTGGTTTGACAGGTTGTTTGACTGAGAATAGGATTCTTATAGCATTTCTGCAGCTGCAGTAATGAGGTGTGACATGAGCACGATAAGATTGTTTTACCCTGCATCATCTACCCAAAGAGAGAGAGGATTTAATCTGTATCAAGCTGAAGAATTTGCTAAAGTATAAACTTCTGTGAGGCCAAAGGTCTTTTTACCAACAAAAAAAAAAATGTAAAAAGCCAAAAGCTAGAAACTGGTATCAAAGAATACTGTTCTATGTTTTTTGGCTTTTTTGGTTCGGTTTCCTCATGAATGGGAGTGTAGCCAGGCAGTTCGTTACTAATCTTGGCCCCAGGTTGAAATTTGGATGTGTTTAGAGCTTCTCATTTGTTTTCAATGGCTGAATTTTTTTCTTTATGAAGCTCCAATGAGCCTTGCATGGAAATCTGCTAAACTACAGTAAGATGTGTAGAATGAGGGGAAAATCAGTCTTCCTCCACTGCGATTTAAGAGTTATATAGTGACAGACCTCATAGATAACTTATCACCAAGCAAGGAATTGGATGTGAGCAAGGGTTTCTCCAGCAGTTGTGCCCACCCAGTAGATTGAGACAATAGCTCTGAGTTTCATAAGTGACCTGGAAAGAAGCTATAATTTAGGTCTCCTTACCTCCTTTTTGCTTTTAGCAAGCAAAAATGGCTTGAAGATGTATGTATAGGTTAAAAGCTTTTGTATTGCATTTCAGAAATATCTATTCCTACATCCTCTGTTTTACTGGAGTTGTAAGTGGATCTGGAAGTTTTTCTCAGCCCCCTTGAACATGTATTAGGGGTGTGTGAAACGGGCCCTATTCAATTCGGATTCGCATTCAGGGACAGTGATTCGATCTGTTGATTCGGATCACCGTCCCCAATTTGATACTGCTGAATCCAAATCTGACGATTCGATAGACACAGGCACAGCTTTAAAAGATTTTTCTATGTACCTTGAGGTAGCAGGCGTGGTCCATGAACGCAGCAGTGCTGGGGCACATGGAGCGTCCCACAGCAGCATGCTCGGCAGCAAACCTGGAAGTGGACTGGAAGTACTTCCGGTCCATGTCTGCGTCTGCTGAGGAGCACACGAGTGGGCTCCCCCATGCCCTCCTGGACTGACAGTCAGCCACAGAGACCCTGGGTGCCTCCCCAGACCCAGAAGGCACCAGTTGCTAAGCCAGGGGATGGTGTGGGGGGGGTCCCCTGGCACATTTCCCAGTGGACCTGGAAGTGCTTCTGGTCCACTTTCAGGTCTGCTGCTGAGCATGCTGGGGAGTCACCCGCGCTCCTGTGGGACACTGCATCTGCCCCAGCACTGCAGCATTCAGAGCCCCTGCTACCTAGAGTTATGTAGAAAAAACATATAAAGCTGTATCTACGTCCGAATCACCGAATGTCTCCGAATCAAGTCGGAAGGTTCTGAATCAATTTGGAGAGATTAAAGAGTCCTCTGATTTGATTCGGATTTGGAGATTCAGGCACCGAATCGGGCTGAATCTCCGCTGAATTGAATCAGGGACTGAAGCTTCACACAGCCCTAATATGTATGTCAAGCATCTGAGAAACTAACAAAATCATAAAAGCAATCTAACTAGAAATATCTTCCCTGACAATTGTGCGGGATTCACCTCTTGTCAAAAAACAGAATTTCTACCTTGTGGGATATTCAAAGACTACAATGTGTTGTTTCATCCTAGATTTGGGAAAAAATCAAGTGACACTATAAAAAAGGCTGAATTGAAACATTTTGACCTTGAGTAAAATGAAATGTTTCATTAATTCCATATAAAAAAATGTAAGTGCTACATTCTCGTAAAACATTTCTGTTTTGTCCAGTCAATTATATCTAACGGGGCACTGCTTTGTTGGGAAATTTTTAAGGCAGCGGTGTTGTTTTTGTACCATTTGAAATCATAATTCTACGTGCTCTGTAATTATTCAGAGGTGTAACTGGTTTCTGTTTTAGGGCAGCAAAGAGTAGTTGCTGCTGCGAGGGAAGGTGTTAGCATGGCCAACAGCTGTGCGTTAACACAGTATCCATTGGGTATCTGAACCCTTTCTCACCCTCCTACTGCAGCCACTGCAATTCCCGTTCTGAGCAGCAGTGTGAAACACTGACTTCGATGGTGAGAAAAATGGCTGCGGAACATGCGAGAGGGCACCCAGAGGTGACAGGTTTTGCTTTCCTCTGACGATCACCTTTAAAGACTGAGGTTGGAGGGCCTGACTTAATACCTCAAACATGCAGCTTAGTCAGAGCTTCCATTTTTATTTTTTTCTCTCACCCTATTTCTGTGGGACTGTGACAGTGCTCAGGTACTTGTGTGCATTACAACCTGCTGTACGTGCTGATGCTCAGATATTGGGGAAAGGGGGAGTCAGGAACAAAGGGAGGCAAACATATTGCTGTCAGCCCTTAATCCTCATATCACTGATGTCATTGACAGGCCCAATGCCAACATACATAACTACATATTTTGGACCTTTAGTACCTACATGAGTGATTAATAGCCTAGCTGAAAGCTTTGTGCAATGTATACTTTCCAGGAAAGTCTGCACTTTATAGTAATGGTACCACACATGCTGTGCACGTTTTAAATTTTTTCAATGAAGCAACTACTGTGTGTATAGTAGGAATATTATAGGCTAAATATTGTAGTTTTTGCATTATTGCAGCTTAGTCCACTTGGGGATATGCATTAGTTATCTTTCAGAAATGCTGTCATGTCTAGCAGTTAGATGAAGAGGCAGTGACTTGGTTACCATAAAGCATGTTTGGTTGTATAGAAAATCTTTTCACTCTTTACATATATTAGGCATCATACTTCATTTTTAGAATTAGAGAAGCAGTGACTATCTGTAGGGGAGTAAGCAAGAGTAGTGATAGGACAGTTAATACATTCACACTCCTGAAGACAGGTCATGGGGCTACAGTGCAGTCTTCTACAGCCATGATTCTTAGTAGCTGTTGCTATCTAGTCAGCTCCATTGCAGGAATTAGTATTTTGAAGCTGGTGCAGACGATGTCCTGTAGTCCAGCTGACAGGTGTAAGTGGTACAAAACAGACTTGTGTACTCTTTTCTGGGTTAACTTCCATCCGTACACTTGGTGAAAGAAGGAGGGGAAAAAACCTGCTTACACAAAAATGGGAAATTTAATATTCATTGAAACTACTTTGTGCGTGTGTACACATGTACCACTTCAATTAAACTTATGATGACTAATTTTAGGAATGTACAGTAAGAATGTGAGCAGGAATTCATTTTATACGTCTTCCCAGAAAAGAACATTAAAATGTGTCATCTATGTACACTCATTTAAAAATGAGGCATCTCATTTCAGCTGTGGATGGAGTAATATATCCAGTGTATTATATAATTAGCCAGAAAGCTTTTCAAATGATCTGAAGGGCTGAAAGGCTTAAGCCTCACTAGATCCTTATTGTTGTTAGGCAGTAGCAGTGAACAGGATGAGTCTTCACTGCCTGGTCCAGAGGTTGCACTTCTTTCTCTTAAATCTTGCTCTTAGAGTGACAAGAGTAGGAATAACTGAGATTGAGTGCCATACACTCCATGGAGCTATCCCTCTCTAAATCATTTTGGAAACCGAAGATTTACTCTTAGTGTAATGGCACACAATGATTATGCATCTGGCAGTGAGCATGGGACCCAGAATCCTCATTGACTACCTTTTTAAGTTTCAGTTGTAGGTCACAATTTTGGCTTGGACTCAACCCTGTAAATATCTTAATACTTGGCCTGTGCGAAGAGGCTAGGATTCGCTTCAGATTTGGCCGATTTGGGGGACAGCGATTTGATTCGGTGATTCGAATCACTGTCCCAAATCTGTTTGGCCGAATCTCCGAATCATACAGGCCCATCTCCCGCCAGCTGTCCTAGCCTATCCCAGCCTCCTCTCCACCCCCATGACTGCCCCATGTGCCCCACCTCTGGCCCTTTAAGGAAAAGAAAAACAACCCTCCCCCCAGCTCACCAGTTCCTGCCCAGCAGGGGGGCGATCCCCGCTGCCCTGCACCATGTGGGGGGGCTCTTCCACAAGCCCCCCAAAGCCCTGAGGCTACTGCAGCAGCTGGTGAGTCCCAGGGATTTTTTTGGGTTTTTTTCTTAAAGGGCTGGAGCTGGCCCAGGCAGGGCAGCCATGCGGGGGGGCTGGGAGAGCAAGTGGGGTCAGGGGGCTCATACAGAGCCCCCCATGCAGTGGGGGGCAGCGGGGATCGCCCCCCCTACCAGGCATCAGCCACTGAGTTGGGGCTTTTTTTTAAAGCACCGGGAGCTGGGGTGAATGGGACAGCCATGGGGTGCCTAGGGGAGTGGGTGGGTGTTGGGGGGGCTGGCAGGGGTCTGACTGCACAGGTTGAGTGTGTGTTTAATATTCTGGCAGTGTAGGATTAGAGTCTTATGTTGAAATTGATTTCCTTTTCTTAACTTCATTGGTAGAATGCAGGGTCAGAGAAAGATGATATACAAGGAAGCAATGGAAAGCTCAGATTTGCCTCAAACAATCTTGGCTAAATTGTCTTTCTCCCTCTAATTTAAGGAAGCTGGGCCGGTTTGCCTGAAAACAAGATCCACATCTGCATTCATCCTCAGTCACAAAGCCTGACCGTGGGGGACACGTTGGTTTTAGAGTGTGGTGCTATTGGAAAACCAATTCCTCGTTACCAGTGGTTCAGAAATGGCGATCCACTGACAAACGGGAACAAAAAAGTGTACATGGTAAGTTATTTTGAGTGCTGTCCTTTGAAGCTAGTGCTACCAATTTCATAATGTCAAATTTCCTTAAGGGAAATAAGAATCATTGTCATCTTGAAATATCATCAAGGGTGTTTGTGTCCTTCAGTTTTCTGGTGTCCCCTTACTAATGTTTCATTACTGTGTAAGGTGCAGACTGCTACAGTGAGCTGAATTGCTAGGACATGTCTGGTATTAACTAGGTGAAGTTGTGGCAAAGATTTTCAATGTTGTGCATATCCTAGAATAGAGCAATATGATAATAGTACAGAAAGGTAGGGAGCTATGAATATAATGATGTACATGATGCATTTATTAATTACATTACTCATGGACTTCTGCAGAAGCTGTCCTCTCTATCCCATGCCTGATCGTGTTTGCCTATGGCAAATATTTTTCCAGATGCCTATGGGTCCTTAGTGTTCAACATTTAATGCAGCTCCAACCAGAAAGCTAGATTTCTAGTAAGATTCTTTGGCTTCAATCCAGCAGTGAGCTTTGCTCTGTCCCAGGGGTCTACTTACAGGAAGTCACTGTGGCATCACAGTCTTTTGCATCTAAAACCTTGTGATGGATATATGCACTTTTTTTTTCTCTCACTTGTTCTTGGTTTAACTGGTTCACAAGTATTTTTGTTGGGTGTGGGTTGGTGCATAATAGGTCTCTTGTGTGGACGTAGATCATCGAGGGACCTATTGGTGCCGTGTATTTAATGACCAAGACAATCAAGAAAGCAGGAAGATAGACGTTATAGTAGGTAAGAAATCTGTCAACTTCTTGTAGGCCACTTAGTTAAAACCAGGTGACTTATTAGAATCCCTACTGGAGGTTTCAAACTTCGGTGAGCCACTGAACCTCTCTGTACTTTGCTTTTACCCACTGGTAAAATATTGCACTTGCCACCCTTTCAGGAATTTTTAGAACCTTAATATTTGTAAAGTCTTTGAGATTTCCTCATAACATTTCTTCACACTTTACCAAGTTTCTAACTGTGGTGTTGGGTGTGGTGTCAGCAGAAGGCAGGGCAAGTACTTCACTTCCTATTTAGCAGTAACCTTTGTCTTCCCCTGTAAGTAATAACACTCATACCTGAGAACATAAATTGTCCTCTATTTTTTCCCCGCTCTTAAAACACAAGAAAGAAAAGCTATGCCTGTGGAGTGCACCGAAGGTAAAGTAAAACTTTGGTTGTGGGACAATTGAAAAATAAATGCATTGGCATGCTGGGATTCAGTGGCTGAAGGATCTATTATTAAAAGAGCATGTTCAATTTAGGGCTTTAGTTTAGTACTTTGCATGCCCTTTTGCTTTCTTGGGTCTAGTGCTATCGAAATAAACCAAACCCAGAGCTACTTTCTTTTTCTTTGCATCAGATTGAAAAGATATTTGGGTTCTGCATCATTCCTACATGCATGAAAATTTACGGAGGAAGAAATTTCTACAGACTTCTGTGAAGCATGAGGTGATTTAGGCACCCCAGCTAGGATCAGAAGTAATAGCCTTGTAAGAAGCCAAGCTGTATACATGCCACTGGCTGCTGATTCAGACCCCAGCTTACATTAGCATTGCTGCAGGCCTTTTAACTTGCCCCAGCTGATAATGGCTTGAGCAGGCAGAGACCTTTGGTACACAGGTGAACCATCCATGGTGGTGATGGCATGGAATTGACAGTACTGGTTTTAAGCCTGTGTAAGGTATATTTCCAGCTGGCCTACTAGGGAGGCGTCACTACTCCATGAAGTTGTACATGAGCCAGACCTTGACTATTCCAGTTATATGTTCTTTAGGAGATGCTCTGTGTAAACGAACACTTAAATAAAAATGTAAGCATGATTTTGCTTGAACCTTACCATTTGAGTCACCAGCCTTAGCAATTTTAAAAAATACATATATTTGTGGCAAATTCCTGTGTATACAGTACGGTATAATACAACATAATGCCATACAATATGTCTTACAGCACCCAAAGTAAAAGACCTCTGATATTCCTGTAATGTTCTTCCCAGTGCAGTACTTGAAATAAATACCTGCAGAAGGGCATGTGTCCAAAAGCTTGCAAAGAAAGATGATTTTTTTTGCTGTTTTCTAGTTGGTGTAATAAAAGGTATCACCTCTGTACCAAGAGTTTTAGAGTTTTGTATTACTGAAATAAATGAGTGCGATATCTGGCTCTTTAGCATCTTTTGAAAATTAGGATAGAAGGACTTTCCTTCCTTCATACATATGTACATATATTGGTTTTCTTTTGTGGATCTTCCCATTTTTTTAATGCTCTTAAAAACAAATCACTTATTACAGCATGCCGTTCTCCTATTTTTCTTTGTTTAAAGCTGCTTGCATGACTCTGGGATTAGATGGCTGAAACATAGACTGTTCTTTCCTTTTGGTATTTCTGTTTCTGTATTTTGATGTGAAAATTACTAGGGTTAGACACTAGTCTGATTTTTATTTTATTCTTTTTGTAATGGTGTGTGTTGAGGGAAATGGGAGGGGATATATTTACTGAAATACTTTCTTCTTTTTTTTAATAACTTGCTTGGGTTTGAGGACTTGCTATTTTAGACTCCAGCTTCTGTTAAACACAGCAGAGCTCTTTGTTATGAATTTTTCTTATTTTTGCTGGTTGTTTGTCAAATTTTGTAACTACTATTTTTGTGCATTTTTTACAGAAGAGCTAAGTGGTCTTGGAAAGCCTGGTAAGTAGCTTGCTTTAAAAAATTAACGGCTTTCTTTTCAGTTTTTTTTTATAGGAGAAACCATTTAAAACTAAATAGGCCTGAGTTGTAAAATTTAAAGTTGTGTGTCTGCATTATGTGGGCATGCTTAGAGTTGGGGTTTTGAGTTTGACACCTTGTTATAGTAAATGTTAACTGCTGCGCAAAGGGTATTTAAAATATAGAGTTTCAATTGCATTCATGGGAAGGTAATTTGAAAAACTACCATTTATATTGTTGCCAAATAGCCTGGTGCTACTTAACAACCTTTTTTGGCTTTCTATACTGGTTTTCATATTTGAAGTTTCATCATGATGCTAATTTCAGCTGGTTCTCTGCAGTTGGAATGACATCTTATCAAATTACAGTAAGGCTGCCAAGAGATTGCCGTAATCATTGAGATCATGATAGCTTGTAGAAATTAAAGTTGTGTGATGCTTGTGTTGGAAGGCCATGTCTGGAATCCCACTAGGAATTATTGCAGACACTGTTTTCCAAAATGCCACATCACAAGGGTCATACAATTTCTGTGCCAGGCGTCAAAGGCCATGCTTATTTTTGCCAAAGGTTGCTCTAGGCTCCAAAAGAATCAATCAGCAGAATTGTCTTAATTGATGGATGTTAATGGAAGTGGTGGGCATTTCATCCACCTGTTGTTTAGCACCGAATGTCTCTGCTAGCTCTGCCCTGCTACTGCTAGCAATGGAAAAAGAGTAAAATAATTCCTTACATGGCAAGTTCGCAGCTTGGAATATAGTGTATATTCCCCATTCATGTCTCTGGTTGATTCCTTGCAAATACAGCTGATTAAAAAGGTCATGTTTGGAAAGCGTGGTACTAAAATGTAAGATCCAAAACTGCTATGACTTTCTATGGGCATTTAAATTACAGTGCAAATCTTACCAGTGTACAGGAGGGCAGAGAGTTAAGGTAACAGCAGTTGTTCCTATTCCTGGATATTAAAAATGGGAAAAAAATCCCTCAAAGTTAGGTTATAAATAACACACCAAGAAATCACAGAGAGAGAACTGAAATAGGGCACTGCTTTATATTTAAAAGATTGTGCACACTTGTTTAATGTTCACAATTATATTTTAAAATGTTGATGATTGATTGGTACCTAATCGATCTCTCTCTCTCTCTCTCTTTCTCTCTCGTTAGTTGTTCAAGAACCGTCATGTGGCAGGCCTTCTGGTGAGTAGTTTCATATTCATGATGAGTACATATTTCTCATCTGCAGCTCACTTGTCTTTTGGTTAGTGAACTTTGGGAAGAGCACCAGTATTTCTGTGACTGGGGATAATGTCAGGCAATTCCTGTTCATAGTCCTTAATCCTTCTGTCTATGGTCTCAGTATGTACATTGGTAGAGTATTTGCATGCTCAGCCTATCTGAGATAGTGGCTGTAGTAAATAAAACTTTGGTTGCTTTTCTTTTGCATGGGACATTGAGTTATAAATCTGGTTGCAAGCACCAGGTACCTTACTATCTCTCCTATTGCTGCAATGTGGCATTATACAATCAAGTTGTGGAGAGGCAAATTAAGGTGCGATTCTTTATGAATGAGTGAATGAATGAATGAATGAATAACCAGTATATCAGCTACCCTGTAATGAGAGCCCATATGTCCATATGTCCATTCTTGCCCAACAGTAGCTTGCCCCACTGGCCCTGAGAGATTCAGTGCAGGTAAGAGCATGCACTTATTCAACAGTAGTGGACATTTGCAAGCTGACATCTTAGTTCCCTTAGGTAAGTTTATTTGTGTGCCAATGCATAAAAATCAGCATTTGTGTTTCAAGATCATAAGTGGAAAGAAGCTTTTTGGATAAGCCACGAAGCAATAAGAACAGGTGTTCTTCACTCAACACTGCTGTAAATAATACTTACTTATACTTAAAATGTAGTTATGTAACATCTGAACATGTTTGGAGTGTCATAGTATTTTGATACATTATTAAGTGAGGGGTTTTTTCCCCTCTTACTGATAAAGGTTCAGTATGTTTCCTAACTTTGTTGTGTGATTTACAGTCCTTAAATAGAAATTGTTCTACATGCTCTCTAGAGTAAGTCCAATAAACTGCCAAGAAATGAGACCCACACATTCATGGTTGTGTCTGGAGGCTCCTGAGTGCAAGGTGCTGTTGGTTCTGCAACTTGTACAGCTGCAACTTATAGGGCCCTGCCACACATTTAAATTAAAGCTGGATAGAAACCAGTTATAAAGTTGATACACATTTTCAAGCACTAACTTTTTAGCAGGTTGGCTCTTCTTAAAGCGGGATAAACATTTTTATGACACGATAATTACTTTGTATGCATGAACAGTCTAAATTTATTGTGCGAGTAAATGCATGACAATTAAATGCATGATAATTACTTTGCATGTGTGGCTGGTCTTAATTTACATGCATGGGCAGTCTGAATTCATTGTGCAATTAACCAATTAACTGCGTGATTTATGTAACGTGTGGCAAGGGCCCTAAGTAACACTCCTGGGCTTGCTCCAGAAGCCATATAGATATAGCCTAACAGGAAAAATAAAGGGAGTGAGGAGAGAGAATCTATAACAGGATTCTTTATAACATTTACAGAACTATTTGGCTGGCATGTCTTCTCTAAATTGAAACCATCCTCATAACTCATCTGTACATCCATCTCTGGGGAATATTTGTCTTGTAATAGTGCCTTTTGGGCTTTGTTTGAGGGCTCTTTAATTTGGGCTGAAAATCTCTGGGCAACAAGGAAAAAGCCATTTCTTCCCCTGCAAGTATTCCAAGTCACATACTAGTTCAGGGGAGGGTAAAATACAGCCTGTGGGGCTGGATCTGGCCCACCAGGTCATTCTGTCCGGTCTGTGGGGCCCGTAAAGTATTTAGAAAATTAATTATTGTCTTCCTGTGGCTGCCTGTCAAAGATGACAAGGCACCAGCAGCAGCAGAACCCAGGAGGAGTCAGTGCAGGTCCCAGCAGCGGAAGCAGCAAGGCCCTCCAGGCCCTGCCCCAGCCCTCAACCAGAAATTTCTGGCTAGAGGCTTCTGGCCTGGCAACCATGGGGCTGTTCCCCTGCCCTCCCTCCATCCGAGAGTAGAAACTCGGATAGGAACAGATGGAGGGCGGGTGGAAAGGAGGATCAGCAGCACAGCAGGAGCCAGCGTGGCTCAGCTGGCACCGCATGATTCCTCACTGGCTCCTGCTGCATTCTACAGCTGGGACCCGCACACTGCGGAGTGGCAGGTGGGCTAGGAGGGGGAGCGGTGGCAGCAGGCAGGGTAGGGAGGGAAGTGCCTGGGGAGTGGCAGCAAAGGCAGGCGGGATAGGGTAAAGTGACTGCGAACAGACAGGTGGGAGCATGGGGCCTGGGGCAGGGCCAGTGGCAGCAGAAGCCAACTGGGAACCATGGGGTCTGGGCTAGCTCCTGCTGCATTCTGCAGTCCCAACTATGCAACTGGAAACTGCACGCTGCTGGGACGTGCCCAGCTGGGCCAGCTGGCTCCATGCCAGGCCACGTGGATCCTGGCTGCAATGCTGGGACCAGCATGGTACGGCATAGAGCTGGCCCGGCCCGGCCCAGCAGCACCAGGACCCTCACGACACAGAGCTGGGCAGCAGCGCTCAGTTTCCGTGCCATTGAGCCAGGATGGGATGGGCCAGGCTGGCTCTGTGTGGGTCCTGGCATTACAACCAGGATCCATGCAGCGTGGCATGGAGCCAGTCAGGCACCTCCTGGAGCTATGTGTTTTCCAGCAGTCTGGCATGGAGCCAACCCGGCTCAGCCCAGTTCCTCCAGGCACCATGCATTTCCTGGCTGCAACGCCAACATTGAACCAGATTCTTTTGCTGCCTTGCATTAGTTTTGCCTCAGACTCATAGAAGCTAAGGCAAAACCAGCTGTGGAGGAGGAGTAGAATTTCCCTCCGTTCCCTGGGCTATTCCTGAGATTCACAGCAGCTAAGGCAAGGGGTTAGGGAGTGGAAGAATTCCCCTCAACTCCCTGGGGCTGCCCAGGGCTGAGGCACCCTGGGCTGGGGTGGGGGGAATCCCCCCCAAGGTAGGGGCTCCCCAGTGCCCCCATGCTGGGTTGCACAAGCAGGCACCCAGCCTAGACGACGACTTCTCCCTGCCTCTTGTGGCAGCCACTGAAGCAATCAGCAGCTGGGAATAGGGAGGAGGGGGATTCCCCTCAGCTCCCCAGGCTACTTGGGTTGGGGAAACCAGGCTGGGGGAAACCTCCTGAGGGCTAGGGTCCCCTAAGATGAGTTGTTTGACAAGCTTTAGTTCAAGTGCCCCGCCACTTTTTAAGCACAGGGACAAAATTTACAAAATATGGGAGGCTGCTGGAACACAGTAATTGCTATATTATGACAGACTCAATTAAATGAGTCTGCTCCCATGCACTGTAATTACTAAGCCTGTGCAAAGCTTTGGTTGCTGATTCAATTCAGAGGCGATTTGGCCTGATTCGGCAGCCGAATCTCTGAATCCGAATTGAATCAGGAGACCCGTTAATCTCTCCAAATCGAATCGGAAACCTCTGATTTGATTTGGAGAAATTTGACAATTCGGACATAGACACAGCTTTATATGCTTTTTTTCTACATACCTCAAGGTACCAGGTGGCTCATGAACGCTGAGATGGTGGTGCAGATGAAGCAACCCACGGGAGCGTGGCAGGGTCCCCAGCGTGCTCGGCGGTGGACCTGAAAGTGGACCAGAAGCACTGGCCCCCCCAGCTTAGCGACTGGTGCCTCCTGGGTCTGGGGGGGGCACCCAGGGTCCCCTTCAGCTGATTGCTGAGCCAGGGAGGCACGGGAGGGCCCCCTACGTGCTCGGTGGCGGGCCCAGAAGTGAACCAGAAGTACTTCCGGTCCACTTCTGGGTCTGCCGCAGAGCACAGGCCCCACCCCCCGCACTCCTGTGGGATACTCCATCTGCCCCACCATCTAAGTGTTCATAAGCCACGCCTGGTCCTTCGAGGTATGTGGAAAAAACATATAAAGCTGTGTCTATGGCTGAATCGCTGATTCTCTGAATCAGAATTAAATCTTCAGATTCAGATTCAGCCAAATCAAATCAGGACAGTGATCTGAATCAGCAAATCAAATCACTGTCCTCCGAATCAGGCCAAATCTGAATTGAATACTGCGTGCTTCACACACCCCTAGTAATTACAGTGTCAGAGTAATTACAGTGCGTCAGAACAGCCTCTGTGCTCATGTACAGGCACCCTCACATTGGAGGTACTAAATTTAATGCACTTTAGAAAAGGTGCATTAATGCACGTGTAGAAGCGCCCTGAATTCCTAAAGTGTATTGAGCAGTGCCTTTGAAGCTGAGTTTCATTTTGTTTTTTATCACCCAAAAGGAATTTCTCATTCTATTGCTTAACTCCTAAGAGTTGACTTTTGTTTGAGACGATCTGAACCTGTACTGAAAGAATTCCACTAGGACTGATTCTTTCTTTAGCTATTAATCTCCTTTTGTGAAGTGAATAACCATTGACCTCAACAATCAAAGGTCAAAACATGTTTGTAATGCAACAAAGTGTAAGCTTTTGCATGATGACAAGTTTCCCTGCCTTGGGAAAGGTCATTACAGAGAGAGGTCTGTTGCTGCTCTACCTTGAGCTAGTTATTTTATACAAAAGAGACCACATACTGAAAGTGGAATGTGTCTGACAGTCTGACTTCCAGATTAGGATTAAATGTATTACCTCATAAGGGGTATGCTTTTTCCTGTTAAGAAAATCTTAGAAACATAGTAGTCATAGTGAGCACAAATTCTTTCACATCATGTGGGATTGAATGATTTCTGGCCAAGTATGTTAGCCTTGCAGCTACAGTTCACTGTAGTGTGATTTATTTATTTATTTTGTTGAGGCTGTGGACACACAAATACTCGTGACATTTATAGATGAACTCCAGGAGTGCAGGGGGCTGGGTGCTTTAATTAAAGCAATTGGAGCATCACATATATCAGTATCCCTGCACTGAAAAATGGCGGCGGGGGCACTTTAACTAAAGCTTGTAGAACTAGCTTTAGTTCAAGTGCCCTTCCTTCATTTTTCAGCACAAGGATGCTGATACATGTGATGCTGGAGTCTGGAGTGCGGTAATTACCACGCTTCAGTAGACTTGATTAATCGTGCAATTTACAGCGCATCAGAGCAGCTTTGTTACATTTGATTCATTCTCAGTTTGTTCACACACAACAATTGGAACATACCAGCCTTTTTGAAATGTTGCGATCTTGAAAGGGCTCCAAGTGTTCACGTGTCTGTATCCTTGGAATTTAAATTGTGTTTACAGGTTCTAATTCAGGTGACCAATTTGCTAGCAATTAATTCAGTCACTCTTGCTACAAAGTCTTTTATAGAAATCACAACAGCCTTCTTGACCTTTAATTATCGTGCAGTTTATGTGGATTTGCTCAAATATTCTTGTAGAAAAAATATTGAGAGCATGTCTAAAATGTTCCTAAACTGTCCTAGAATAATAGAACATATTTTTTTCCAGTGGCAAACTTCTCTTATTGGAAAACAACAAATGGAAACTGATCTAGTGTATGTTTAAGGAATTTAATTAGACTTGACAGTGTGCAAGTGTTTTATTTGTTTGACTTTTGTGACGCAAAGTAAAAACAGCTCAAAGATATAGTGCTATTAACATAAATCTCATAGATTTCATAGACATTTGTGCTGGAAGGGACCGCGGAGGATCATCGAGTCCAGCCCCCTGCCCCAGAGGCAGGAAGTCAGCACAGATCATAGGATCCCAGCAAGATAAACATCCAAATGTGTCTTGAAGGCCTCCAGTCTATTCCACACCTTGGGGGCTCAGACAGTGAAGACGTTCTTTCTTATGTCCAGCCTGAATTGGTCGCGGCAAAGTTTGTGACCATTCGATCTTGTCACCCTTGGGGCACTCTGGTGAACAGACATTCCCCCAGATCCTGATGAGCACCCCTTGATAAACTTATAGGTGGCCACCAGGTCACCCTGAGCCTGTGCTTTTCCAGGCTGAAGAGTCCCATGGCTCTCAACCTTTCATCATAAGGTCTGTTTTCCTGACATCTGATCATGTGCATGGCTCTCCTCTGCACTCTCTCAAGCTTCTCCACATCCTTTTTGAATTGTGGAGCCCAAAACTGGACGCAATACTCCAGCTGCGGCCTCACCAAGGCCGAGTACAATGGGAGAATGATGTCCTGGGATTTACTTGAGAAGCATCTATGGATGCAAGCCAGCGTTTTGCTCGCTTTAGTAGCTGCAGTATCACACTGGAGGCTCATGTTCATCTTGTGGTCAGTCATGACCCCCAAGTCCCTTTCATCTGTAGTGCTAACCAGCGTAGCACTGCCGAGCCTATAAGGATGCTGCAGGTTTTTCCTCCCAAGGTGGAGAACCTTGCATTTTTCAGTGTTGAACACCATCAGGTTCTCGTCCGCTCATTTCATGAGTCTGTCCAGATCCTCCTGGATCACC
>NW_017729024.1:180865286-180865929 GCF_001723915.1 Gavialis gangeticus | reverse complement strand
CCCTTTCTTGAAGATAGGCACGACATTGGCCCTCTTCCAATCATCGGGCACTTCACCAGAGCACCAGGAACTCTCTAAGATCTGTGCCAGGGGCTGAGCCCTTGGGTGTAAACCGTCAGAGCTGGATGACTTGAAGGTATCCAGCTTGTCAAGGTGTTCCTTCACGAGGTCAGCTTCGATGGAGAGCAAGGATACTCCCTCACCTGGGCCTCCCTGACCCATAGTGGGCAGGGGCATCCCATGGGACTGGTGAAAAACTGGTGCAAAGTACCCATTTAGCAAGTTTGCTTTTTCCTGGGCATCAGTTGCTAGTGGCCCCATCTGGTTTAGCAGGGGTCCAATGTTGCCCTTGCTTTTCGTCCGGCTCCCCACATATCTAAAAAAGGACTTTTTATTGTCCTTGATATTTGTAGCTAGCTGGAGTTTCATCACAGCCTTGGCTTTCCTGATTTACTCTCTGCAGGTCCAGACCAGAGCAGAGTACTTCTCCTTAGTGGCGGTTCCAGTCCTCCATCCTTTTTACGTCTTCCTTTTAAGACATAGGAGGTCCGCAGTTCCCTGGAGAGCCAAGGTGGCTGCTGTGCCCTTTTGCTGCCTTTCCTCCGAGACAGGATGGACTTTGCTTGTGCATCCATGATTGCTC
>NW_017729024.1:180847198-180860286 GCF_001723915.1 Gavialis gangeticus | reverse complement strand
TGTGCATCCAGGATTGCTCCCTTGAGGAGCAACCACTCGTTCTGAATTTCCCTCTCCATTGGGTTGTGGCCTTTTAGGACCTCTCTGACAAGCCTCCTTAGCTTGTCAAAGTCAGCTTTCCTAAAGTCGAGGACTTCTGTATTACTGACTGACTTGCCAGCTTTGCAACAGATGGTGAAGGTGATCAACTCATGGTCACCGTCACCCAGCTTCCTTTCGATCATTAGATCGCTGATCAGGTCATCCCTGGTTGGCAATACGAGGTCAAGCAGCGCTTTACCTCTTGCCGGCCCGTAGACTTCCTGCGTCAGATAGAGGTCCTCCACACATGAAAGAAAGCTTTGCGACTGCTTGGATTTGGCCAAGCGCTCCTCCCACAAGATGTCTGGGTAGTTAAAGTCTCCTATGACAACCATACACTGGGAGTGTGCGGCCTCAGCCAATTCCCTGGTGAACTCCTCGTCAAGGTCTTGACTCTGGGTAGGGGGTCTGTATCCCCTGTGCTGTGTTCCTCACGGATTTTAACCCAGAGGGTCTCTAGTTGTCCACCCTGGGCACCGATTGTCAGCTTGTAGAGATGCGTAGCTCTCCTTGACAGAGAGCTACACCCCAAACCCTTTTGTCCACTCGATCCCTCCTGTACAGGATATAGCTGTCTAAACCTGTGGTCCAGTCATGGGTGGAGTCCTACCAGGTCTCTGTTATCCCTATGACATCGTAGTTATTTGCATTTAGCTGGAGAACAAGTTCCTCCTGTTTTATATTATTATTATACTGTTTATAAATATGTATTATTTAAGGATATAATATGCTACAAAAACATCTAAACAGGATGCTGTTGAAAACTTGAAAGTCGAGTCACAGGGTTGAGAGGGACCTCAAGTCATATAGCCCAACCCCCTGCACAATGCAGGATTAATTCTTAAATAAAAACAAGAGGAAACAACAGCCCTGTGTGTGGTAGCAATGCAGAATTTCTCTCTTTGTCCATCCTCATAAGCAAGAGAGAAATCAGCTCTGTGATACAGGAGTTCTTTGTTACTTGGCTGTGTTCAAGAAAAATCCATTTTTTGTCACATACAGATATTGCTTTGCAAATCTTTCAAAAGCTTGGTCATATTGTTCTGTCTGACTAACATAATTGAAAAGTATCTTTCTCTGAAATTTAAATCATGATGTACTTTTGTTTTTACAATGGCTTCTGTCATACCTTAACTTGACTCATTACATTTCCTCTAAGCAATGATCCATTTATAGGTAACAAACAATATATTGTCTTTTGGGGAAAATGATTGTTATATTATACATCTAGAGCAGATACCCACAGAGCATGTCACTTTGATTGTCTTATTCTAGCATCTAAAAATTTGATATTTATGTTTTAGAAATATGCTCAACAGATTCTGTGAAATTTAGTCCCAAAGGAACCCTTCCTCTTCTGCTTTGGAGCCTGCAAAAATGTGCAGGGTGTTCTGCTGGTAGATTGATGGTGACTGCTCTCTACCAGTCTATATAACTTCAAAACCTTGGGGGCGTGGGGTTAATCTGAAAAAAACATTTAAAAGAAAATAAGCAGAGGACCGTTGGGGGAAGCAAAAGGGTGCAACTCATAAGCAGAGGCTGGATAGAACAAGACTTTGGTGCAAGACTTTGAGGTGCCTTCCAGTCCTATGGTCCTACATGCTTCCTTGTGCTGCAGGAAGTGCTATGAATTGCAACCATCCCCTGGACCTAACAGAAGTTCGCTGTTGTGTCTGGGAGTTGGGGATTCCAGTTGCTTGCTGTGAGCCTGCAGCCCAGTCTTTATAGCAATGCCACGCCCCGCTCTCAGCCAGGAAGCTTGTTCTTGGGGTTCCCCAGACCAAGATAGGGGGGCTCCAATCCACCCACCCCACCTTCCACTGCTGGCTGAATTCCCCCCAGACCAAACTTCCTCTGTTCCCTTTCCCCACTTCCATTCTGAAAACAGCAACAGCCTGGGAGCTTCACAGACACAAGTTACAGAATACGCTCCATTTTGGTGTCACCATCTACACATGCCCCTGTATTAGGGTGCTGTAAATTAATTAACTGTCACAAGATAGTACTGTTGGGGACAGTCCCCGACAGTACCATCTTACAGCAGAGTACTCAACTGCTTAACTATGTGCACATGGTGATAGGGGCTGGTTGGGGCACAAGGATGCTAAATTCTGGGTCTGCCTGCTGCCTAGCCCTGCACTTTAGCCCCCTTGTGCTCCAGCCAGCCCCTATGCCACCACCCACAGCCTGGGGCTAACCCTTGGGGGCCCCCTGGCATCCCAAAGTTGCTCCATTCCTGCTCAACTGCTGTGGTCCTGGCACATGTGTAGACACTGCATTCAGTGTGCCGGAGTTTATCATGTCACCTTAATGGCATGTGTGGATTCACCCACTGTATAGAAAGGAAATATTCCATGGGTTCACAGAGATAAGAGATTGTTTGAGACATGCTGCCAGTTCTGTTTGTTTTCCCAAGTGATGGAAAATGAGTTTGTTTTTTTTCAGTTGAAGAGTGTGTGTATTTCAACTCTTAGTACAAATATTTAAGGCTAAAAAAAGAAGATATGTATGCATCTGACCCAGGGATATATAATTTTTTTCTTTGTCTTTTCAGCAATAGACAAGGTAGCACTGTTGATCGGAAATATGAGCTACTGGAATCACCCCCAGCTGAAGGCTCCAATGGTAGATGTATATGAATTGACCAACTTGCTAAGGCAGCTGGATTTCAAAGTTGTTTCTCTGCTAGATCTCACTGAATCTGAGATGCGGAATGCAGTGAATGAGTTTTTACTTCTATTGGACAAAGGAGTGTATGGTAAGAGATCATAATACGTCCAGCTGAGTTGGTCAGCTTTGGGGCAGGGTGGTTTGTGGTGGGGTGTATCTGTAATTTTTACAGTTCCCTCCCAGATCAGTAGTAATCCCACGTGGTATCTACAGTGATGCTAGCTTTAGTAGTGTGCATGAAAAATGGAGAAAAGTAAGTTAGTAACACCCACCAACGCATTCCGTGGTTTTGACTAAAAAGTTATTGTCGCTTTAATTATGTGAACAGATAAGATCTTAGAGCCTCGTTTCTGTAACCACACCTAAGAAAAAGTAAAGTACTTTTCTACATACTGCTAGATACTTTCATATTAGTTAAAAGTGGGGTGTTACTTCCTAAAATCTTCTGCACTGGGGTAGCACGTTTAAGCAGCACAATGTGCATACATTTGGAGATCTGGAACAAACATGTAAGCAAGAGTCAGAATTGTCTTTTTTTTTGTCTTGTTTCCCAGAATACATTCATGCAAGCACACTGAGATAGGTAGAGGTAAATACACAGACCTAGTTTCCAGGGCATAAATGCTGCTTTGAGGAAATAAAACTTTCCTTGAAACTGGCTGGATGTCTGGCAATGAGTTGGTTACAATATCATAGTTATAGTGAACATAAGCCCTTTGACATGCAGATGCTACAAATGCATGCCATATTTTTAAACTGGTACTCCTGGAGTTTATAAAGATCATATAAAATGGGGAGGATTTTTTTTCCTTTTCCTAGATCTGCTACTGCTCCCAAATGTGTTAGACTTCTGAATTCAGTAGCTGGTAATAAAGAAACAAAATTCCTCCTCTTGATTGCTGGATTTCACTTCTGCAGTACATGTGGTGCTATTCATAATGTCTGTAATAGGGTGGGGGGCAAGGGCACTGTATGTCTGAATTGCCACTTCGAAAAACAAGCAGAAAAAATCTTAAAAAAAAAACAAACTCTTGCCAGGATTTTTAGTTTCATCTATATATTGCAAAGAAACAAAACCAGTGCAAACCCAGTTTGCTGCTTTGTGGAATTCAATGTAATTCTATAGAGGCAGAAGCTAGGACCTCAAGTAAAAGACCTGCCATGGGCTTCTGACGCTGTTGCTTTTCTATAAGTGTGGGTGGCAAAGGCTTTGGTGAATAGAGTCTGTAGCTAGTGAAATCGAAGTGAAATAAAACTGTTACTGATCACCTCTGTGAGAAATTTCTTTTAGTGAAATCTTCAGGCTTTAACCCTTCATATGTGGAGTAGGGTGCCCAATATGTGGTAATGCCATTTTAGAAAACAGTAATTATAAATTATTTCCAGACTAACATAATTAATTTGATATTTCATGAGTATTGACAGGTTTACAATACAAGTATTGAATGATATAGTGAGATTAAACTTCCTCTTTCCCTCTGGGCAGACTAATTATATGTAGGAGTCTACTCATATTGTGGCTGATGAGTCCAAAATTTGTGACCGGATTGCAGCACCACCTGCCATTTTTTCAGTCTTTTTGTGGTGCAGGGCCCCCCCAACACTGTCAATTGGCCAAAGGGCCCTGGAGGTGCTGCCCCTCACTGCTGATTGGTGGAGGGGCAGGCACTGCATCATAATTACCCTGATAAGCCTATCAAAGCCATTAATTGACACATTATTAAGTAATCTAAGCATTCAATTAAACTCTAAACTGAAATGTCTTATGAAATTAAAGCTATACATACCATGAATTGTAACTAATGTCATCATCATAATTTATTATTAAAGTTGTAAAAAAAGGATTTTAGCAATGCGCAGTGCTAACCTTGAGACAGGCAATTCATGTTAGCTGTTAAACACTAGCATGCAGCATCCCCTGGCAGTTGCCACTGACATTCTCTGTCTCTGTGGGGTAAACACGTGTCCATAAACTGAGATTGCACGCTCGGTGTCCACTGCGTTGCTTGAAATAGTGAGACAGTGTTTTGCCAGGTCAGGCAGATGCAGAAGCTGATTAGAAACAGACTCCAAAAACATGGTCACAGTCACAGGCATCTGGCACTCTTTGACAAAGCTTGTGTAAGTAGTATGTTCCTTGTCATGCTCTTTCTGCCATTCAGGGATCGATTTCGGTAGCTGAGGGTCAAAACTCAGAAAAGGCACCTGATTTGGGGTCAAAAATGTGAGCAGCACTAAGGAAGGAGACAACTGGTTGTTTGAACTGCTGTGGTAGTGACAGGCTGTACTTGTAGTATTGGTTAAACTTCACAGCTATTGCCTAGAACAGGTCTCTTCTCTGCTGGTTTTAATGATGACAGCTTGATAGTCCTTATGATGCCGTTTCTTTGACCCAACTCATCAAATCCATCAGCTTGTTGTGTGCATGGTGAATCACAGTTTGTCGGCCTTCAAACCACGTAACCATGAACCAGTTGGCATTTCTGCCATCTGCCACAAAATTCACTTGATCTTGAATGTCTTGTGGTTCCAGGAGATCATGTAACTTAAGCGTGCGGTGTGTGCCAGGTGGGTTTTCTAGCTTCTTGGACACACATTGCTGCTTGTGCTGCATAGGCTTGTGGTAACAGGCCACATTGAACCACAAATCCCACCTTGTAAGCACAGGCTCTGGTGACAGGGACCATCACGTGGGTCCCCACTTTGACTGGAAAGGGACTCCCTGTACCTGGAAAGTGCTTAAAGGCTGTCTGGAAGGAGGAAACCAGGCTATCCACATTGGGGAACTGCTTGCATCAGATGTCATTTACTAAAGGCAGTGTCCACATTGCAGGTGACACGAACTACATTGGGCTTCATTCCATGGGGCACATCAGAAAAAGTCTTCCACATATACACAGGCAGACAGTGTTCTTTGGGTGAATCTGACATCTTTTGTTAGACCAACTTAAATAGTTGGGAAAAAATTTTAAGCAAGCTTTTGGGTTTAAAAGCCCTTTGTCAGGCTGAGAACGTCTCTGCGGTTGGTGTGCGCTCTTCCTGGATGGAAAGGGAAGTAAAGAAGCCAGAGGCTGGGCTGCATGCAAGACAGGCGGTCAGTGAAGATGTAACTTGAGGAGTCGTGGGTGAGAGACAGGCTTGGTGTGAGGGGAAAGGGGGATGAATGTAGCAGTTAGATAGTGGAGAGGTACCTGGAGAGTCGGATGTCAGGCAGGTTATAATGTGTCATAAATCCAGTGTCTATATTTAGTCCATTATTTTTAGTATCCAGGAGGCTGATGAAGTGCAGTTCGTAGGCTCGTCTCTGGGAGGTGTTTTGTAAGTTTCCTTTGAGGATCAGGACGGAGAGATTGGAGAGAGAGTGGTTTTCTTGTCAGCCTGACAAAGGGTTTTTAAACCCGAAAGCTTGCTTAAAATTGTTCTCTAACTATTCAAGTTGGTCTAATAACGGATGTCAGATTCACCCAAAGAACCTTGTCTGCCTACATCCTTAGACCAACACGGCTATAACCCGCGCCCCTCCACGTATACGTGGCATTGTCGGACAGAAATGCTGAGACCTTGTTAAATTCTAAGCTGTAGTTGACAACAGCCTCCGCTACGGCCTGAGCCACAGTAGAAAACTTGACAGACATGAGGTGGACCAGCTCTGTTTGAAAAACAGGCAGGTCCCAGTCTGTCCAGCTCCCCAAATAAAATGTGCTGCACATAGTTGTCTTGAGGGTTGGGGACTCCCATCAGCCACAGTGGAGATGGATTGCTACACTGCCAATGCAGACTTTATGAATGTACGTGCAAAGTAATCACTGCTTGGAGATAGCCTTGCACATGAGAAACATGCAGCATTTGGCACATTTGTATAAGGTAGTCTCTTAACTTGGGGCGATCAGTTTTCTCCGGTGGGATGTTTGCTGCTGTGAAAGCCTCCATGAGGGGAAAATGTCGCTGCTTGCCTTACCAAACTGTTTTCCATGGTCCTTTTAAAGAGCAAGGACATGCTTGCTTGATTCTTCCTCTGACCTTCAGCCTCTGCAGGAGCCTTTTACTTCATGTGCACCTCAGACTCTTAAGTGTCAATTGACCTATACTGTTTTTCCTTGTCACATCCAGAGTCACGTTGCAAGTAGTACAGAGCAATTTTCCTCCATCTGCTTGCAAGGTCCCTGAAGGGGATACTGCCTTACGTGATCCAGAGCTGAAATGCATTTTGCTTCCTTGAAGGATTTCTTCTTGCTCTTCATCCTCCTCAAGCTGCAGCGTGACTCCAGTTGCCTCAAAGGTGGTGCTGCAGCCCTTTTGCTTCCCCAGCTGGCCCTGGACTGGCACCTGTACTGAGCCCGAGTCGCAGGGTCAGCCTCTCATTAGCCCCCTCTTGCCCCATGTGCTCCAAGGCTGCAGGGCTCCCCGCTCTTTTCTTTGCTTGCTAGTAAGCTGGTTGTTTGTTTGTTTTTCCAGGTGATCCCACAAAAATCTCAGAGACCTGCCATTTTTCATGGAAGACACCTGATTTAGTGTTTTCTGCAAAAAGTGTCAAATCGCTATTTCAGTAGGTTCCTAATTATATGCTAGTTTTTGCTGAAATGTTGTCATTAAAGCAATGGTCTTAAGTGTGGGTTCTCACTCAGAGAGATCCAGAAGTGGAGTGCTTAAAACTATTTGCAAGTTGCATGGCATTTTTCTTTCACAGGATTCTGGGACATGGAAAATGGATCTGCCCCTTCTAAGCCTTGTCTTGAAGGGCTGGCTGGGGTTGAATGAATGAAATCAAGCAATTCAACCAAAATCTTTACTTTTTTTTTGTGTGTGTGTGTAGAGTACAGGGCATCTTGAATTGTCTAAAGGATCTACAACTGGCTGGCTAGATTTTTTGGTTGTTAAATACTATCTCTGTATAAAATGACTTTTCTTCTTCCCTTCCACCCCAGCTTCCCCTTCACTACGTCCCTCTCTCCTCCCCCCTCCCCCCAAAAACCCCCTAGGGCATAGACTAGAATAGTCTGCCTGTCTATATAAAGCAATCAGAATATACCCTAAGGTAAATCTGTCCAAGAAAAAGCTTTAGCTGATGTCTACATGAACAGGTTTAAAGGTGAAATTTATTTCTTAATGTGGTTTTTATATTAGTGTGACACCTGATGCTTGCTACATATAGGGCTGCCTGATCTGGTATTCAGCATGTCTTTCACCATTGATGCATCAGCACCAGGACTCACATTGACGTGATTTATTACGACATTACAGTTCATTAGATTTTTCTGATGGCAGCATTTTCATTTTCTTTGCATGTGAAGTAGATTTACCTTGTGTTGCGTGTTATGCATTTGAGTATGCTAAAGACTTTTATTCCTTTTTTAAGGCTTCCTGTTTACTTTGTTTTTGACAGAAATTTTAAAAAAATAGTGATGAAGCTTTGTCATTCACCCAGAGTCAGTGTGAGAGCTCTTGCAAAGTGCATTTTACAGTTTAGCTTTTGTGTTTCCAGGTGTTTATCTGTATGAAAGACCAGCGTGCCATTTCCCCAGTAACATTTAGCATTAAACCTTCATAAACTAATTTGTCATTTAAATGGTCATTTTATTTACTTTAGATAGAAGCTATTAACATCTCAGAAATGTATAAAAGATGCTGTCAGTCTGTAAATTGCTAGTGATTTATTGCTTTTTAGTAGGCACGGCTCCAAACACAAGAGGCACAGCTGCTACTCCGTTTTGTCCTTTTACACACATGCATGATACTTACCGTGACATTGCGTAATTACTACTTACTGCCAGGAAAGTGGCATTTCAGATACTGTTCCTTAAGAGAAGAACTGATAAACAAATTGAAGACTGTCTCTATACTTTAGTTCCTTTTAATGTAGACTGTTCAGTGCAGCGCAGAATTACTGCGTTCACCATTTGCAAGTGAGATAAGAGATGTAGCAGCCTATCTTTTAAACACTGAAAGATAATCTGTCTGTTTTTGTAATAACTCAGCAGGTCATTTAAAACAATTTCTATGAAGGACTTTAATCTTCTCAAAAGTACTTGTGATGGTACTTCTGATAAGGCATCCTGGATATCTTGTTATCAGACATTGCATCCATATAGTTCACTTCTGACTTGGAGCTTAGTGTATTCACTGGCTATTGCATTTTTAATACTCGATGCTGGGCGCTCATCACCTGTCTAATTCAGTTGCTTGCCCTGTGACAGATATTAAATCTGGTTGCCATTATAAATTGTCCTACTTTGGTATTCTGACTCTTTTGATTATGTTTTTCTCAGTGGAAATCATATCCTGTAGTCATGTAATTAGAGGATGATAAAGTTGTATGGGCATTTTGTAACTTTTGAGTGCCTGACTTTACAGTTTTAACTTTCTTTATACATTGAATCTTTGTGTGCAATTATTTTTACAACACTACCTTCAAATAAATCAAACTCTCAGGGACTATGAGCCCATGTTTCCATACTACTAAGGTATACTAAGATGGGTATTGGATACATTGTATAGAGTTTGTTCCTCCTGGCTCATAAGTTTTCGGTCATCTGCATGGCAGCGTTGTACATTCCAAATTGCATAGTGGCTTATTGCTCATAAGAAGCTTATAAGGAATGAGGCTTTCAGGATAAGTACCTTAAGTATTGCTTCTGTATATTAGATGTTGTGTGTGTGTGTGTGTGTGCGTGTGTGTGTGTGTTATATAAATTATATATCTCTATATATGATTTAGTTAGCCCATAAAAATGCAAATCTACCCTGCCTTCTGTCTCACTTCAGACCAACATGGCTAACTACCTCTCCTATATATTTACCATAGAGGAAAGTCCCTGTAAGCTCCTGAAGCCAAGGCTGCATGTCCATAGTTCATCAGGCTAGCAAGTTTTCTCCATCTAACTTTTACTGTAGAGCTGCTGGAACAGCTCTGGGCATGATGCCTGGCATTCCTAACAGACAGCCCAGTGAGAATGAAACTGTTGTCAGTTCTTGAACTACAGGCTTCCTGTGGCACCATGCAGTGAAAAGAGAGACTGAATAATTATAGCAATAAGTATATAATATCTAGTACTGTCCTAGTTGATGGCGACAGTTTTGAAAGGAATATAAAGCCAATCTTTAATTATTAGAAACCAGGCTGAGGCTAATGAAGATGGCAGATTACCGCACATATGCCTACAGAGTTATGACACCTTTTGGGGCCTTAGATAAAGTGCTGTAGCAACAAAGTTTGGCACCGGAGGTAAAGCCTGCAGTGGCAGCCTGCCCTCGCCCTGTGCACAGATCCTTGGGGCACCCCCCATGCTTGTCTAGGAGTACATGAAGCAGTAGGAGCTGCCCTTCCCCTGTCCCCGCACCTCTTCCGCCACAATGAGCTGCTCACGGCTCCGTCCCCGTCCCACACCCCACCCTGGCTGGGCAGTGCCTGCTGGTGCCCTGTTTGTTTCAGTGCTTGGGGTGGTCACCCCACTCGCCTCCCCTCCCCCCCCCCACCTTGCTACAGCACTTTTTAGGTAATGGCCACTTTCAGAGACAGGGTACTCAAGTGGATGGACATTTATGTCTGATCCTATCAAGCATTTTCTGCATGTGGAAAAGGGAGGCTGTGGAGGAAAGAAGAACTATGGTGACAGAAGTCAACTTGATTTTCAAGGAAAGATCTTTTTCCAAATCTGCTGGTAGCCTGTAGTCTTAGGAAGGTTTTTATGTGATTTTAGTGAATTCCTGCCTGCCCATTCAGTTATTAAGCTTGATCTTTTCCTGTAGTAGAAAATAATTTCAAGTTTATCAGATTGCTGGCAGATTGCTCTAGTGATCCTGATTGTTGGGTTGGTTTTTATTTTAAGTTATTGGCAAATTTTTCATGTCTTATAAAGATTGCAGTGGGAAGAAGAGTAGAAGAGGAAAAATAGAAAGAGTAGATGAGAAGAAGAGAGTGAAAAATTAAAAACGAGGGAATGAACAAGGCAGAGGAAAGAAGGGCAGTAAAGAGAATGGGAGGGAATATGAGTGTGAGAAACTAGGGAAAGACTCGACAGGCAGTAAGAGAGGCTTCTTTGATTCTGAAAACCAAGGGCTTCACAGTGGTGGAGCAAGGAAGAGCAGTTGAGGAGAGGGCAGAAAGAAAAGATTTAATAAAGAAAATAAGCTTAAAAAAACTAGAAAAGAAAAAGACTCAAAAATGGCAGGGGATAAAATTGTTAAGGAGGGGGAAAGCGTGTGCATTGAGGGAACAAAGTTCAGTATTTAGTAAATAAATGTTTGGATTTATATATGCTGCAGTCTTCTCGTTGCTGTATTAAGCGGTGGCCTGAACTGCCTGGTCTGGTCTTGCCCTTTCCCTCTGCAGTCGAGAGCTCAAGCTCCCTAAATGGAGAATGAACTTTGCCCTCTGCAGCCTGAGCATATCCTTACACAACATATCCTTACACAACATGGAAATTTATAAATTTGTTTTAATTTTCCATGTATAGAAACTAGTTATTGGAGGGTCCTTTTAAATTCATCCCCCTCCACCACTGCTGCAGGGAAAGCAGTGGCCCCTTGCCACTGTTCCCTGTCACCTTCCCCACCTCATGCCTTCTTCCTTCTGCCTCTTGTCCCCATCCTTTCCATGCCCTATTTCCCTGCTCTCCCCCCCCCCCCACCACCCACTTTACCTCTGCAGCTACTCTGGCTCTGTCTCTGCCAGGAGCATGGAGCACTGGGCAGTAGTGATGGCACCAGCAGCAGCTCCCCATTCTCCTCCCTGCTCTGTGCGCTTTTCCCCAGGCTCCTGCTACACTGTGTACCCCTTCCTCATGCTCCCCCTTCTCCATGTCCCCCTTCCCCCATGTCCTTTCCCTACACTCATCTTGCTCTATGTGTGTCCCTTCCTCTGTGCTCCCTCAAGCACCACATGCCCCTTTACCTGTGCTCCTCCCAGCACCATGTGTCCTTTCCCTGTGCTCCCTTCTGCACTGCGTGCCCCACTCCATATACCCTGTACTTGCTGCATGAACCACCCTGGCCCTGTTCAGAGCCCCAGAAGCTGCTTGCCTGGCCTGTACTTGAATCTAAGATGAGGGTTTCCCCCCCCCATGCTGAATTTGAGAAAATACCTTGTCTTAGATTCAAATAAATATAGTAGTATCTGCTAAAAACAGGCCAGTCCAGTCCAGTCCAAAAGAAATTGTTCAATCTGTGATGCAAGTACACACGATTTTTGGTCGTGAAGCTAGTTTGTAGATGATATGCATTATTGGCAATAACTCACTGTACTGAATATTGTGGTGATGACCTCATGACCATACTATATTCAGCTATGTGCAGGGAGAACATTTGCAGGTGGCCTGATACAGGTGATATTGAGACGCATTGAGGAAAAACATGCCTAATGTCACATCTGGCTGCCTTTGACTCCCCAAGCCCAGTGAACAGGATCCATTTACTTCTGGGTCACCTGGCATCACAGGCACACGTTTAAGTGCAGATCCAGAGCGGGGTTTGAACTTGCTCACCTGGAACTATAATGAAACCCCTTAACCACTCTGATGCTGTGCCACTTTAGATGTGGTCTCACACTCCCTGCAACTGATGTGGTCTATCACCCTGCAAGCTTATGGCTGAGACCTCTTATGTCTTGTCTTCTTTCCTGCATTTTGTTCAGTGTTAGACCCTGAATTTCATTAATCACATAACATTTCTCCTTTTCCTGAGCCTGTGGGTGTGAGGATAACTGCTGAATAACCAAAGAATGAGCAGCTAAGTCCTCATACATGTGCCTCATTGGACACCAGAAGTTACAAAAAAATCTATGAAAGATTTTTACTTTAAATTGGACATAGAGGGTAGACAAGTGAATAAGTGAAACACTTCGAAAACTGCTTTACAGTTTACACTGTAACTTTTAAACCTGTTCCAATTGGTCCAGTAAAATATATCATAAGCCCCCCCCCGCCCTTGGCAGTGGCTGCACCAGGAGGGGAAAGAGCCCCTTACCTTTCTAGAGTTCCTGCTGTGGTGTGGGTGGCCTCCTCATGCACTTGCTGCTCCAGCCTACCTGCCCTGCCACCCACATGCCCCTTAAAACCCTGCCCACCCCCAGCACCACTCTCAGGACATTCATATTTGAAAAAAAAAACCCTTTATTTCTGGAACAACACCCACCTCCATCTCTCCCCCATCGACCGATAGAATCTCCTCCCCCCTCAACCAACAGAGCCCCTCCACCACCCTCCCCACCCACCAACAATAAAAACCTTCTTATAATTAGAAAATTATGTACAACTGGAAAACTATTTTCAGTTGGAAAACTATTTACTATATTTCTGGTTTTAAAGCCCAGCATAGAGCACCATGGGAGCCTAGGGGCACAG